>NC_056739.1:1423153629-1423496129 GCF_019279795.1 Protopterus annectens | reverse complement strand
TTTTGGGCTTATTATGAGCTTTCAGGATTCTGTAGTGGATATATATATATATATATATATATATATATATATATATATATATATATATATATATATATATATATATATATATATGTGTGTGTGTGTGTGTGTGTATCCCAAGTATACATGTCAGAGATATCCTTTGTTATATTTAATTCAAGAAATGTTTTAATTTCATTTTCAAAGAATTCTTTAAATTCTGTTAATTTTGTGATGTAAGAAGGTATTCTTGTAATAGATTTTGTATCTGCATGCTTTAGTTCTAAGTCAAAAACTAGAGTGTTATGATCCAATAGTGGACAATTTATTATTTTAACTCTTTTAATTTTTGTTATTAAGTCATTGGATATGTATATCCTATGTATTCTAGAGTTAGTTATATGTCAGTGTGAGTAAAAGGAGTAAATGAATGAGTCTGAGTCAGCAAATTAATTTATATCTTTTATGTTCATTGTGTCTGTGAATTTTATAAGTGCCTTTGATATAGGTAATTTTCTTCTTGTAGTTGTTTGAATCTGTGTCCTTGTCTTCTGTTATGCAATTAAAATATCTTGCTATTACCAGGCTACATTTAGCTAAATGGATTATTTCTTCAAAATGATGCTTAACTGTTTCTAGTCCAAGCCCTGGTATCCGGTATAAATTTACTAAAGTATAAATTTTCTTATTCAGTTCTATAGATATGAGACAAAACATACCAGCTGTATCACAATAAGTATTAATTATTCTGGGAGATATGATTTCATTACGTATTAAAATGGGTGCTCCTCTTTTCTTTTGTTTATATTGAGAGCTTGCTAGTACTGTGTAAGTGTTATTATTTATATTGTTTATATCAATGTCTAAAAAGTGTGTCTCTTGTAAAAATGCTATTTGTGGCTTATGCAAGTTTATGTATTTGAATAAACTTCTTCTCTTATTACTATTATTCAGACCATTGATATTTATAGATAAACATTTCATGTTTTACTTTATGTTCAATTTGTATGATAGTTTAAGGAAGGAATTTTGATCCTCAGTTTTGCTTTATAAAAATGTTTTGATTCTTTCTTCATATATGTATTCTGTATATTTCCTGTAGACACTATGCCATTAGAATGAAAAAAAGAATGAACTGCTAAACTTATGATTTCAAATTGTATAATATACTGCTTTGCCTGACTAGTAGAACTACCCAGGCAAACCTTCTTATCTTGTGAATCATGTTTAGATTAATCTCTCTTAGCCTCAAAATCAGTATAATATTATTTACATACCTTAAAAGAATGATATAGTCAGCTAATAAATGAATATATGAAAAATGTATTGAAGCATTGTTAACTACATATCTAAAGTTCATAACATGCTTAATACAGTAATGATGCCCTTATTTTATGTATAAGTTTGTTTTTAATCAGTATTTAAAAACAAGACATTCAAACTTAACATTTAAAATAACAAATTCAGCTTAATATCAGTAATACATTTCTAAATAGACATTTCCATCTGTACATATGTATTGAATATAATCAAAAGAAAAACAAAAAGAAAAACAAAGCTATACATATTCACCATATAGTGAAATAGCGCTATATATGGCTTAATGACCCTTATTTTTTTTCCTTTAAAAATACAAAGTAGGTCCATAAAATTATAGTATGCATCCATATAATAAAAATAAAAAAGCTTTAAAGTCCCCAGCAGTTAATATCATTGCATTTTGCTGGCAATTCAATAACAAATACAAATTTCAGTATGCCAAGTACATCTGTACCAATGATAGACAAGCTTCTATTTAATTGAAATGTATCTAAGTCATAGGTTTATGTTTGTATAAAGGAATGTTTGAAATTCATTAGTATAATTACATAGTCAGACTTCAAATGCAACATCATTTTGTTTTAGTGTTTGGTGCTTATGCAAATGCAATACAGTCAATGTATGTGTGATAATGCAGATGTAATGTGTCTTAGGTAATTATCTTTTCTTTTCAAATGTGCTTGTTAAATTACATCTTTCAAGATAAAAGAAGAGGTGTTCATACTGAGGAAAGTGACTATCAGCTGGTGAGATGGGGAGATAAAATGAGATTGCTTGCTCATTTCTTAAGTCCCATTTCAAAACAAGCCAAGTGAGTTCAGTCACTTTTGGTTTAGGCATATAAAATTGCCAAAGGAATTATACTACTGCCCTGAGGGCATATAAAATGGCTAGAGGAGTTATACTACTGCCCAGGGGAATCAGTTCACTAAAATTTATGTATGGCGATGCAAGAAATAGGTCGGAAAATAAAGGTAAGGAAACAAGATTTAATAGACAAGTAGTACATATTGATTCCATTTCCTGAAATGTGGCAGAGTTTTCTTATCAGACTTTTTTTTTTAGAAGTTAAAATGTTTGAATGATCAAAAAGCCTTTCTACAGGACACTAAACTAAGGAACAGAAAGTCACAAAAGTTGCAAGAACAGGGAATTAGCATACATGGTGACATGCCATAATGTTGCTGGAGGAGGTTATGTGGCAAAAGGAACATACCAATAACCTGTTAAACTTGTCTAGAACATAGAGACTGGTCTCTCTATGCGTTTTACAATAAATACATTTTATTATTATAGAACAGTGGAATTTTCATCATATTGAGTCAGTATAGATTCCGTGCTTTTCACTTGCACTTGGTTTAGTTTCAATTCGCCTGATAAGTTCACAGTTGCCTGAGTTAAAGAAATACCTGATTGCTATTTCTGTGAAAATGTGCTGTCTATGAATGCATGACATAAAGAAAAGAACATCAATGAATTAGCACTTTAAAAACTGTTAGATACTTTGTTCTTCCACACTTCTCTGTCTGCATGACAATACTATGTGTGTTAACAAATTCGAAGCTGTGAGTTGATTTAACTTATACTTTTCTGCTGGCTGCCTTGTGTATTGCAGCAAGAGACTTATTAAAACCAACAGGATTCTTACTTATGAATATCACTACAACAAGGTTATTTGCTACTGACTTTTGGAGTGTGATCAGTGCAGTCCATGCATTACAATAGCAAAAATAATAATACACATTTTAATATTTTTTATCTTTGCTCATACAGGACTAAATTATTATGATGCAAATAAAAACCTGGCCAACATGTCCATCTTCAGTCATTATGAAGCATTTTCAAACTATCATCTAGTCTACATAACATTTCAAACTGCCCAGTCCTTGATCATCTGCAACCCAACATATTAATTAGCAGTAATGTGTGTTGGTAGCAACAGACAGTTGTATTAATGCTGCCAATAAACCAAGGTGTAGTGTTCCTCGTGGTGGGAATAACTAAGCGTGCATACAGGGGGACACCCCAGGATGAAAGGTATGCAAGGAACAGTTGCTTCCTACATGAAATAATTCTGTTTTGCAAAGTTTACTTTTTGCTGAGTGCCTTCTGTGAAATGGTAGTCAGTGAATATGTGTTCATTTTCAACCTCAGACTGTGAATTGTAATTAAAAATTAAAGAACTAAGATAAATATAAAGAAATATTTAAAAACTATAAAGGGGAGACACAACAGTACTGTTGCTTTAATAAGGAAGCATACTTCCGCTTTGTGGATCTCCGCTTTATGAGGTTTTGATTACAAACTTTCAGGAGATGATATATGCAAGGAGAGAAT
Source organism: Protopterus annectens (assembly GCF_019279795.1). Lineage (NCBI taxonomy): Eukaryota > Metazoa > Chordata > Ceratodontiformes > Protopteridae > Protopterus > Protopterus annectens. The sequence continues at coordinate 1,423,492,472 of NC_056739.1, read as the reverse complement.
GGTCATAGAGTGGGATCAGCTTTCCTGATGTGGATAATGTATTAAATTTGATGTAATCATCTCGAGGACCAGGTGGGAAGGAAAATATGTTTTTTCTCTCTTTTGATAAAGGTAATGTGCTCGCAGCTGTAGTGTATTACCCGCTGTTAGTGTAAAAATGTAGATGTATCTCTTTTCTATGTCAGCTACATATTACAACAAACCACTACACAAATAAAAAAAGTAAAATAATCACTCCTATACATATTTTGTCTTAGTTCAAAGTTTATAATACTTATAATGAAACATGCAATATAACATGGCACATAACAATAAATTTTGAATTTTATGATGACTGTAATAGTTCATTTTATCAAAAGTTTAACCAAACATTTATAATTCAGTGGAATTACTTCTATGGTATTTTTACAATGTAATAATGTTCATTACTAAAGCAATAGTTGTTGGTCGTTTCTGTAGCTAATCCAATTAAATTAAAGGATGCAGATCTGAACATTTAGTTTAAGACTGTATCTAATAAAGAACTTCAAACAGTTTTTACAATTCATTTAATCTATTAATTAAGGGCGTGTCAAGCATTTGTATGTCAGTGGATGCTCATATAAGGACTTATCTATTTGTTGATGTTTTACATGTTGACTTTATGGGAATCTCTAAATGTTGATGTATAAATGAATAGAAATTAATTAAAAAATTATTGTAGAAATGAATTTGTTTCTATTTTTAAATAAATCTAATAGTATATAATAAATAATTGTAAAGGGGTACCTGTCTCAAGTTGGTTTGGAAACAAGAAGACTTTTTTATTGCTTCTGTATCATCGTTTAAACATTTACAATATATAGTATATAAATGTTTATTTGTCCTTCAGTTTTTTCTTCTTTTGTTTAACAGTCTTCCAGTTATTGACTTCTGCATTTCTTTTGGGTGTCCATTCCATAGATTCTTCTTGTGTTAAGATGTTGTTGTTAGAAAGGTATTTTTTTGCTGAGTCTAATGTTACAAAGTTTTTATTCCCTCTGGCAAGAAGATTCTCAATCTTGCCTGAAACAAAAGATGAGTTTTCAATTGCTTCTTTTTTAGTAGTTTTATTACTGGTAGGAATTATTTTCTTTTGGAAAACACTTTTACAGAATAGTCATTGTCAGATCTGATTAGAGCATCTTTATATTTGATGGGTGAATTTGCCCAGGCATTTCTTAGGATAAGATCTTTGTTTGGGTAGAAAAAAGTCTCACAATTTTGGATCTTGGCTTATTTTTGATTGAAGAGGCATTTCCGGAGGTTGTTAATGATCTGTGTGTAGATTCTATGCCATAAGAAAGGGCTTCAGGTAATTTCACTCTATCTGGTATCCAGGTGGTGAGAAAGTTTATTAAGTTGTCTCATTCTGTTTTGTCTGGTAAACCATATATGCAGATTTCTTCTTGTTCGGTTTTCCATATCATCAAGTTTTTCTATTAAGTATTCTGCTGTAATAAAAATTCTGTTTGATGTTCCTCTGTTAGTAGTCCTGAGTCAATGACATTTAATGACTGTTCCATAAGTGAAATTTGCCCTTTCTGTTGTGTAAACATTTCCTGAAGTTGTTCAAGTTGCTGTGAGCATTTTTCCTTGAAAGTACCTATTTTGTTATCCATTTTATCAATTTTGATTGTGAGTTCCTGTATATTAGAAATAAATGAATGTAGTTCCTTTCTGATGGTAGAGTTCTGAGCTGAATTCTTAAGGTGACTCGTGTTGTATAGCTGATTGTAGTGTTGTTCTTCCAGTAGTTCATTTGACAGGAATAATCCAAAGATAGTCAATGAAATTTCTTCTGTAGATGCTCCAGGGTAATACAAAGTTGTTAGTAATAGAAATTTCCTAAAAATATTACTTATTTCATAAAATTCCTGTCAGGCATAGTAATGAGGTAAGAGAGCTGAGAGAAAGTGCTGTTACCAGATCAGCATCCTGGCCACACCCCAACAAGCTTATATTCTTGATCCTAACATGCAATACACTGCAATTAACACTTTGTTTAGCTCACTTCTCATTACTTCTTATAATAATGCATATTTCCAGCTATTAGCTTTTTTCTACCTAGATGTCAAAGATAATCTGTCTTCCATCAGTGCTGTATGGTTACCCACTTCTACCCCTTCAGTCAGAACATCCAGGTGTCTTCAGGCCCTTTGTTATATATCTCAGCCCAGTTATTCATAATTCATCTCCAGCATTTCCTGGTTTCCTCCTATGACAACCAGATATATAACTTATCTAGCATATCATGCCAGCACCTCCAAATAAAGTCTCATCCCACCATTATTCTACTTATTTTTTTAACATCTTGTACCATCTTTGCAGAAGTCTGAAAAGCAGCTAATATGCAGGACCTATCTTCTGCAGTTTCTTTGCTAAATCCCTTAGTTCCTCCCTGATTTCACAATTTCACAGCTATTTAAGATTTCATTGTATTCCACCCATCATTGTCATAGTTAAATTTTGAATTCTGCCTCCATCTCTATTAAAGTTTTATGCATCATCCCAGTCTTGTCATCTCTACTCTTATACAGTCATATGCATTATTAAATACTTTATAACACTCCCCCTTCCTCTTGGATTCTTTACTGAATTCCATTAAATGGATCCCTCAGCCCATACCCTATATGTCCTGCTTTAAAATCCATTAACAAGCTCTCAGCCTCTGTCCTCCATAAGTGATTATTCTAAAAGAGCTCCTTACCTGCTTTGTTAGTCTCACCAGTCACTTAGTACATGGACTCATCTAGGATTCCCTGAATCCTATTCTTGCAACGACTCTCTACATTCATCTTATTACCATTCATATTACTCCTTAGCATTTCTTTCCAACAACAGTATCCACATACAACCTTTGTGGACCCCACTTTCATCCACTCCACATACCTTAGATTATACTATTTGAGCCTCTCAGCTTCTGGGCTACACCCACAGCTGTTGCATATCTTCAAAAAAAAAAAAAAAAAACATCTTTCTCCATCCACTGTGCACTCAAACTTTGTCAGTCCATTACAGAGACTACTTCTTTTCCTTTCCATCTGTAATTATCACAGACTCTTTGTGCATTTGCAAGCATTGTATTCTGGGGATAGTTCCAATATGCCTGTGTAAATACAACATGAGAGGGAGAACCTAGATCCTTACTTCTTCTCAGCTCATTAAACTAATTTTTCAGTCCGTATCTAACATAGTAGCTATTCTGATCCTTTATTCTGTCAAAATACTCATTCCTTCTCTGTGATTCCTCACTGTTAAAAATACCTTCACTCCTAAATGTTTATCCATTTTAGAGCACAGTATGTTCACGGCTGGGTAGCCTCCATTCACAATCCTAAATAGCAAAGACCTTTGTATACAAAGATTAATTTATATTTCCTTTTCAAATTATGCAAAGCTTTTTATTATCTCCAGTATCATCAAATTCCTCCCACCTAACAATGACATGCAATATTCTGTAAACCTATTGAAATTATTATATTCACCTTGACTGATGCACATTCCATGAGCTTACAAATTCTCAGTGATAACTTCTCCATAATGATAAGTCAAAGAGAAAGAGACAATGGTACCCCTGCCTGTCTTCTCAGCTAAGCCTTTTCCGAAGATCTTGCATTTGCCCTAATCCTCACACAAGGACTTTGGACTCCCTGCCAATATCTGTCTTTCCAAATCTTTATTTTATTTATTTTTATTTTTTTATTTTGCTTTTGAATACCAGGTTTGTCCAATTAGGTTTAGGGGGAAAAACACAAACTTTTTATCAGAAGCATGAGGAGAAATGCTCCAACATATTATAAACATTTTTTAATGAGACATTCAGTCATATACATGAACAGATATTAAGTAATATACATTATCAATTGTACAGTCACTGCTAAATGAGCTTACAGAAATATGAAGTAAAGGCAACTATTACAGCATAAAGGATACTTATGCATTAGTAGAGGCTGAAAACTGAGCATTTGAAGAGGTGTATTAGTAGGATTGTCACACAGATAACACATGATCTAATAGTGCGTAGAAAGTCATAGGAATGGAGGTGACAAAAGGAACTAGATAGGGCAGAAAATGCTAACGTTGTAATTAAGAGGTGTGGTATAAAGCAGGTTAATAGACAAATACACACACACACACACACACACACACATATATATATATATATGTGTGTGTGTGTGTGTGTGTGTGTGTGTGTGTGTGTGTGTGTGTGTATATATATATATATATATATATATAGATAGATAGATAGATAGATATGACTGTCATTAGGTTTATATTAGAAATACGAAGGTGGAGAGATGAGCAGTATCACAGAACTATGTATATGACTGGGAGATGCTAGTAAAACTTTTAGGTATTGCAGAAGTTTGGTTGTGGGCTATAGGATTCTGAATTATCAACTGATCCGAGGATCTGAAAAGAAATCCGCAGTCAACAGTATCACAGTCGCTTGTACATACATTGTTACAGTACCTACTCAGCCACCATTTTGTTTTCTGCCCAATCTAACAATAGCTTCTACGTGATCATCCCCACAGAAAACATGTCTTCTGAGCAATGCAATCACTTTGTGAAGTATTATCTCTAATGCAACTATCATAATATGCATAAATAACTTCGTATAAACAGTTTACTGAGAGAGATGGGATAAAGATTTGCTGGGTCTTCTGGATCTCATTTGCCTTTCAGTAGTTCTACTTCTGCAATTTCTTTCATGGATTTTGAAATCTATCCCTGTATGATAGTATCATGAAGTAGTCCTTTAACTACATCTGTACTATAATATCATTAAGAAGCCCCACCAATATATCACCTGCTTCAGTATTTCCATTTTTAACAAGTCCACAAGAAACTACCCTCCATCTCATGCATTCCTACCTTTCCCGTGTTTAATCACAGGATGGATACTAGCCAGTCCTACCTCTACATGCAAAGATAATCTTTCTTCAGGTTCTGCAACTAGCCCATTCCACTCTATGAAAATTGTAAAAATGATTTTCACTTGTTTATTCCAGTTGATACAAAATTCCCTAAATACCTTTTGGATTTCTGTATTACTTTTCACTCTATCACCCACCTTACCTTTAATTCCTTCCACCTTCTTCTTCTTCTTCCTCTTCTTCTTCTGTGTCTTCATTTCTCATTCTAAACATTTTGCCTTCAACATTCCTTATAGTCACTATTTGTCTCTCTTCTTTTTCTAACTTTGCCTCTGTGTGTGATCCCTATGATTTTCTTACTAATTCAGTAATTTGTAGAATAATTTCCTTCTATTCATCACCTCTTCTCTCATATCCTAGTTAAAGCTAAACTCTTTACAGTTCTGTCTTACACTCCTTAATAGGTTCCGAGTGCTCATTTGTTATACCCATGAAATCCATTAATTCTGCCCTCCCTATTGCATTAACATTATCCATGTCCCCAACCTATATTCTCTTGTATAGCTTAATTAAACATGTCTTTTAGATACCTCATCTATCATTATTATTTCCATTTACTTGGGTTCCAGCACCACTCTCAGTTCAAACCCCCTTCTGTTTGCCAGAGCATCACTATCATTGTATGTTCCCAACATTTTTCTGTCCAAAATACAAACCATTTTTATCTGTCTTGCCACCATTTCATCTTCCATTACTATATCCAGTCTGCTTGCTTGTTTACACTAACCCCTGGCAATAGTAAACTGATTTCTCCATTGTATTTATACAGCTTTTCATACCTCCCTCCCTCCCTCTTCTCATGTCAGCCATAGCATAAGCTTACTCCAATACATTTTCCCCTAACTAATACAATTTTACACCACCCAACATCCTTCTCCCCACACTTCATAGCTCTTCCACATCCTTCCAAATTTCTTTAATTAACACCCAAACCTCTTGCTCCCCCACCCCTAGGCCAGTTCACACTCACCATCTATTTCCCTGTTACTGTGAAGTTTTCCAGCCTCTCTCCTTCTCAGTTTTAAGTCCTGAATAAATGCAGTATCATTGTCATCCCCTTCCCAAATTAGTTTCGTAATAATAATTTCCCACTTTATCAGGTTGTGATTCTCCCAATGGCTGTCATAATTGTAATTCCAGTCTGATTCGCCATTCTGTTTTCACTCTGACTGCTCTTCTTTTTCTCTAATCTAAAGAAAGAACTTGAAGAAATTTAGGTGTAGCCAACAGCCTCACATTCACTCCTCCTCATCCTGGAAGCAAAATATCATGATCTCCATAGATCATCCTTATAGCTCAAGTACACCTTTAATCATGTTCTCCCAATCACCACCCAATATTAGAATTAGTATATCTATGCCAGCTGGACTACAAACTGTTTCATAACCTCCCAAATATCCTCAAGTAGTCCACTGCCATCAGGAAGAAACCCACCCTCCAGTTCCATGAACAAAACTCATACCTTACCTATACAGAAAGCTATCACCATCATTACTTGTACATCAACCTTCTCTGTAATTGTATTTATTTTTCCCTGTTTGTTCTCACCTGTTTCAGTCCTTATCTTTCAATGATCATGAATAACCCCCCACTTATCCATCCTACTTGCAATGTATATTGTAATGATCATGATGTTAATCAAGATAATGCCAAGCCGTCACAAAGTCTGAACTCTCCAGCTCTTGCTGCAATCTGAATTTGTTGCTATACAAAACTTCAAGACCCCTCTAAACTGTTCAGACACCCTTTCATTGCCACTTGTTGTATTTGTTTATATATTAAACTATAATAACATTATCTAATAAGCATTAATACATCAAACTTTTAATAAAACATAACCCCCGGATTCATGAAGTTTGCGCCAGGTGCAGGCATAGCATCAGCATTCTAACACCAAAGATGGCCACCGAGCGATTTAGGTACGAGCTGTTCCCACGTGCACTACCTGCGTACGCTATGCCTGCACAACTCCTTAGCCTTGTATGCTAATTACCCCATGTGCAGCAGTGTAGCATGCAATTGAAGGTATGTAGGGATTCAGGAAATGGTGCAGGTGTAGTGTAAGCATGCAGAAATGTAAACTGTAGAAAATGGTTTACATTTTTGCAAACATAAAATCGGAGCCATGACAGCCGACCAAACACATGTATTATATTGTTAATATGTGCCAATAGCTGAATATATAGCCATTGGCATAAAACCATGTGCAAAATATAAAATTAACATTTAATATATATAGTCACACTATCGCGATGTGAAAGCGCAGGGCAGCAGTACACAACAGAGATCGCAAGTAATATATAAAAATATAGAATAAAACCACAATGAAACACATATCTTGATTTCCCCATACTAGTCAATGGCAGGCATGCTACACCATACTCATGGCTCAAGGGTTGCTAAGGGGCAGTGACAGTGTTATGCGCAGTAGCTAGGAATTAGTAGGCAATGCCATACAAATGAGAGGAGTAATAGTGAATCGCAGATTCCCCACTGGTATAAGGATGCACCTCACAGCATAGCATTATAACACTGAGGTGAGCCCTTGGGATAAAGATGACATCAAGAGAGGGGTGTGTTGCCATTGCTGTAAGCACATTGGAGCATTGCTAAACCAGTCTGCCCCTAGCTAGGCAAAGCTGCAGGATAGGGGTGTGTCGAATTGCTCATAGCTATGCTTAGCTGAGAATACACAAGGTACCCAAGTACGTATGTGAACGGAGATGAAAATGCACGTAAACCTGGTAAACGGGTATGCGTGGCACGCACTGTAGCTGAAACAGGAAAGATATAGGAAAGAAATAAGGAAATGCTGCAGCAGTGAAATTGGACTACAAATGACTAACACCTAGGAGCCTACAGTGGGCCATTGACAGCAGCTAACTAGGCTGCAAGCAGCTACCTGCAGAACAGGGAAGGGGAGGGGCTGTACTGCAAAGAAAACAGAAAAGTGTCAAAGCAGAACAAAGGAGATATGCAGTATATCAGCTACAAGGCACATTTCGCCATGACTGGGTAGGGAAAGTACAAAACAAGAAAGACGGCAGGTGGATGCATGCCTGATAATGGGGAAGGGATCAAGGTCTAAAAGTGAATTAATGGGCAACAGATTAATCAAGGCAGGCAAGTAGATCTCCACAGTAAAGGCCCTACACTCCCAGTACTCATTACCAAACCCATAATTAAGACATGCAGCAGCTGGAATAGCTCATACACACCCACTTACATCAGCAGCATCCATAGCACAATGCTATAAAGTGTGAAAGCACCTCACACACATTTGTGCATTCCCATACACTCTGCAACAGTGCTGTATACAGATAGGGAACTTTTATTATGTACATGTTAGGAGCTGCCATAGCTTTGATCCACCAGCACGTGTTGGAGACTGAAGGTGGTGTGGAGGATGATGCACATGACCACCGCAGGCACCAGAGGAGGAAGAGAGTGTTCAGACCAAGGGTAACCTACCAGGAGCTACATGATCTGGAGATAGTAGAGTGTTACAGGGTGGACAGGGACACCCCACTGCAACTTGTGGAGTTGTGCCGGCCACGCCTCAGAGCCAGAACAAACAGAGGGGAACCCATCCCAGTGGATACGAAGGTATGTGTAAGCCTGAGAATACTAGCTACAGGTACTTTTCAAAGACCAACTGGGGATATCATGGGTATCTCACAGGCATCAGCATCCAGGGTACTACACCAGTTCCTGGATGCCATGTTACCACATGCCAATGAGCACATATGCTTCCCCCGAATGCAGGAGGATTTAGCCAGAAATATGCATCTCTTCCACCGTGTGGCAGAATAAATGGAGGTACTGGGTGCAATAGACTGCACACACATACACATCAAGTCACCACCCGGTGAGCAGGGTAGGCGCTACATAAACCACAAAGGATACCCTTCCATCAACTACCAGGTGATGTGCAATGCCCAGGGCATTATCATGGATGTGTGTGCTGGCAGTCCTGGAAGCTATCACTACTCCCACATCTGGCATGCCTCACAGCTATATCAGTTATTTGCCAGGAAGGACATCCCAAATGGCCACCTGGTGGGGGATGCTGGTTATGTACTGGAACCATGGATGATGACACCCATCAGAAATGCACACACACCCATGCAGGAATGCCATAATGAGGCACATGCACAAACCAGAATCATCATAGAGCATGTGTTTGGGATGCTGAAATCATGGTTCCGTTGCTTGGACATATCTGGTGGAGTCTTGCAGTACTCTGCAGGCACATGTGCCCACATCTTCATAGTGTGTGCCATGCTACACAATATTGTCCTGTGGAAACAGCTGCAGCAGGGACAGAATGGTGAAGGCCCTCACAGTCCACCACCATTGCCAAGGGCCCCACAGGCACAGAGGTACTCAGACCACAAACACCCTGAGCCAGCCCCAGTAGGCAGATGGAGGCATGTCCAGCATGTCCATGCCTTGGCAAAGAGGGAATGTATGGCACACACACTGACAGTGTAGGCACCTAGGGACTAACACCTTTCTCCACCGACACACACAGTAAAAATGGATGGCACACACGCAAGACTACCTGTAAATTGTCATGTATAGGCAGTCTACTGTGTGCATCCAACATAGGCAGCCCTCAACTATTGCACACAGAACAGCCATTGGCACAAGGTAAGTCAACACCTGAACAGTAAATTAAGCTATCAGCATATACAGATACTGTATGTATAGATTCATAGGTAGGTACTTGGCCAACTGCCAGAGGCCATTCATAAGGCCAGCCAAAATGTGTCAGCTTTTGCCACCCCATTGATTCATTAACCATCCCTCTGTGGAGCAGATCCAATGGTGGGATCCCTGATGTGCATCTACTGTTCCCCATCCACCCTTTAAGGTTTCTCTTGCAGAGTGTTAGTGAGGGACTCTGTATAATGTAGTTAGGGATGTTGTTCCAATGTATGGGGAGTGTCTGTGACATGAAGCTGTCCCTTCAGCATCTTCTGGTTATTGTTGTGGCAAGGTCAGCTCACTACAGTGTGTGGCTCACTGTGACATGGATTCCCATAGGTGGAGCATATCCATCAAGCCTAAGTTCAACATGGCTGTGCTGGCCAGCGGAGATCATCTCTGGGTAAATGAGATTCCACTAAGTAAAGCAGGAATTTATTCAGTCCGGCTGCATAGGCCAGTATTCCCCTTGGTGAGGTACATTCATGGACCGCCAGCTGTTGGATATGTCCTCTGATGTACATCCCACATGGGTTATTATACCCTATAATGGGGCTGATGAGTGATGAGTAAAGGGGCACAATGACCCCAGAATGTCTAGATGGGAATTCTTTAGTAATAAGATGGCCTACATAGAAGGATGTCCTAACTACTGTGGAGATATGATTGTCAAAGGGGAGATCACTATCTATCTTAGTCCCCAGATACCCCATTACCTCATCTGTATTAAAGTGGCTGCCACTCATGTGTTAATATGTGGGTGCCAATTCCACAATGGAATGACCATGCAGTTAGTGGCACTTGGCTTGAGGCCATGTCATTGGCACCCTGTGATGTTCTCTGTGAGGCCCCTTGAGGGATGTCCATGTCACCTGGACTATCAATTATGGCTTCCAGTTTACAGTCATTGCCAAACATGGTCTGCCATAGTCCACCTGTGTTTGCCTGTACATCTGAGACGTATATGCCAAAACGTAGGGCTCCCAAGACTGAGTCCTGTGGGACACTGGTCGTGACTGTTTAAGAGTTGGACCTGGAGACCATTAGTCGTACCATGTGGGTTCTGTGTGTAAACCCGTTGGCAACCCAACCTGTGATGTATGGGTGAATGTACAGGCTGGTGTGTTTATCAATAGTACCTGAGTGCGGCATGGTGTCAAAAGCCTTGGTGAGCTCCAGATAGTATGTGTGAACCACCTCCCATGTCATCAAATGTCTTGGTGACTGTATGTAAGACATCAAACAGGTTCAGTAGGCATGACTGGGTTGGGTCACGTGTTTGAAGGTTACCAATGTCATTGTTAATGAGTGCCATAAGGATGTGAACCATAGTATTGCAGACCAGGCTAGTCAGGCTTATGGGGTGGTAGTTACCATGGTCAGTTGTGATTTCACCTTGATGGAGTGGAATAACCATTGCCACACACCATTGTATGGGCATGTAGCCTGTGGAAAGGCTGAGGTAGAAATGCTTAATTAGGTGGGGGGCAGGTTGTCTTGTACAGTTTTCAAGATGCAGTCTGGGTCAACATCTGCCTCTATTGACACTGTGTTCTGCTGTTAGAGAGGGCCATTTCCAACTGTGTGTCTTTGATGGCTGGGATACTGTACCTTTCGGGTAGTGTTGTGGGCTCTTTAGGGGGTGAAGTATGCACTGAATGTATCTGCAAGGATGTTGGTGATATCAGTAGGGTCAGCATATTTTGTGCTATATTTCACTGGCACAGTGCAAATCTGTGTGTCACCACATAGATCCTTGACATAGCCAAAGAAGGCTTTGTGGTTATCTTTCGAATCCTTGCATATTCTCCTGCTGATGTTAGCCTTGGATGATGTCATGAGGGACCTATGTATCATACTAATAGTGGTCATGGATGTCTGCCCTTCGTGGGATTTGCTGTGTGTCTGGAACACTGTCCTACTTCTGTAGTGTAACCTGTTTACTGCAGAGGTCCAGCAGACCAGTGTCCTTGTGTAGGAGGAGTCAGTCTTGATTTACCAGTGATGGCATGATCCATACATCCATGTTGGTGCTTATAGACTGCATTTGTAAATCTGTCTGTATCTTAAGCAGTGTTTCCCCTTAGCATGGGGGCTGTGAACCCCCCCACCCCTGTCACTAGTAGTGTAAATTTAGCTTAGGAAAGGTATACACTGTGGTATCCGTGGGTGGGAGAGATGCTAGGGTGGGGAAACAGTGAATAGTTCATGGTCAGATCTAACTAGTGACCGGTTGACCTCTGCTGTGGTGCACCTGTTGCCCATGTTGGTGATGACCACCTCTAGTAGTTGCCAAGCCATGTTAGGGAGCTTACCACCTAATACAGGGCATATGAGGTGATACATTCTGGGAAGTGCTGGTCCTGGAAGTGAGTACGTTTCCCATTTAATGGAATGGTAGTTGACATCGACCAATGCCAGGGTGTGCGTTAGGACTGTTGTGTTCTCCACTGTCTCCAGGTAGGTGGAGTGGAGGTCCTGGATCATGGAGGGTGATCCATAGCAGGCCACATTCCACATTGCAGTTGTGTCTGATGTTAGCTGCAAATGGATGATCACAGAGGTATCATGCTGCCCCACTAACCTGGAGGTGTAGGTATCCCTGATGAATATGGATACAGCCCCTCCATGTCTGTCAGTTCATGTTCTGTGGCTGAAATGTGTGGTGTGGGTTGTAGTCTGGTAGTGCTTGTGTGCTCTCAGGAGCCTTAAGGCAGATTTCAGTTAATGCACAGATGTTGATGTTGTCCATCCTGAGGAGTGCTGTGAGTGCATGCATGTTGTGATCACAAGCACTGGTGTTGAGTAGCATAATCCTCATTGAATCTGCTATTGTGCTGTTTATGGAGCTGGTATTCACCTTTGAGACTCTCCTAATTAAGGCACCATGGGGGCGCCAATAGCCTTGGCCAGTTTTCTAAAGCATAAGGCTGACACATAGGCCGGTATGGTATCACTGCATGCATGTTTCCCATCTGTGCTCGTTTTTCATCTCCCCTGTAGGTAACCTATTGGTAAGCAATAGAAAGCCTTAAACTTATACAAGTCTTCTACCTCCCAAGATAGGCTTTTGGAGTGACTAAGTATCAGTCTTCTGTATGTTCTTGCTGTACTCAACTGTTTCCTGACTACATGGTGAGTTTGCACTGTATATTGTGATTTGAAGGTTTGTTTATTCACATATTATGGCTGTGATGGCCTGCACGTTAGATGTTCACAAATAGCCTACTACCTATCTGCCCAATGGCAATTAGAAGCATAGCAACAGTGTGTTGGCCTTCCCCACACCATGGATGAAGTAACTGAGACTCTGTCAAGCATAGTCAATGAAGCAATTCCAGGCAGAGTTGCTGGAAGCTGTTGAAGACTAGGGTTGTGGAGGATGATAGGGGCACTTAGTGATCTAAAGAGGGCATGTTAATGTGGAAATTCAACACCATTCAATTCCCCCAACAGGTCTTGCAGCTATCAAATTGGACAGGCTCCCCTACCCCCTGGCTGTATGGTTCTGGGACACATGATCCCAGGGGTGTATAGTCTATTACCCATTCACACAACAAGGTTTCCCTTGAAGTGTATCAGTGAGGGGCTATGCCTAATGTAGTTAGGAATGCAATGTATTGTCTCACAGTACACTTGTTATATGTTGTTATTTCAAGAGTATGTGAAGCTCAGTGAGTTTGGGTCTCCCGCCCTTTGCTTAGCCTAGCTTACACATAGAAATCATTTAAATAGGAAATAGGCAGAAGCAATGTTAATGTTAACAGCGTAATGGTTACAGCATCCGCATAGTATCTGTGCATTCGGGTTTACAATCCCGATAAAGGCAGGGATGTTTATCATGTGCAAAAGTATACCTTAACCACAGCTTGCATATATAGGTAGTAATCATCTGTATAGTAAACATTCGAATCACCCATATAAACCCATGTGTGCAGGAGAGTACAGTCAACAGAGAATGCAATGTTATGTCAGCACATAGTGAGATGTTACGTCACTGATATGTATATATCCAGAGTAGTTAGCGGATGTGGCTGTGTTTGCGTGCACAGGTTATACGTTACAAAGTTTGATTAACTGTGTTTAACCTCTGCTATAATGTCACACAAACACTTTTAAACATGCTTACAACTGCCTAAATGAGCCTTAATCTGCAGTAAAAAATATTCATAATGCATCACAGGTGTCGAACCCTGGACCATGCACACTATAGTCATGGGACGTACCACTAAGCCATCCAAGATATACGCATATTGCATGGTCTTGAGACTACACCTTATACCACATGCATTTCGCTGTAAATGGGACAGTGACTTTGTGTACATATGTACATATGTACAGTACATTGTAATGTACTGTAGTTTGTAAACCAACACACTCCAGTCAACAGATGTATTACTGTTACAAACTAATACGAAATATATATATATATATATATATATGTATATATATATATATATATATATATATATATATATATATATATATATATATATATATATATATATATATATATATATATATATATATATTATACAGTTGCATCAATAGCCATATATATAAACATCTATGAACACACTTCGTGACACAGAAGCACTCCAAAGGAATCAGAGTGTACACAAAACACATGTAGCTCTGGTATTATAACAATTAATATTAAACTAATTCACCATAGAAGGGGTGGCTGTTGTGTATGTGAAGATTGGAGTGGGGGAGGAATGATGGGCAATGCAATCATGCATCAAGGAAGGCCTGGGTCAGATGTCGAATAAGTGAACTGGAGGGGTATACATGGACTATGGGGACAATATAAAAAGGACACAAAGCAAGAACCATACTCATTCATAATACACCCTGTCATGTCACATTGCAACACCTACTTTCACAAACTTATGAACATTAACATGTATCAGACATATATACACCAACTAACTCTCACATTTGTTTTCAGTAGTGAGGAATGTCTGTAGTACAATGTATAATCTAAACGCCATAACATTCATACCTATCTCAGATGCCTTAGCGATAAAGTCAGTGACTGTGATGTTCATGGTCCCGAGTTCAAGGGCTGTTAGGTTATTTTTAAGGCCAGAATAAGTGCTATTGGATGCAGGTGGATTAAAGCAGTCTTAAGCAGGTTTTCACATGTTTTCACAACAGTAAGTGACACTGAAACACGGTAAATGGAGAAGCGCTTCACACGTTTGACCTTTGCTTAATGTCACGCAGACCACGGGCAAACCTGCTCACAACTGCGTAAATGTGCATTATTCACACTTTCCCTACCAGTGCCTACTCTGAGATTTAAAATAATAACACTTTTGAGGAGTAGAACCCGCAACCATGTACTCCATCCTCAGAGTAATCTAACACTGAGCTACCTGAGATATACCTATCCCAGTTGTGTATGCAGACAGGTTAAAACACAAAAGGGAGGAATGTGTTGAAATAGGACAATCCACCATTTACCCAATTAAAGGTGTATGCTAATATATATATATATATATATATATATATATAATATGTATATATATATATATATATATATATATATATATATATATATAGAGAGAGAGAGAGAGAGAGATACATAGAGACATGTCGATTTATAAAGGTCTACATATATATGTAGATATACAGATAGGTTAAAAACATCTACACATCTATGGAGGTACAGATAAACTTATGCACTAATGTATATATATACATGCATATACACACATATAAATATAAATATATATATATATATATATATATATACACACATACATACATATCTGTAGATGTGGTCATATCTGAGTATAACATGGAAAATAGCAATCACACATCCCCCCCCAAACAATATGAACATAACGTTTGAAGAGTATATGCCAATACACTATTACAAATATGTTCTATGGACACAGTCACAAACACAACTTGCAATGACTGCAAATATCCATGATAGAATTACACAGACAGCTTTCATTTTGCAAATCTTTATCACATTCTGATGTATTGACAAAAGGATTCAAGGACTAACAGTGCATGCATGCTATACAGGAAGCATTTAACAGTGCCTTAATGAATCAGCCTGCAATTACCATATATTAGTCCACTAAGGGATAGGTGTTCACATAGGGAAAGAACACCCACACACATTTAGAAGTTGTATAAAAGGGGTTCCTACACACATGCATGTGCTATGTACACCCACCAACATCTACCCCACAACCAAAATAATTACATCAATACATACTGTCATACCATAGCCAATTATTTAACTACTGTACAACATCTGCTGTAACCTTAGCATACCTGGACACAGACACACTTACATGGCCCTATGTGAAATAGGTGCTGTTATGCAATTGAAGAGGGTTTGTATGACCTAATCCCGTTTCAGAGGGTTGAAAGGTTCATACACCAGGAAGTGTTACCGAGTACTGATTATCAGCACAGTATCATCCACAGTAACACAAAATTAAATATGTCTGGTAACCACACTGCAAACCCCCTAACATTATATGCATAGCTATGCAGCCTTGAGTTGGTCAAACAACCTGGCCAGATTGAAATGTATGCAGAAGTATTAGGTAGAGACAAACCCTGCACAAGTAGCAATGTTCAGAAATATAACAACAGTATTCACATTTAGACCAACTCCTCTAGACATTACACACAATATATTACTGTTCGTCTCCATAAAGCTGTTGCAATAGATTCCAAACAAAACTTCCACACTGTCTTCCTCACAAGTAAGGCAAAGGGACAACGCCCAAGTGGAGTACTCAATTATACTCCACTGTAGCCATGGTATTGGCTAAGGCAGTAGCAGCGCAGCTGATGTGCATGTAATTAGCTACTTATGATCACCAATTGGTCATCGGGATAGCACATGTTACTGATCTGTAACTATAAAAGGTTTCCTTGTCACACATTCAAGCCATCTGTATCTACCTGTAGGACAGTACAAAACACTGAAAGACGAACCGAAAATGAGTATTACATTAGTTAATAACACCTTCGATTACTAAGATGGTATGTATAACATGTAGTATGTATGTGTATGTAGTACCTGTACTGTAAGAATTACAGTGTAATCAATGCATATAGTGGAAATAGCTAACTTGTAGTGATGTATTTTTGAGCAGTAGTAATGCTTGTAGTATTCTATATGTGTACTGCTGTAGGTCACACGGCACACTCCACATACACCACAAGGGATGATTTGGGCTTGGAACCCACCAATTCGCTTCTGGCCACTGTCAGTGTCAGGATTGGTCCAACAAGTATGTGCTATAACAGGGGATAGTATATGTCGATATATTGTAACAGTCAACATATGTATGGGTGTACAAGTAAGATGGACATGTTAAAGGTGGGCTTACCGTGCAAATATGGTGTGCATTGTGGGCTATTGTGGCAATAACTGTGCAATGTACAGTATTCTAGGTAGATATGTACTCTAGTCTACATAGCAGTTCTGTTATGTTATGCAAACAGTAGTTATGTCTATAGGCAATTACAATACTCAATGACAGGATACATAGCATTAGTATTCATCCGGCAGGTTAGCAGCATGATAGCAAAGATAGTTGGAAGAGCCAGGTAACTATCCATGCACATAACACATGTAATATCCACCTCTATACTATCATTTGCAAGCAATAACAGCTGTGCATGTGTACATGTTATGCAAATGTGTAGTGACCCTTGTTTCAGGGCTGGTCCAAATGGCCATGTGCACACCTACATAGAGTGGATATTGAGAGTACAGACACACTGGTTGAACTACCAGGTTTGTGTAGCTCAACCTCTCATTGCCAACCTAACTGCCACCTGCACATAATGTATGCAAGGTAGTGCACAGCACTGGTAATGAAACAGGTTGCATATCATCTTTAACTCCAGTGTTACATCTGCAGTAGGAGTGTAAGATGTAGGAGACAGCTGCCCATGTGCAATAGCTGCATCATAGGTGATGGCTCACACTATCTGATTGTATCCTGATCATGCTGATAGTGGCATCAGAGCCTATTGATACATGACTCTGTTTGGAGAGTGGTTGTCTGTGCCCAACAGAGCTCATGGTCCTGGTGGATATGTGAGTATATACCCAGAGAAGGAAACAGACCTGTAGACACTTGCATCATCTGTAATCAACTAACAGGATGTGATGTGCTCCTCAGAGGAGGATTGCTGCTAAAGGTAGCTACAATGTTTCCGTAATAGCCAGTGTTGTCACGTCCATAACACAAATATTTACATGTGAGCATGACTGTTTAAAACATCTTCATAGGCAATACATAAACTAAATACAGTACTTGGTACTTGTAGTACTGACTGCTCATAGAGGCATGTCCACTAGTCAGCTACTGGTGTTTCCTAATGTCAGTTTTGTTTATGTGGCCATCCTGGGGGAATGTAATCTCAATGCCATGTACACTGCCAGACCCACCTAACACCACGCCCCACACATTGTTTAGGATTCAGCTACAGGGGTAAGCTGGAAGGCAGCCCAGTCTACAGCCATGACTGGACTGGACAGTCATGAGGTGTAGGTTAACACATGCAGCTCATCAACACAACCAACACATACCCTTACCAGAACACAGTAAGGGCACCCACACAAACTACCAGAAATCACACACATTCACAGACGTGTCTAAGTATCTGGCCAAACAAGTGACCCCCAAGCAGGAAGAGACAGACACCAAAATACGCAAACTGTATCACATAGTTTGCATAATTGTGCCTCACCTCTGAACACATGACTGGAAACATGCCGAACAGTATTTCTTTTTTGAATGCAAACTCTAGCGCTATGTTACACACCGACCTATACGAGGGCATACATACTGTCAGCTTCCTGTCTGCCATGATTAGCCACATACTCATAAACTCAGACCACCTTTTGAACTAGACACATGGCTCTGGCATATTCCATGTGGTTGTGTAGGACCTGTGATGCAGTAGCCTGGATTGCATGGAAACACATATAGGAACTGTCAGTCTTGTAGCCCATGCAGGTATGTCCCAAGGCTGGGTAGCATTCTGCCATTGGCCAGAATTATACTGCAGTACAGGGACAAAAGGATTGTATTCCACAATTGTCTAGTGTAGTGGTGCATGTCACAGTGTATCCAGTATCTGTCATCCTGGTATAACATGGTTGACAGACCATGATGCTTTGCCAGACAGGGCCTGCACCTGTCACCCCTGGGAATCTGCACACTGCATAGGTCTCATGCTTCCCTTATAGTGCCTTCATCATGCACAGTTCAAATGAGTGTCCACTGCTGTTACAGGGACAGCCAGGCAATAAACTGCGGTCTCACTACACAATGATACATGTCAGAAACATCATACAAACACAAATATGGCAGTCCCTAACATGGAGAACATATCTGTGCAGTGGCTGAGACATGTCTCAATGCTCTGGAGAGCACACTTGCATGACCATGTTATAACACATACCTCACCTCTTGCCCATTATCCTTTATTGGAACATACGGGCCACAGGTGTGTCCATATTTCTGAAGGATATGTACACCTCCACGCTAATTGCACTTGCATAACATCAGATGCATTATGCTGAGCAACTACCTTTGTGCTAAAGTGGAATTCAAAATGCACCTTGAGACAGATCACTCACCAGGCCGTGGACTTCCCAACTGTCATAATGTGCTGTAATGGGGAGGATTAGGTCTGAGACAGAACCATAATAATGGCTACTCTCAACTTTTCCATTATGAACTGGGAAGACTCCTCATGTACCAACACCTGCGTTCAATGCATGTTGGATTCCATCGACCCCACTGACCTGGATCACAGTAGTCACACAAACAGGGCTAACAGTATGCTACACATAGTCTCCAATGCCAATGTTATGGCTCCTAAGAGTAGAGTGGTGAGTGCCATGGCACCCATGCAGATGGACAATGCATGTGCAAATGCTGAATCCTACACAAATGAACCTAAAGCAGTCACATACTTGCAGTGATTCTGCCATTGAAACAGAGCCAGGAGTCAACCTAACACAAGCAAATAGGCAAACTGGTGGCACCATGCTTTAAACTGTACCACAGAAGGTAGTAACTATTGCAAGAGTAAACACACATGAGTGTAGGTGATTCCTGGTCAGCCTCAGTAAGATGCAGATACACCATATAAAACCTTGCAAAGCTACTGTGAAACTAATCAGCCACATATTATGAAGCCAAGCACAGAGCATTCTATGGCTGTGTCATTAATTGTAATGGCAATGACAAGACCTGCCGTGCTGCACAGTACTATGACATGGAAGGTACTGCACCTACAGAAATAGCACCCGTTCATCCAGATAGGGTCTTGTAGAACCTAAACCCGCTCCCATCTCCCCCCACCCCCAACAGGTGCACTTAGTAATATATCCATGTAGATTACAGGGCCCCTGTACTAACAACTATGCAGGTACAAGCTGCACTCTCTAAAGCCATGCATACAGCTTTCATGGGACCTGTCAACATCCCAGGGTGTATCCTACACAAATTTAAGAACATTCAGCTATCCACATACACATCATGTTAAATCATAGCTCCATGTCAGGCTGTGTACACACCAAATGATGCACAGCAACAGTTATCACACCCCACAAAGGTGAAGACACCATTAATAATGGGACATAGTGCACAACTGCCCTGCTGAGTCTGGTCTGTATGGCCATGAACCGTGGTCAACATAATTGATGTACTCGGTAAAGATGTAGATGACAGTAGGGTTGATTCACACTGCATATCATGACCTTGCCAGGTCATAGGACACCATCACCCATACTATGTTCCACCTACACTCAGTAAACTAGGTGTATATTCCTATGTCATAGGAGTGGTTGGCAACTGGACTGCTGGCAGAACCCACACTAGAGAAGGTGTTTGATGAATACACACACATCAAACCAGTGCCAGACACAGTAATACAGGGGTCATTCCTGGTACTCCCCCTCTTTGTTATCTATACCACATAGACTAACACAGAAGGCATCAGCCTATTGATGTTTGCAAATGACTATGAACTAGGAGCAATAGTTGACTCATTGTGTGCTGTGTTCAACATACAGAAGGGCCTTAATGTGTCAGATGTGTGGTGTGTGATGTATGGCCACAATCTGACAGCTAAGTTTTGCATTGTCATCCCCTATGTTACAAACCCTGTACTCATTAACTACCACCTAGGCAGCGGCCAACATAATGACAACTGTGTGTATGGGATGCAGCTGGGCAGTACTTCCCTTTGATAGTTACGTCACCACAAAAGACAGGTAGTCGTATGTGGCACCCCTAATCATTACAGGGTGCCATCCAGGAATATAGTTGCTATAGTTGATATCCAACCCTGCAAATACCATCAGGCTAACTATTGTCCCATGTGTCACACATGTGCACAGGCAATACATGGCAGGATGCTACACAGCTGTACAGCGCCATGTACATGTATATGGCAAAACACATACATGCTTGCAAGTCTACAGGGTCACAGGTCATGTCTCTATTGGCTATGTATGACTATATATGTGGCATATGCACAGCAATAAGGTCAATTGCATTAATGTGAACACATCCAGGCATATTGTGATAGGTAAAGACACCACTACAGGCAAACAGACATGCCCACGTCAAGACAACATCCACATGGTGTATGAGCAATGTCATCACATGACACACACATATATGGCAATAACATCACATCACCAGTAGGTGTCAAATGTGTGCGACGTATACATGTCAGTGGTGTTAGTGTCATGTAAATTTACAAAGACATATTTGTAATCTTAATAAATGTGATGTGATGTAGCGTTGTTGCCTCACAGTAAGACGTTGTCCTGTTCGATTCTCAGCTAGAGTGTCTTCTGTGTGGAAACATGCATGAATGGGCGTACCTTCATTGAAGGTTGTGCATCAGGGCCAGCAACTCAGCACGTAAAAATCTACTGCTAATCATTAGCGGACTGGAGTTCCACTGTGGAGACCCCTAATCGGGAAAAGCCAAAAGACACAACAATAACAACATGCATGTTCAGCTGTACTGCTGTACTTCTCTGTGTCTCCATCGTTATGTCTTCTAGGTATGCCACATAGCAGACTGCCGCCGTACAGCCGTACAGACACTTGGAGGATGACGTGCTCATCCCATACCTCCTCAACAACTACACGACTCTCTTCAGCCATGTGCCACAGGATGCACAGCAGTGTAATGCCCTGTGGGAGGAACTCTGCAGGAGGCTAAATGATGTTGACGGTCACAATCGCACCTATCAGCAGGTGCGCCAACACTGCACTGACCTGATAAGATGGGTGAAATAGCGTGCTAATGCAATCACCAGGGAACAAGGTGCAACAGCTGGGGGGGCCACTCACCCAGCCCCCACTCACATGTACCTAGCAGCTACTGGCCAACCTGGGGACACCTGCAGAACTCCATCCACAAGCTTTAGCTGGCATTGTGGAAGTGGGTGTCTCTCAACCACCGAGCCTGGAGTTGCCTGGTAAGTCACTACTGCACATAAAACACAACTATATATCACATAGTTACATGTGTTACTGTACAATATGTAATGTAACATCATATGCAAGGCATGTATGCACACATGCCACATACTATATTCTGCTACTCTATGTATGCACAGATGTGTAGTGTATTGTACTGGCTTATGTTCTAACATGGACATTGAACCCTGTAGCTATCACACAGGTGTGGATAATGATCTTACTGCTGTGACACTCCTGTTTAGGTACCTCTGGCATTTTGCAGTGACAGCAGCCTGTGTCAGGTTAGATTGTTATTAATTACCAGGCTTTATAATGCACGGAACATATTAATTGCATGCTATCTGCCATAACACACATACACATAATGTATGGTGGTCCTGTTAATGGACACTGGTCAGACCTGCAGTGCATCACACTGTTTACCTATGTGAAACAAGTGAAGGCTATATGAAATACCTACACTAAACCTTCCAAACTGTCTTTGCCAGATGTGTGGACAACAGTGAATACAATCGTGGAGGTGTGTTCCACTGTAGGGACAGGTACTACATATAAGCATTACACATGTTGGAAATACTAACAGTACTGTACAGAGAGCATATGTGTGCACCAACACTAAATGTGTTGGAGCTGGAGTATGCCCGGCCCACTGGATACACCCTTGTGGAGTATATCCTTACTATGAATGTCACACAATATCATGTGCTATCAGACATGTCCATGACATGTAGTGGGCTGATTGCAACACTGCTCAGCTATCCTGAAAAACATGTCTCACATCCCATACATACCACCCTTTGTCAGCATAACCTGTCCTCAGTGGGGCATATGGCCTCTATGGGTGTATGTCATATGGGATAACACTGACATGTGAAATAAGATGGCCATCACAACTATTGGACAGAACATGTGTACACATGGCCATGGAGGATGGCCAGAGACATGAAGAGACACACACAGTAGAAGTGATGTACATGTGTGTACACCCTGTTGTACATTGGCTCAACACAATACAACTATGGTCTTTGTGTAATGGTGATATTGCAGATGTGAAACACTAAACATCATAGAGGTCTGTGGACAGCTTGTGTAGGCATAACATGAAACTGCCACATAACATGTCTTGAACATCTGGAGTGTGTCACAACATGGAAGCATTCACCTATACAGTATCCAAATATACATGTGTTGCACAACATACACATACATCCACATCAAGTCACAGATACAGTACATTCACCTTGTTGGTGTCAGACATCACTGTCATGCCTGCTCCTCATGTGAGTGAGGTACACAGATGGCATGTGGGACATAGAGTACTTGTAAGTTAGCAATGTGTGGGCATAGTTGCCAGGTATCAGTAATATGGTTGCATATGTGAAGGGGTGTCATCCATATACCCTTCTGTGACCTGTGTCACACATTCCACATTAGGGTTTATTGTGTACACACCTCTGTGATGTGGGTCACATTCCACATTAGATATGTATTGTATGTGAACATAGTCATGGCTATGAACTGTGTCAGTAGCTCAGACTGTATAGCAATTGTGAAGCCACATGATGCCCTGCAATGGCTATGCAGATCAGCTCAATGTGCAGTATGTCCCTGCATAATTTGTAGGGTGGACCGACAACATTGCATCAGCTGAAGGCCCATGTTAGTATAACACGTCCCTGCATTGGGACACCATTACCATACTGTAGATTGGAAATGACACCATTGTGTTACACATGTATGCATGTCATTCAACACATCAGCAGAAGACATGTCATACTACATGTGGTTGGCAAGGTCATACGCCACACAGCAGGCCGGTGTACTGTAAACCTGTGCTGGTCTGTGGCACCATTGCAAAGTAGGAGCAGCCATGTCAAACATGTGTGCACAGCCACATGCACAATGTCTACACTAAGCTCAGGGGGTAGGCAGAATAAAGTTGAACAGACATCCACTGCTTTGGGGGAGATATGCAAGCTAGGGCTCAGGCAAACATAGTATGCAGTCAACATACCCTACAGCTCATGTCCTCACACATAGGGGTGGTGGCCAGCACAAAGCATCAGTGGCAGATGTACAAAGGTCAACAATGGTCTGTTAACATGTGGAGTATGTTGTACACACCATGGCAGTGCAGTGCAATGGTGCAAAGTGCATGCATTATGTTGCAGGT
Source organism: Protopterus annectens (assembly GCF_019279795.1). Classification (NCBI taxonomy): domain Eukaryota; kingdom Metazoa; phylum Chordata; order Ceratodontiformes; family Protopteridae; genus Protopterus; species Protopterus annectens. The sequence goes on along the minus strand of NC_056739.1, from coordinate 1,423,468,119 downwards.
ATGGGGCATAGGCTTCCAACTAAATGGTGCAATACAGGTATGTATGCTAACCACCACTATAATTATGTAAGGTGCATGCCATCTGCTATAACACATGCATGCTTTTGTGTGCAAATCAGGTATGTATGGTAACTACCACTATAATTGCCTAAGCTGAAACTATAATTGTCTAAGCTGAATGCCATCTGCCATATCACCTGCATGTAGTGTGTGTGTGTGTCTGTGCATGTCTGTGTGTGTCTCTGTTGTCTGTGGGTGTGTCAGTGTGTGTGTCAGTGTGCGTGTGTGTGTGTGTGTGTGTGTGTGTGTGTGTGTGTGTGTGTGTGTGTGTGTCAGTTTGTATCAGTGTGTGTCTGTGTGTGTCTCTGTCTGCCTGTCTGTGTGTCTCTGTCTGTCTGTGTCACTGTCTGTGTGTGTTTGTCTGTCTGTGTGTGTGCATCTGTCTGTGTGTGTCTGTCTGTGTCTGTGTGTGCCTGTCTGTGTGTCTGTGTCTGTCTGTGTGTGTCTGTGTCTGTTTGTGTATGTATGTGTCTGTCTGTGTGTCTGTGTGTCTGTCTGTGTCTGTCTGTGTCTGTCTGTCTGTGTGTGTCTCTGTCTGTCTGTCTGTGTGTGTCTGGTATAACTTGTAATGTACAGTTCTTGTCTTCCTCTCACAGATGTTGATGTAGGTGCATTGCCCTCCTGCAGTCCACCTGATATTAGTGTCCCCACAAACTCTAGCAGAGATGATGATAGTATGATTGAGGCACAGGCAGGGTTGTCAGGGGCTGAATCTGTGCCATTGGTTGCAATTCCACATGTCTCCCCCTCATCCTGGCACACAGTTCCCCTGCCTGCACGTACCTCATCACCACTGGCCATAGAGGAAGGACAGTTGGTGGGTGGTAGCATGGAACAGGGAAGTGTGGTGACTATGGAAGGTGTCCCTGCACACCATGATCCCAGTCAACAGACTGGTGATGTCCCACACAGCCATGTGCCCAGCGCTGCTCATAGGTGGATCACTGGCCAACAAGCCCCTGCGAGACCAAGCACATCAGCTGGAGTCACCAGACACATGATTTGGGCTGTAATGGTGGCACAGGCATGTGCTGAATGGCACAACAGAGTAGGTCTGAGGCTTCAGAGGGCTGCTGTCCGTTCATTAACTCACAACATCCAGCACTTGCAAAAGCTCACCGTCATCTTGCAGATGTTTTGGATTGATGATTGGGTGACATGGTGGGAGTCCCTGGCTGTGGCATGTCAATCCTCGAGCGTGGAATGTCTGTGCTGGAACATCTGGTGGGAGTGAGGCGTCGGGCACGTGGACATAGGTCAGCTATATCACCTGCTGAAGGTCTACGTGAACATGCTACTGCACAAGCCCACTCCCATAGTGGCAGTAGCAGCAGCAGTGCAGCTGGTGCTGTGCAGTCCACACCAGGACACAGCAGGCCACATGCATGTGGTCCTGGACGGTCCCAACAGGGACACAATTCCAATGGGCATGAGTCATCAGACGGTACCTAATCTGAACCTCTGCCTGGTAGTGCCAGTGCAACCCCTGGCAGGTGCAGGTCACATGGCCATGGCCTGACACTGTGAACTGTGAAACCTGCCTTGTACAGTCTGCAGCTGTCAGTATTACCCCTGTGCAGGCCAGCCGCATGCCTGACCTGTGTGCATGCATACACACACACTGGAAACAAATGTAGGGCACCTCAACATACACATGCATAACATCCACACACGCCCAATGATATCACAGGCCCTAATTCACACACATGATGTCATCCAATGGCACAGCCTAGGCCTCTGGTAAACATTATCAGCCTGTGCATATGATGATGCCTGGGCCACATCCCTGTCATCCGCACCATCGGTGCAAGGACATGTTCATATGATCTGATGCACAGGGTGAACATACTAGGTAGTCAATTGTAGAGTAATATTGTTGAGTAGTGTTGACAGGCAGAAGACATACCATGTATTGCAGTTTTAGAATGCATTTTGTACGTTTGACAGTATGTATCATGTGTAACAACACTAACAGCATGTTGATCTTGACGTTCTGCCTTCCTCTTTCAGGTGTTGGTGTTTGCGAGAGTCCCATATGTACATTTTGACTACCCACAGGTCAGTATGGCAATACCTGCATGCACTTTGTAGCTTCCACATAGGTTCATAGGTTCATAGGTTCATACTAGGCTATCTGCCCTGGGGCAATTATAAGCCTAGCCCGATTCTGTATGGCTTACGCCACCCCTTGATTTGAGTATACTGTGCCCTTTTTAAGATTTAGTTTATTGTGCCTCTGTCTAATAGTGACACGGGAGTAATCCCTGGGACAAACCTACGATCCCCCATCCACTTATCGAGATTCTTCTTGAAGAGATTCAGTGTGGTGCTCTGCCTCACATGAACTGGAATTCTATTCCAGAGCGAAGGGAGCCTCTGGGTTATGAACCTGTCCCTCCAGCAAGTTCTGTTTATTTCAGTGCTGAGGTTCAAGTCCCTCGAACGTGCGGCTCTAAGGGATTTAGATTTACTGAGGTGGAGCATGTCCATTAATTCTGGATTTGACATAGCTTTGTATGTCAGGCATAGATCGCCTCGAAGTAGGCGGTATGCAACTGAGTAGAGCTGGAGTTTTTTTAACCGAGCAGTATATGGCCTTTGTTTGAGACCCTTGATCCTCTTGGTGAGATACTTTTGGGGTCTTTCTAATTGCAGCAGGTGTCGGGTAAGGTACATCCCAAAAGGGGCATTGTATTCTATGATGGGCCTGATGAGGGATGAATTAAGGGGCACGATTACCTCTCTTGATCTAGATGTGAAACCCTTCTTGATGAGGTGGGCTATGTAGAAGGTCTTTCTAACCACTTTGGCAATGTGGTTTTCAAAGGAGAGATTGCTATCAACTTGGGTCCCCAGGTCCCTAATAACTTTCTCTGTACTTAATGGGTTTCCGCCTATGTGGTAATTTGTGGGAACATTGTTTTTGCCAAAGGGTATGACTATACATTTTTTGGCATTTAGCTTTAAACCATGGCGCTGGCACCAGTTATCTGTCTCTGTGAGACCTTTTTGAAGGATGTTTGTGTCAGCTGGATAGTTGATTATGGCGCCCAGTTTGCAGTCGTCTGCGAACTTGGTGAGCCATAGTCCCCCCACATTTGCCTGTACCTTGGAAAAGTATATACCGAACAAGAGTGGTCCCAGGACAGAACCACATGTGACCGGTTTTGAGTCTGACATGGCTCCAGCAACTCTCACTTTGTGGGTTCTGTCTTTGAGCCAGTTTGCGACCCATCTTGTGACATAGGGGTTTATATTTAAGCTGGATAGCTTATCTATGATGCCCGAGTGGGGTATTGTGTCAAATGCCTTTGCAAGGTCCAGAGAGGCTGTGTGGACTACCTTCCCTTCATTTATGGCTTTGGTTACTATTTCAAAGAAGTCAACCAGGTTCAAAAGGCAGGATCTGCCCTTGACAAAGCTGAACTGGGTAGGATCTAGTGTCTGTAGGTCCCCAATGTCTTTGTTTATGAGCTCCATGATGATCCTCTCCATAGCCTTGCAGACTAAGCTAGTCAGGCTTATGGTGCAATAGTTTCCAGGGTCCGTAGAGGCTCCACCTTTGTGGAGTGGGACCACTGTTGCTGTCACCATCTTGTGGGCACACATCTCCTGTAGTGAGGCTGAGTATAGCTGTTTTATTTTTGGGGATTGTTTCCTCTGTAGTTCATGTAGGGGCGCAACCTGGGACCATCTGGTCCTCCTATGAAGCAGTGTTTTTTGCTTTGAGAGGGCAGCCTCCCCCTGCATCTGAGATGTTTGGGAGGCAGCCCTCTGCCGGGATACATACTTCCTGTAGTGAGGCTGAGATTGTATAGCTGTTTTATTTGAGGGATTAGTTTTTGTCATTTAGAATCAACTCAGAACAAGTCTGGGAGTTGCATCCCAGGTTTCTAACATAACTGAAAAAAGCCTTATGATCACAGTATATTCACATGTTTTTTTCATATGTTTTACTTCTAATGATACAGAGCATGATAGCTGTGTTAAGCTACTGTGTTGGGGAGCCATCACATCCATAGTGGGTGACATCACAGGTATAGTTATCTGGAGCACTGGGTAAAAGTGGTATGCCAGATGACAAGGGTAAAGGCCAGTCTCATTGAAGCAGCCTACTGCCATGACAGCATGCAAACACAGACTCACCCACACACCAGGGATTCACAGACACAGTAACACACACTCAGCTGTTTTATTTGAGGGATTAGTTCCTCTTTTGTAGTCCTGGGACGCCATCTGAGCAGTGTTTTTGCTTTTGGAGAAGCCTGAGCATCTGAGATGTTTGGGAGGCAGCCCTCTGCCGGATAGATACTTGCTCTTTTGGGGGGAGGGGGTGGAGAAGTTTGCACTGAACCTGTCTGCCAGGATATTGGCGATGTCTGTGGGTTCAGTGTATTTTTTGTCATTTAGAATCAACTCAGAACAAGTCTGGGAGTTGCATCCCAGGTTTCTAACATAACTGAAAAAAGCCTTATGATCACAGTTATATTCTCACATGTTTCAGTTATGTTTACTTCTAATGATACAAGAGCATGATAGCTGTGTAGTAAGCTACTGTGTTTACAGCCATCACATCCATAGTGGGTGACATCACAGGTATAGTTATCTGGAGCACGGAGTGGGTAAAAGAGTGGTATGCCAGATGACAAGGGTAAAGGCCAGAGGAAATAGTGGCTTCTCATTGGGAAGCAGTAATACCTACTGCCATGACAGCATGCAAACACAGACTCACCCACACACTCAGGGATTCACAGACACAGTAACACACACTCTGACACACAGACACCGTTGCCAGTGTTCAGATGAGAACCCCTGCCTATGTGCATATCATCATTATAGTACTACACAATTACAAGATGCGTCACAGAGATTACACATGTACAGGTAGTTGGAATGGCCTAAGATCAAGGACATCGACAGGGATACTACAGTGCAGTGAGTGTATGTGGGGAGCTGGTTCCATCAGTGGGCTATGTAACAACATGTCACACCCAAGGGAGTACATGTTAACAGGCGGTTAGTATGCCCGCCTACAATTGATGATATCAATAGGGATGCTAGATTGCTTTGAGTAGATGGGGGAAGGGGGCATTAACATTTCACTATGGTAAAATACAGCCTCACTCCAGGAACCGGACAGCCATACACACGGACAGCCATACACACACACACACACACACACACACACACACACACACACACACACACACACACACACACTGGCATTCACAAAGATATACACCTATGTCGCACACATACAGACACTTTACATGCATGAGGTTTAACCATCTGACTATGCCTTTCTTTCTACACTTCACTCTGTACTGGTGTCAACAACACTGTTCAGGAGAGTGATAACATGTGGGATGTATTCCAAACCATATGTGACATATATGGACACACACGTGCCAGTACTGTGAATCAAACACCTGCCTATCTCATGATAGGTACTACAGAAGTACAGCAATATTGCATCTGGTACAATGCTTACTGACTCTTTCCTTTAATGACTGTGCTGATATATGCACAATATATGCACAGGAGAGGTATTACTGTTACAGATGTCATGAGGTTTGCCTTCAGTGTCACCCTTACAGCATTCTACATTGTCTGTCTTACACTTCAGTTAACAAAACCTGACCTTAGCTGGTGCACAGGTTATTGTAGGACTAGTTGTAACAAACCAGTGAGCTGTCCTCAGTAATCATTCATCTGCAAAGAAGCCCCACCACTTAGTAGTCATGTCCAAACATCTGTCCATACCTCATGTACAGCTTACTGTACTTAGAGCATATCACCATATACAGTTGGCAATGTTGAGGCTGTATTGCAACAGCATGATGTACTAAGACAACAGTCACCTTCAGACATCAGACACTGCACACACATGGAATCTACACAAACAGCAATACATGTACACAAATGCGGTCTACATCAGTGCGTGCACTAGCAAGTCAAGACGATACGTTCCACACCTTCCCCACGCCATGTGTGAAACATAGCCGAGCATTACACCATAATGGATGTTGTATTCATGTACTGGTAGGACACCACCACTTTCACCAAGTAGCCAAGCGTACATATAGTAGAACAGCACATATCAGTGTGACACACACAGCATTATTCCATGTCATGCTCCTACAAACTGTTACTTGACAGTGCCATGGTGAAGCCAGGGCACTGTAAAGGTCAACAGTGAGCACATCACATTTGCCACACACACCTCATGTGTACTGGAAGAGTGCCAGAAATGTGCTCTGTTAGAGCTAGGCAGTACACTCATTCAAGCATGTGCAAGGTCTGTGGCTTGTAAACATCTCACCCCAGCATGTACTGGCTATTGTGGTACTAAGGCTAATATCCAGACAGTGCATAGCATGCATGGCTTGCAATTGTTGACATGGGGTATATGTAGGAGCTGTGGCCACACATGGCTGTACATGTCATGAACGTATTACGTGTGACTATTCAGGAACATACAGAGCAGAGCTGGATTTCCCTGAGTCTGTCAATACAGGTCTTGTGTAGGTCCTATGGTCCTGTTATTTGGGTATGTTTGTAGACATTGCATTAGGTGGACTTGTCTAAAGTCATACATGTCACATGGGGTGTTGTATGATATGATAGGTGTCACGGGTGACCAGTAGAGAGGGGATATTACCCCTGTCAACATAGATATTGAAATGTATGTACTGTTAGCATGCTATCTGCCATGTGCATGTGTGTAATGACTGTAGCCACCTGTATGTAGAAAGGTAAATGAAAGCTATGGTAATGTAATTTATGTTGTATGAGTGTGGGATGTACATATCCAGGGCAGGTAAGGTTACGTCATATCCAACCATGAAGGTGTTGTTTACTGGTGTATAGCAACAGCTGACCGTGTTAATGCTAACAACATCTGAGGGACCCTGGTATGTGTACAACTGAGCTGGTTACAAAGAGTGGTATTATTGCATTGCATAACACATTATGCAGCTGTATCTGTACATGGGTACTTTGCACAGTTGATGTAAGCTTAGGTACAGTCCACCAATCAAGGGTTATCTGGTGGTCTACCATACTATGTCATGCCACATATGGATGTGTGTTAGTAGTCTGGGTACAAGGTGGTGAATATATATGAGGATACACCTAGAATGCAGCATTTGCCACTGTCACCTGTACGTGACTCATCTGTGATTATGTTGGAGTAGTGGTTTTTACATGTGAGTAGCCTTTATGAATATGTGTACACCAACACCTGGAATGGTCCATACCACTGTTATGGCCCACATGTCTGGATTTGAGTTATATGGTGGTAGTGCAATTGTGCACTACGGAGCCTTCAGCCAGGTATTCCTCACTGCACAGATGTAAGTATTCCCCATTGTAGGTTCTACATTGAGCAAATGGATTACTAAAGCCATACATCTAGCATGGGTTAGCATAAGCATCCAATGCAATTGTCATGTAGGTGTCAGGGTGTTACTTCTTTGTGTAGAACATTTGCCTTGGAATGCAGCTATATGGGTAAATGTGACCTAGGTATTATCCACACACATGTGTAACATGGATGCATGTGCTCTGTGTTGAAGGCTCCATGTTAGGTCATGACAGCCCAGAATGACAGACACTAGACAACCTCATAACAACAGCAGGACATTGGCTCATTGTTTTGGTCTAGCAGTTGCCACTCATACCATGACATCACTGCGTGTGGCATTAATGTACTTGGTAGCAAATGCCCCATGTAAGGACAGCGGCAGAACTTGTGTATATGACCAATGTGAGCTATACTTAGGATAGCAGTCCTGCTAATAATGACAATTATTAACACAGCCGGGAGAGGACATCTTGACACCTGCACCTCAGTACCATTACACAAGGTGGCTCACACATTATGCTTGCACATGCCACTGTTCCACGTATAATGCCACTGCACACAACTTGCTATCACTGCATGCCTTTCAGGGCAGCAAGGTGTGTGACACATGCTGTAGGTAGCATCAGCCTATGTGACCCAGATAACCTATTGTCTGTCATATCCACACATGCATGAATGTGTATACGTAACATATATATGTCAGTACTTCATGTACATGTATGCATGTGTATCACACAGCACAGACACAGATATATCATTTACAGACCACATGCAGGTATCAGGTAGTAAACCAGTATGATGTGCATATATATTGACAGGTAAGATGTACCTAGCTGTAAACCTGTGTGTTTACAATAGGAGTCCATTACAACATGTTCTGTACAGGTAAGTGTTTGAGCATGCACACTGTGGCCTTCAGTGGTTAGAATCGGAGTGGATCCCAAACAGCCCTGTGCTACTAAGTGTATGAGCATACCCACTGCCACCTTGTGTAATTTGAGTCAGTGCATCCAACAAGCCCTTTGTTACTAAGTGTATGAGCATGCCCAGTATAACCTTTGTAGTTGTAGTCAAAGTGCATCCCAAATGGCCCTGTGCTACTAAGTGCATGGGCATGCCCACTGTAACCCTGTATAGTGATATAGTGATAGTAGTTGTCCATTCCACAGATGGCCATACTCCAGTTCAGGTTCCTGTTGTGCTACAACTATACCTCTCAGGCCTACCTGCGGATGATGTGTCTTGTTTCTGCATACAGGTTGTAATGGATGCCTACTTTAAACACACAGGTCTATAGCTATGCACTTCATGACTGTCAGTCTCTCTGTTGTTGTTCTCAATTGTAGAAGGGCAGTCTGACTGCCTTGGAATGTGTAATCTCTGTGTCATGTCTCATAACTGTGTAGTACTGTAATAATGATCTTTAGATAGGCAGGAGTTCTGATCTCACCACTGGCAACTGTATGTGTGTGTGTTTGTGCATATCAGCTAATGGCTGAGAGTGTTTGTGTGTGTTTGTGTCAGCAAATGGTTGTCTTTGTGTCTGCATCTTGTCATGGCAGCGGGTTTTGCTGCATTCCAAAGAGATGCCTCCTTTTGCACTGGCTTTTATCCTTGTCAACCACTAAACCTCTCTCTTCCCGCCATCCCCACTGCAAGTAATTGGCCCTGTGATGTCACCCAGCTCAGACGTGGAATCAGTAAGTGTGATTGTATGTGCTCTGTGGCACATACCCCAACTGCATACCACTGTACTAGTTACCTTTACATAGGCAAGACGTGTATGCACAATACTGGCAAGTGTGTGCGTGTTTGTGTGTGTGACTACCCTGTAGCCAGGCATACACATGTGTAATGTCTGTTAGCACACCATGGTAGCCATCTGTGGTGACCGGTGTCTACAAAGTATTACATAGTTAGTCCAAAAAGTAAAAAGAAAGTTAGGCAGAACACTGCTACGAAACGTAGTTCTTTTATTAAAACACAAATATCCAAGGTTAGCGCTTTCGGGATAAAAACCCTTCATCAGACACAGTAAAAACTCAACAAACTTTATTTAAAATATCCACCAGCCAATGAGCTACTAGTAAACTACCCGCCTTTTTTGTAGTGCGGGTTTTAAAGGGACAATGTCATTAAGACCAGGGCTCCTATGAGCCATCAAATGTAAAATCCAGCGTGATTCCAGAGATTCTGTAATTAATTTTACATCTCCACCTCTGTTATTCATTGTCACATTGGTTATGGCCTTAAAAAGAAAAGTATGAGTGGGATTTAACTCAATGTGCCTATATAGTGCATTATGCCTGTCCTTGTTCCTAATATTGGACAGGTGCTGTAAGACCCTTACCTTGAGCATATTATTCGTCTTTCCTACGTAAAACCACATACATTGTGTGCACTCAGCTAAATACACCAAGTTTGCTGTCCTGCACGTAGCTCTAGCTTTAAAACTGAAAATTTGCCCACTATTGGGATGAGTAAAAGTTGTAACTTTATTAATATGTGGACAAGCTTTACAAATCCCACAGGGTATGGTACCTATATTTGTTTTAAATGGTCTTTCTATAGTTAATTCTCTCTCCTTACATAAAATATCCTTAAGGTTCCTATTACGCCTATAACCAAAGGTAGGGCGTGTACCTACAATCTCCCTCAACCTAGTATCACTTCTTAAGATGTTCCAATTTTTATGTACAGTTTCCCTAATATCACCTATATTACCACTATATGTGAAATAGATCTTCGGACATTGTACGTTAATATTAGGTGCCTTAGGAACATTCATTTCACTCTGTGTACATCTGAGCCAAGGTTTATATCTGTCCACCCTTCTTGGTTTACTATTATTCACTGTCTTCTCAACCAAATGTTCATTGTAGCCCCTATCCAAAAAACAATGCTTCAAGCCATCAACCTCCCTTTCAAATTGGGTATCATCAAGACATATCCTTGATGCCCTGCATACCTGTCCCTGAACTATGTTCGCAAACATGTATCGAGGGTGCATGCTATCAAAACTTAGCATGCTGTTCTTCCAACATTCCTTTCTGTAGATGCTGGATACTAAGCCCTCTTTAGTCCTAGTAATGCAAACATCTAAAAAATCTATTTGAATATCAGAGTACTTGAGGGTAAATCTAAGAAAAGTAGTTGTGGAGTGAAAATATTCCACAAAACTTTCCAGAGAGGAAATATCACCCTTCCAAAAAACAAACACATCATCTACAAAATGCATATACGCCCCTATGTGTTGCATCCAGTACTGGTTATGAAGAATGGTGTACCTCTCCCAAAAAGAAAGGACCAGGTTGGCATATGTGTTAGCACAGGGGGTGCCACCCCTGTGCTTGTCTATAAACCTGTTTGGCTCCAATGAAGACATTGTTCTCTAAAACTAGGGTCAACATATTTTTGATTAGAGAAATTGTTGTAACTTCCCCCAAATCATGTAATACCTCCCCCACAGCACGTATGTCATACTCATTACTGATCACAGTAAATAAATTTTGAACATCCAAAGTAACAAGTAACAGGTTATCCTTAGGCAAACATTGATTAAATTCACTTACTACTTGTAAAAAGTTAGCTGTATCCTTTAAAATGTTTGGCATCCTATTAACAAAAGGGTTTAGGGTGTGTTCAAGCCAGATGGATATGTTTTCTGTCACCCATCCCCTGCCAGAAACAATCGGGCATAGGGGAGGGTCTGACAGTGATTTGTGAATCTTTGGTAAAGCTTTGAACGCTGGAGTTACTGCTTTCTCTATCAACAAAAATTTTAATAAATCTTCATTAATACTCATTTCAAAGCATAACTGTTTTAAGCTGGTGTGCACATTATCTATTACCCTCTTTACAGTTACTGGGTTAATTGGTATATATGTGGTCCTATCTGACAATAAATGCTCAATCTTAGTATTATAAAAAGATGTATCTAGCACCACTATGGCACCACCTTTGTCAGCATTTTTTATTACTAAACTCTGATTGTTACTCAAATCCCTTAATGCTTTTTGTTGTGAACGAGATAAATTATAAAATCTACTTGTCTCTTTGTTCTTAAAATATTCCTGCAAGTCGTTTTCGCAACTACTAATAAAAAGGCTCATGGCTGGGGAAAAAGGTGGAATATAGCAGCTAGGCCGTTTCAAAACATCTCTATTAAAATTAGCATTACCAAATACACATTTAAGGGCTAAGCCCCTACAATACATCATTAAATCTAAAATTATGTCTTGGAAATTACTATTACTAAAATTACTATTATGTCTTGAAAATTACTATTCTGTCCTGGGACAAAAGTCAAACCCTTTTCAAGCACATATAACTCCTCTTTAGTTAAATTGTGAGATGAAAGATTAAATACGATACCAGGAGTATCAGAAATAGTCAATCCATAGTTCTCCTCTTCTTGGTGGCGTCCCTTCCCTCGCTCAATGATCTCTTCCACGCACCTCGTTTCTTGACAGGTGCTGGAAGAACACCCAAAAAATGCTGTGGCTCCCTCGTGGCTTTGGGACGTGCAGGACAGCAAACTTGGTGTATTTAGCTGAGTGCACACAATGTATGGGATTTTACATAGGAAAGACGAATAATATGCTCAAGGTAAGGGTCTTACAGCACCTGTCCAATATTAGGAACAAGGACAGGCATAATGCACTATATAGGCACATTGAGTTAAATCCCACTCATACTTTTCTTTTTAAGGCCATAACCAATGTGACAATGAATAACAGAGGTGGAGATGTAAAATTAATTACAGAATCTCTGGAATCACGCTGGATTTTACAATTGATGGCTCATAGGAGCCCTGGTCTTAATGACATTGTCCCTTTAAAACCCGCACTACAAAAAAGGCAGGTAGTTTACTAGTAGCTCATTGGCTGGTGGATATTTTAAATAATGTTTGTTGAGTTTTTACTGTGTCTGATGAAGGGTTTTTATCCCGAAAGCGCTAACCTTGGATATTTGTGTTTTAATAAAAGAACTACGTTTTGTAGCAGTGTTCTGCCTAACTTTCTTTTTACTTTTTGGACTAAGCTGTTGGTGTTTGGCAGGACTTTGGCATTGGCACAGGACTTTTGGTTTGCTTATTACATAGTTAGGAATGGTAAAGAATACACAATCAAGCACTACTACAGTTGGGTATGTTATTTTTCTGTGCCAATGTCGAGCAGTGACACAGAAGTGGTTGCTGGGGTGTAGGTCCATACCCATCATTCCTCCACCCTAACTCCATAATCCCCAGGGTAGATTACATTAGCCATCATTCCCCACCCCAAACTCCACATACACAAAAAACATCCCTTCTCTGGTGAACTGCTTATGATTTAAATGTTATATCACAATATATGTCTTTGTTTTGTGTACACATCAGTTCCTTTGGAACCCTTCTGTGTCACAAAGGCCATTCAGATGTGTATATATTTATATATATATATATATATATATATATATATATATATATATATATATATATATATATATATATATATGCCTATACACAGAATAGTATATGTGTGTACACATCCCATAGATGTATATATATATATATATATATATATATATATATATATATATATATATATATATATATAGTTCATAGTTTAGTACTAAGCTAACTGCCCTTGAGAGCCATTTTAAGCCTAGCCAATTATCCCTTGTGAGACTCAAACCCTGCACCTTGTGTTTGTGTATGGTCCAGGTTTCAAGACCTGCAAACCTTGTTGATACTGTCAATTAGGACTGCATAAGACAGTTATAAGCAGGTGTAAATGTGCTTTTATGACAGTAAGCAGCGGGTACATGCAGGTAACAGACATGTACACCCCGCAGTACACTTGGAATGTCCTTCTTTGGCAATCCTGCTGATGTCACCCACCTACGAATACACCTCTGGGACTGCTGTAACACAGTAATCTCCATGATGCGTGCTGTAACTGTGTAATGCTTTAGTGTGTTAAACTAGTCTGGTAGGTGTTGTAATCCCAGACAGGTCAACTGTGTGTGTGTGTGTGTGTGTGTGTGTGTGTGTGTGTGTGTGTGTGTGTGTGTGTGTGTGTGTGTGTGTGTGTGTGTGTGTGCCTGCCTGTGAAAGAAATAATGCTTTTAGAGTATGCACACTCTTTACAACCCACATGACCACCTTTGGCAAACCTGCTGATGTCACTCACCTAGAAATACATCTCTAGGAGTGCTGTAACCCAGTATTCTTCGTAGTGCCCTCTGTGACTGCGTATTGCTGTAGTGTGATAAACTAGTTAGGTTGGGGTTCTATTCTAAGAGAAGCCAAGTGTGTGTCTCTGTCTGCTTAAGACAAGAGCAATGTTTTTAGAGTATGCACACTCTTTACAATTCACATGACCACCTTTGGAAATCCTGCTGATGTCACCCACCTAGGAATACACCTCTAGGACTGCAGAAATCCAGTATTCTCTGTAGCGCATGCTGTAACTGTGTATTGCTGTAGTGTGATAAACTAATTAAGTAGGGGCTCTATTCAAAGAGAAAACAACTGTGTTTGTGTCTGCCTGAGACAAGAATAATGATTTTTAGAGTATACACACTCTTTACAATTCATATGGCCATATTTGGCAATCCTGCTGATGTCACCCACCAAGGAATACACCTCTAGGAGTGCTGTAACCCAGTATTCTCCATAGTGTGTCTCTGTCTGCCTGAGACAAGAACAATGATTTTTAGAGTTTGCACACTCTTTATAATTCACATAACCACCTTTGGCAATCCTGCTGATGTCACCCACCTAGGAATACACCTCTAGGAGTGCTGTAACCCAGTATTCTCCATAGCACATGCTGTAACTACGTATTGCTGTAGTGTGATAAACTAGTTAGGTAGGGGCTCCATTCCAAGAAAGACCACCTGTGTGTGTCTGTCTGACTGAGAAACTAACAATCCCTTTTAGAGTATGCACACGCTTTACAATTCACATAACCACCTTTGGCAATCCTGCTGATGTCACCCACCTAGGAATACACCTCTAGGAATGTTGTAACCCAGTATTCTCCGTAGCACATGCTGTAACTGCATATTGCTGTAGTGTGATAAACTAGTTAGGTAGGGGCTCAGTTCCAAAAGAGACCACCTGTGTGTGTCTGTCTGACTGAGAAAGTAACAATCCCTTTTAGAGTATGCACACGCTTTACAATTCACATGATCACCTTTGGCAATCCTGCTGATGTCACCCACGTAGACATACACCTCTGGGACTGCTGTAACCAAGTAATCTCCCTAGTGTGTGCTGTACCTAGGTAATGCTGTAGTGTAATGCACTAGTTAGGTAGGAGTTCTATTCCATGACATGGCAGGTGTGTGTGTGTTTGACTGTCAGAGCCTGTGTGGAGGTGGCTGCGAGTGTCTAACCACTGGACATGTTGGGGAGCAGATTTTGTAGTTTTCCTATATGGTGTCTCTCTAATATGTCACAATGTCCACCCCACAAGGAGTACAAATGTCAGTCAGCCAAGGGACTGTGTTGGCAAGCCATACTCCTACATCTGGCAAAAGGCCTGCTAAGCAAAGTATGCAACCCTACTATTACCCAGAATACATCCTGAACCCATGTGTCATACACAAACACACTTGCCTAGAATATCCTGCTATTTTGCTAGTATCCTGCACACTGATGACAGATTGTAGGCATGGTGTGATTGCAGTGGGCTGCAGAGGGCATGACACCCTGTACAGCAGTACAATAGACACATAATTGTGGACAATGTGCCTTCACTATGTTCCCCACTGGATGCCTGCAACATATGTGGTGCCATCAAATGTGATCCACATAGGCCATACAATGCCTTACACATGTGCCCTGTATGGACTGATGCCACTGACACCAGGGAATACCTGTATCATGCTATCAATGCAGGTGCCGGGTCAACCTGCTGACTATAAGTAGGTTCTGCCACACCAGGCTAGTACTGGCATATCAGAAGATAACAGTCTATGTACACAACATGTGCCAGCCAAACCAGGTACACCTGTACATGTCCCTGTACATTATTGTGGGACATGCACATCCCAGGCAATGTTCATGTCAAGGACTATCAAACACAGATATAGCATGCATTGCAAAGCTATGGCCATACACAATGGTAACCAGGATGTCAGGACAGTTCATACAATACCCATCTGTATGGGACATTGCAGACACTACACTCCTGTACCACACTGCACACCATTGTCGGGAGGCGTGATGCCGAGGATTAACCCTCACCCAGCCTTGTACAGCCATCTTGCACAGCCAACCACTACACACCCATGAAGCAATGCACACATGCATGTCAGTACTGGCACCTTGTGTCTGCATGTGGGGTATGATGCTGTCAACCACAGTATCTTCCAGTATAACTCCCATTGGCATACCGACAGATGTCAAACATGTTCACATGCCCTACCCCATAGAACCTCTGGATATCCCCTGTGGTGCATGTAGTACCTGTGCATTATTGCAGTATGGCAAACTAAGTAGTTTGGGAGTGTATTTGTGGGCCTGGCAAAGAGTGTCAATGTGAGTCCATTAGAGAGTGTGGTTGTGTTGACAATGACATCCGTTCATGTGGACAGCCATGTGTGCTACACCTAGTGTATGTCTACTATATAAAAACCAAAAAGCCAATAAAAAAACACCAGACCAGCTGAATATGTAGTAAGCGCTTTCGTTTACTTCATAAGCAAACTTCATCAGACAAAACAGTAATTACACTACATCCTTTAAACATCCCTCCAAAAATATCACATAAATTAATTAATTAAATAATTAATTAAATCTTAACCAGATACAAATCCCAAACATTTTATTATCCCTAAAAATCTCATATCATTCAAACATTTTTAATTAAGGTAAAAGATGAATACAAATCAAGTGCCGCAAAAATATATTCATCTAAAACATGATTTTAATCTTAAAATACATTTAATAGACAAGTTATCATTTAACGCTTGGAAAAAATGCACATTAAATCTCAATTGCCAGATTAGCTCCCTCTCATCCAATTTTAAGGCCACAGGAACCCCCACTATCTGTACCCACTACTTGATCAATCACACGAAATAAAAAAGCATGTGATTGATACAGATTAATGTGCCTGCCTAGGGTGTTGTTCATATTTAATTTCCTAATATTATATATATGTTCATAAATGCACTGTTTAAGGCATCTTTCTGTCCTTCCTATATAAAACGTAGGACAAAATTGACACGTAGCCAAATAAACCACATTTTTAGAAAGACAGTTATAATTGCCCTTCAGGAAATAAGTCCTCCCATACATATTAATTGAATTTTTGACATTCACAAATTTACAAAAATTACAAAAAACACATTTAGACATCCTACCATCGGTAATAACCACCTTTGTGTTCCTTTCTAAAACATTTTTAAAATTATTACCCTTTCTAAACACAATTTCAGGTTTTTCCTTTATCCTTCCATTAATCAATGTGTCCTTCCTAAGGAAGCACCATTTCTTATTAATAATGTATCTTAAGTTGTCCTTATCAAGTGAGAAAGTAATAATAAAGCCACTTTGTGAGATTTCATCTTTTACATCAGACCCGATATTAAACTGACTTTGGTCAAAATTACCTGTGGTCATGTCACCACCGAGCATACCCATTGGGAGTGTATTTGTGGGCCTGGCAAAGAGTGCAAATGTCCTTTAGAGAGTGTGGTTGTGTTGACAATGACATCCTTTCATGTGGACAGCCATGTGTGCTACACCTAATGTATGTCTACTATATCTCTGTTGCAGATGTCACTCACCAACACACATATATGTTCTTACAACACACCAAAATATCAGCTTTGTGGCACATGGAGTAACTGCATGCACTTGTAACAGTAATGACTAGTCAGTCAGGGGTTTGAACCCTTGTACTGGGAGGTGTATGACAGATGATGCTTAGGTTTTAGTCTCCAAGCCCTTCTTTGATGTACTTTGCCTCTGTCTGTCCCTTCCACACACTCTCTGGTGGAAGTGGAAGTGTGCACCTGTTCAGAAGCAGTTTGTATATTGTAAGTGATGGTCATGATCAGGTGATGGCCTCTGTACCTATTGCAGTCCTCCTCTAGCTGATTGCATGTGGAACAGCTGTGATGATGTTCCCATAGCCATTTGCATGAAAAACACAGTGCAATATCTAGGAACATCATGTTGGTGTTTGCCCAAGACAGTTGCTGTGAGTAGTACCTGGATCTGGTGCTTGGTAAACAGCATCACAGATGATATCTGGATGTTCCTCAAACAACATACACAGTGGGAAAGAGCCTAAAGACAGGAGGGTGATGTGCCAGACATGCCTACAGCATGTAAGTGTAGCTATGCTTCATTGAGACTACTGCCTGTTTAACAAGTTTTGTGCGGTAATGGCTATTCTGCATGTTTTAAAACTGACAAGACAGTGCTCTGTTTGTAAGGGACCTCCATCTGTAGGGCCATCTGTGGACTGGTCAGTGTGTGGAACCATTTGTTTCCTGTGTTACTCACTGAACACACATCTGTGAACAGCAGGAGCATAGTGTGAGGACTGCAGCCAGTACATGGTGATAGTGATGAGTTACTGCCATTGCATCCCTGACTGGACATATGTCACATAAAACAGTGGTATGACAGACACTGTCTGGGGTTCTCAGTGATATGCCAATAATGGGCCACTGTTCATAGCTGCAGTCACAAGTCTTCTACATTTTGTACAGATGTCATGCAGTATATATGCATGTGTTGTGCTCCCTCTGCAAATGTATACCATCTGTTGTGTTGGGTTGATGGCCATATCTATGCATGCTGTTGTAAGTAATCCTGAATGCTGTTGACTATTACTAAGCCATATCTGTGTTTAAACTGCAACACCATTGTCTGTATGGGATTGGAGGTCCCGGCAGAACCTCCTGTCACACATCAGCTGGCCATGGCACTGGGCACTAGCACATCTGGGGCCCAGCCTTGGACCTCCACCTCTGATGGCTCTGTACCACCTTCTGGTGGTACTGTCACTGAGGATGGGGCTTGTCCCCCCTGGGACCATATCCAGCCAGGAACATGTCCGCTGTCCTACAGTCCTGGACGTGGTGTGTAGGGGGCTCAATAAGGGGTTTCAAGGCCAGATATGCCAGCTCAAGGGCAGAGTGTCACATTTACAGGGTGAGGCAGCCCCTCCTAGACAGTCCCCAGCACTGCCACCTTTGCAGCTGTTTTGATGCAGTGGTGGCTGCCCAAGGCTGTGGACCTCCATCCCATTGTTTCCATCTGGGACCTCATGGGCTTGTGAATGCCAAACACCCCTCCCCGTCCAAGGTGTATCCCCCACATGTGTCATATACCAACCCTGTATGCTGTCTTGTCTGTCATCCTACCTGACCTGTCCTCCATGAGCATACCTACTCTCCTTCCCCCACATCCCACTCTCTCCCTATGAAAACAAAAGGCCAATCAGTTCCTAGAACAACATTTGCCCCATACATAGCTGTCCATTTCACACACATGTCCACTGGACACATGTAACCCTTTCAATATGCATCACAACATACTCCAGTTGTCCTCACCCCTGTCTCTCAGGCGCATGATCCTAGTATGCACATGACTCCTAAATGTTCCAGGTACACGTGATGCAGATGACCCCATTGTACACACAGCACTACCGGTCCCTCTATGGTTACCCCATTTACCTTTATCATGATGATGATGTCACACACAGCACTCTGCAAGAGTACTGTTCTGACATAATGATTGGACAGGAACAGTTGAGTTAATAATGTAAATAACATGCACAGAGTGATGTATATGTCCAATGTACAAATGTTTCTGTGTATGAATGACATATGTCTGTCTGAGGGAGTCTTCATATTACATAGGACAACACCACTACATAATACTTGCATTGCTGGTGTTTCCCTTTTCATTCCTTTGTAATGCTTTGTTGTCACATGGGATGTTCCTGATATATCTATATATATGTATGTATCTATATGCTGGACATAAACACTCACACATACATCTACATGAGGGAATACATTTCCTATACTGTTGAATGACTGCGCTGGATGATATGATTGTGATAAGGTCCAATGCCTGTATATCTGCCATGGCTTACTGGTAAATCACAATTGCTGCGTGTGCAGGGTCCTGGTTTCTGGCCTTGCAGAGGCCATTTATTTTGTTGCTGGGCAGAGCAAGGCCATTGGATACAGTGTGATTAAGGCACATTAAAGCAGTTGTGAGTGGGTGTGCATGGGTTTGCATGGTGCTAAGCAATGCTAACCTCCAGTTACAGTTTCTTACACTCAGTTAGCCTCTACATTGCTTTACCAGTGTAATACTCGCATACTGGCGGCCAAACAGGCTTACACCCGCTTGCTCCCACACTTGCAAATGCACCGCATTTGGTGTTTGCATCTGAACACTCACACCCCAGGGTGGGAGTGAGGACTACGATATTACCTTGTGATGCCTATTACATCGGATTACATGCCTACAGTATCAGGAATGGCTGCCCATTAGGCGACAGCATGCCATTCGACTGTACGGAATCCGAGGCCTGTCCAAAGTTTGATTCATATTATTGGTCGGTTCCTCTTACAATCTGCACCCATCTTGCTAATACAAAACATACAAGTAATTGGGTTTTGGAACCCACATCTTTCAGCCAAGTCATGCTACTGCATACCTAATATTCTATCATCTTTCTAAGGTTGTCAGTGGAATATGTGCTTTCTGTCCCTATCACAGCTCTCATTTGACTGGGGAAAAATACAAACTGAATCAGGGACACGGCATAACAACATTAGGGACACATTTAAATTATTGGTGCTATTAACCTGACACATTGACAGACTCAGAGCATATGAATTCATACACATTTTCTGAGGTAAAGGATGTTTATAGCTCTTAATTGTTGTCGTTATTCATTACTTGTAATTCACCACCTTTCCTCCAAATGTCACTAGTTTTAGGAGGGATTAAGTGGGGCAGAGTTAGAAACCGAGTCGGAATCAGGGACGTCACTGGAAATCGGGGACAGTTCAGAGGTATGGTCCCTATTTGTTCCCCCAATGGTTTATGTCCTGTCCAGTGGATTTGCTCTTAGGGGTTGAGAGGTATGGGCATCAGCTATGTCCAAATCGGAATATTACTTACATCCCCGGGGCAGTCCTAATATTACTGCACCAGCCAACACCTGCACACCTAGGCCCATAATTGCATACCCATAGTTCCCCCACCTGCCACTCCTCTACAGCACTCATACAGGTGGGGTATGAACATACCACTACACATTGCCCACTCTCCCTGTGTCAGGACACATGTCGTACATTGTGTCAACCAATGGGTCATCAGGCTTGCACTACCTACTGGTCCGTGTACATCTACAGCCTGGTTTGATAAGTCATTACCTGGACTGCCTCTGATCATTAAATTTTGGTGCCCCACAAGCGACATCAATGTCTATGTTTCAAGATTAGACCTGGCAGGTCTCTCCCACTGGTAGTGTGTTTACTTTTATTGTGTGTCTGTATGTCTCGCTGGCCTAGTTGGGGGGGGGGGGGTTGATGCTACATGTTACTTGTTTGTTTATTGGACCCCTCACCCCCATATGCACAGCCTGTGAACATATGTTTTACATGTAACTGTTGTATCATATTCTAGCTATATACATGTGTATATTTACACTCACATATATATATATATATATATATATATATATATATATATATATATATATATATATATATATATATATATATATATATATATATATAAATATATATATATATTTATATTACTATATACAGATACATCTGTATATGTATGCATACATGTATATTTATATTTTGCTGTCTATACATACATACATATATATATATATATATATATATATATATATATATATATATATATATATATATATATATATATATATATATATATATATATCTCACAACGTATGGTTCCATGGGTGTCTGCATATGTATATATTTATATATTTATATGTGGGTATGTATCTGTATTCTGTTTCTGTATGTATACATTTGTACTACGGAGAGGGAGAGGCTTATGTCTATGTCACTATGGGTAGATATACACACATACCTCTACATATATACGTCTACATCTGGTTATTCCATTCCTTGCCATATAGATTACACTTTGCTGTAGTGGGATTCTTAGTGGGTGTGGCTGCTCGTTGGGTGACACCTCTGCCCAATGAACACATTCGCTTACATCCCTAGGGCTGTCCATATAGGCCCACATCAGGCAACACCTGCACACCTAGACCCATAAGTAGCTACCCATAGTTCCCCCACTCGCACTTCCTCAACAGCACCCATCCTTACTCTGGGTCCTACTCTGTTCTGGACACACCACTACACGCTGCCTACTCTCCACTTCACGGGACCCATTTCATACAATTGTCTCAGCCCATGGGTCATCAGGGTTTACCACCCTTGTATTCTGAGTATGTATTCACCCCTGCCAGAATGTTTGGTCTATCACCTTCTTTTGGTCTTGCCAATTTTTGTGGTGTCCCGCAAGGGATGGTCCTGTCTGTATTCTAAGATTAGAATTTGTGGGTGCACTATGTACCCCCCAGTTGTATCCTGCCTGTGGTCTGGGGAGAAGTGGACACTTTACATTGTTTGGGTGTATGTTTCCCATGTCCGGCTGGGGGGGTTGAAGGTCATGCTACGTGTTTCATGTTTCTTGCTTGGGCTCCTCACTTCCATTGGCATAGCCTGTGAATATATGTCATTCTTGTGTGCTGTTTCCTATCATAGCTGCATATGCGTGTATAACTATGCACACACACACACACACACACACACACACACACACACACACACACACACACACACACACACACAGATATATGTGTGTGTGTGTGTGTGTGTGTGTGTGTGTGTGTGTGTGTCTGTAAAGCAATACATACCCCACGCAAACGCACTTACACATGCTTACTGTTGTTTATATATGCTTGACCTGCTTACTAGTGCCTTATTCATTATGACACTGACACTTCACTCCAGTTAATGTTTAATTGATATTTTTCAGGTTATACAGTGGACAGATGTTGTAATATGTTCATGTACAGATTACAAATGGTAAATGATATGTGATACAGTGGGTTTCGGTACGAGAATGTCTGTTCGTTAGGCAGTTGCTGTAACCAATACATTATTGCTGTGCTGTTTCATTTGCATATATACCCATATACCCATGGCTCTGGTTCCACAAACACACACCTCAATGCCTCCCTAACACTGCAGTCATCCATTCTCCAGTGGGATTCGCTGTGTATCCACACCACTACACATTGGCCACTCCCTACTCCTATAGACCCATCCCATTGGTTGACTCACTCCAACTATCCTCAGAACTACAAAATGTTTACTCCACAAACATTGGTGACATGAGCGACCAAAAGAATACTATTCACAATTTTTGGGTTGTCCCACATGGGACACGCATGTGTTTATGTCAAGATTAGACTCTATACTTCATTACATCCTTATTCCCGTTAACATGACACTACAATACATTAATAAGTATGACTATGTGGTAATGCACACATTACACATGAGAGCCTAATTATGTACGTGTTTGGCGTATTTCTTTTACAAATAGACCGGTTTAGTAATTGGTGTTGCCATAGCAGGCAGATCACAGGAATGATTCCATGTGTGGGAAAGTCCTCTCATTTGATTATTTTAAACACAGCACTGACTTCGGACATTGTACACACTTCTGTGTTTTAGCAGTTTCATCCCGTCCCTCTTCTGCACAACCTTTTATTCTATCTACTGTCGAGGCTTGTAAGGGCACATTCATGTTATTTATGTCTGCAAATGGAATGAATGTGTTACAGAGAATGTACTTCTACATATTGATGTCTGCATGTGTGTATGCATATATACTTATAACGAACTCGCTGACCTCCACGGGGTGGTCCAAATAGAACCAGCCCATACAACCATGGCACACCTGGCTTCATAATTTCATACCCATAGTTCCTCCACCCCACCCATGTTCAAAATACATGCATACCATCCATTGTCCACTTGTTACCGCAGCCAGGACACACCTCCACACATTGCCCTCTCCCAAGAATTAGGGGCCCTACACGTATGTTGTCCCAACTCATGTATTCTCAGGCTCTCCCACCATTTAGTCCTTGAAAATACCTGCCCTTGCTTGTGTAATGGTCGGATGGCCAATCATCCTATCAATTTTTGGGTAGTCCCACCAGGTACTACCCTCTGTGTGCAAAGTAGACTTAGCAAATCAACAGTGTTACTCCCACTGGTAATATCCTGCCTGTGGTGAGAGTAGCAGTGCTTTGCTCACTCCTGCCCAGCTGGATATGATAAATGCTGACAGTGCTATATAATACTGGGGTTGCTGTTGATTCCCTTCTCATTCGTTTTGTATGCTTTATTGTTACATCGTTCTTTCTTCATATATATATATATATATATATATATATATATATATATATATATATATATATATATATATATATATATTATATATATGTATATATATATATATATATATATATATATATATATATATATATATATATATATATATGTATATATATTATATATCTGTATATACTTGTATACATTTCCTATGCTGGGCACTGCTTAGACCTGTGCAAGTGCACTCACACTTGCTTACTGGTACTTATATGTGTTTACTGCTGCTTATTTGTGCTTACACCTGCTTACTAGTACCTTATTCATTATGACAGTGCCACTTTGCTTGAATGATATTTAAGTTAAATATCTCATGCGATACTCTTATGTCAATTTTACTGCAAAACAACATTTATTCCACATGGAAAATGATACCTGCTATTGCTGGGCTTGAACCGTGAATGCCTGTTTGTTAAATGGATGCTCTAAACACTACACTATTAACACTTACGTTGATTCTGCATGTTTTTCTCTATTTGAATGAATATGATGTGTAAGCTACAGTCGGCAGAGGGCAGCAATGCACAGACACACTACACTTTGCTTACACCTTCGATATTGCAGCAATTTGAATGTATAATTGGGACACAGGGACAGAAAATCTAATTGTGAATGTTCTAGGTACAGGGCTCAACATTTCACTATGTGCTTGTGTGTTTACTACTTCAATTTTATTTCACTGTTCGTTGACACTCTTGTATGCTTAGCATACATATCAGTATCCACGGACACTGAATTACTGACTCACTATTAGGGCCGGGCTTTACTAGTAGGCATGGTAGGTTTTGCAAGTGTTGGGACATGTTTACTCCTCTGTAGAGCACTTGTACATGCCCCCTGCACTCGCACACATTTCCTGTGCACGTCGAGGGTGCGGCGGCGAGCCCTCATACATATTCATATGGTGCTGCTGTGCCATCTATAGTGAGGACACTCGGTGCAAGGCTAAAACCATCCTTGCGCCGAGCTTCTTGAATCCCTGGGAATGACAGTATTTATCATTAAATGGAATGCAACATCAGTTTAATAGATATTAATTAAAAGGAATCACCAGCTATTGTTACAGGTTGATAAAATAAAAGACAAACATTTGTTTAACATAATGAAGCATTACTTAAATAAACTATTAATTAGTCATTATAGACAAAAGAGGCATCAATGGTAAAAAGTAATCAGATTACAAATGGGAAGATACAGAAATTATGACACAACCTACTTGCAATCTCTTCTACTTCTTTATAAACTACACTAAACATGCATACCATGAGGTAATCTTTCTAATGGTCTAGCATGATCAGTGTATCTCATAGCATAATTTCACAGTCTAAGATATCCTGTTACATGGCTCATCTTACTTTCTCTTGTCATGTGTCGTCATTGCAGGAATATAGCATTATGTGTACCTTTTTCATCATGAACTTGTTCTTCATTATTGGCTAAGAGCTGCCTTCATTCCCTTGACTGCAAAACCATGAACTGTTTTTGTAAACTCAGCTGACCTCTGCATTTTTTTATGATAAATTGTTCTGTACTATACATTCCATTAAACTTCCAAACATTCAGCTTCTGTTAGCTTACTATACATATAAAATACTTATAAATATCCATTAAAGAGCTAGATGCACACAAAATGCCAATCGAAAAAAATACATGTTCTCTAACTCTCTTCATTAAAATATATAACCTCAGTCAATATATTACCATTTGTGGCTGCATACAGAAACCTGTCATGCATAACAAGCACACTTATTCCCCCTAAACTCCAAAACTCAAAAAAATAAATAAATAAATAATATATATATATATATATATATATATATATATATATATATATATATATCATTAGGACACATCACATAACTTAAGCTGTTAACCAACCCCACACTTCCAATAAAATAAAACATTCAGATATTTATTGTTTTGAAAACAGTGTAATCAAAAATAAAATAATATCAACACAACTAATAATTATAAGTCAGATTCTCATTTAGGGTAATAGCTGTTAACACATCTGATTATCAGCATCATTCTCCAAAGCAGGAAACTGTACATACTTAATGGGAATACAAGGAGACAGTATTTGGGAATATGGTATTTTATTCATACTTTCACTATACATATGAAACTCCTTTATTTGGTTCTTGTCATTATCATTTTGGCATGCACTGTTCCGCTGCTATCTGTCAAGTCAAATCATAAGCTGGTGACCTTCACCTTCAAAAATCTCTGAAACTGTAGATGCAAATATTTCTAAATTCAAGGATTTAAAATGTGCAAGCTCATCAAATTGTATGAAGTTTCAAAATTAACTCATAGTGCTATATCCCCTGACATACCCCCAGATTCACTATCTTTCTGTACAGGACTAGCTTAGTCCTGCAGGGAAGCGGACGTTTAGGATCAGGACAGCAGTGTGTCAGGCATATTAATGAAGGCGCGCTGCCTGAGCACTTAAATGGACATGGAGCATGTATGAGTGCAAGGGGTGTGTCTGAGAGCAGAGCTCTCAGAATATGCACGCCCCTACAATCAAGAGCAGCAGTTTAGGAATAAGAATGAGCGAGACCGCTCATAGGTGTTCGCATACCCCCAGCAACATCCCCCCAAGTTTATAAGAGCAATAGTTAAAACATGAAATATAAAGAAGTTCTTTTTTTTTTTATGAAACAGATTAATTTTAACCATAGATGCACGGGTTTGCCCATCGCATAGGTACATTTAATGCAGCTTAAATTGCACAAGAGGATAAAAAACAAGATATATGCAAATAAAGCAGTACAGCAATAATGTAGTGAGTAGAGCATTCACCTTATGAACAGTCATTCCTGGTTCGAGTACCACTCCAATGCATTCCATTTTCCATGTCAAATCACTTTATGGCCAATATTTTTTGTTGTATAACCTACTAAATAACATATATTTGTGAACAGGAGTACTGCATTAAATATGAGGTGTCATTGTCATAATGTTGTAAAGTCCACAGATAATGACAAGTGCCACATACAGTATATGTACACAGGAATCAAGGATACAAATGGAAGGTAAAATGTGTAATGAATGATAAATCTATACAGTTTCTAAATCCACCACCTTCCCAAGATCCATTTGACATTACTGTCTAAATTAGTGAGGTGGTAAGTGGGAGTAAGCACAATTAAGCAAGAGGAAACATACTTAAGCAGTAGTAAGCAGGTTTAAGCCCATTTGTGCGGGGGTACGCAATGCGCACACAGGTTAAGCAATATTGAAGCTAACTCTCTGTAAGCATATTTAACAGAAGGTTAGCATTGCTTACCTTCACTCAAACCCATGCAAACCCACTTACAATTGCTTAAAAGTGCCTTAATCACTCTGTATGCATCAGCCACTGTTCTGGCCATAAGCAAAATAAACAGCCATTGCAAGTCTTGAACCTATGACCCTGTATACTATAGTCACAGTAGTTAACCACTAAGCCATCACAGAAGTATATAAGAATGAGGTATCACTAAACAGATCCTCACTATAGGAAAATCAAACTGAACATGTGAAAGGAATCTATATATAGTTTTATGTTGTATAGCCTACTACATAACATAAATAGGTGAACTGGAGTACTGCATTAAGCCCAGATGTGAGGTGTCTTTGTAATAAAGTGTTGAATCCCCTAATAAACACAAGGACCCCATACAGTATATGTACACATGAATCATGGATACCAAACACATATATGACAATAATAAATAATAAATCAATGCCAAAAAGCAAATATAATACAACTTAAAAATTAAGCAACATTAAGCATTGAACAGCCCAGCTTAGTAGGTGTAAGCATTGTATAGGCCAGCTAAATCAGTTTGCCCATCGGTTTACCCCTTTAAGCAATGCAAGCCTTAGGTAAGCAGATTTGCCCATAGCTTCACATTTTCAAAACTGTCCAATCACATCAAAGTGCAGGAAACCAGCCCTATTTAAACCCAACAGGCGGGAATACATCTCATAACTGGTTGCAGCTTCCTCCTGTTGACACTATGTCTGGTATGGGAAAGGGTCTGCACTTTCAGGTGCAATGCTGGGGCATCCAGGAGTCCAGAGTCATGGCAGGATTCCTTGTGAAAGACCATGACCAGAGACTGCTGAAGGACCAGTACCAGGGTTCTCAATATACAAAGCGGAAGCCTGAGACGGTCTTGCTCATGACCTCACCAATGTCACTGGCATACCCCGAACAGGTGAGCACATCAGGCATCACTATGCCGACCTGAAGCAGAGAAAGGGGAATCTCTTGGATCAGTGGATCCAAGAGGCTAGGAGAACAGGGGATGTCCCAGCCATGTGTAAGTATCAGTCCACTATCTGTTTAACAATTGCCACCTTATGTATGTTATGGATAGGCATGCCTAAATATTCCTCTTATGTCTTTCACAGTGGCAGATGAGCGGGCTGCAAACCAGGAAGCTCATGCCTGTAGACTGCAGCGGTTATGACGTGAGGCAGGTTAGTAATATTCTTGCATGTACTGTCATAGGAAATAAATCTAAAGGTGGTAGTAAGTTAATTGCCTGTATAAAACCTGTATTGTTTAAGGCATGTACAGCATACACCAGAGAATATGGCAGGAAGTGTTCCATATAGGTTGTATGAAATAAAAGCATAGTAGCCTGACAATGAAGGTTTAACTGCTGGACTGCATGTGTTTACTCAAGTATCATATGGTAATGTAGAGTTGAAATCTCTTAATAGTACTGTTGTAATAAGCATTGTTACCCACACTGTGCTACATAAATAAAATGTGTAGAAATGTCTGCATATGAATGTTGTAATCCCAAGAGGTCATATAGTACATCCGAGAGAGATTTAGACAGAAAACAGTGAAAAGACCAACAACAAAATCCAAATTGCACACTCAACTGATATGTGAACTGTTGTATTTTTAGCATACACAGCCATGGTTCAAATCCTGGGAGTAGTAGTAGGCTGTATGCAGAATCATACCACACAACTGTACAGATATGTCCAGAATGTCCAGTTAATCGGCCTTGTCTGCTGCCTTTCACCCTGTCCCCCTGACATATCAGTTGGATGATCTCAAACATTTAGGCAGCAAACAAGAAATACAACTGATTGTCAGACATCTATAAGAACAAATTCAAACTCAAAAAACTAACAAACTGTATAAAAACAAAAAAGCGAGGTTGTAGAAGAGCAGTCACAAGGAAATTTGTTGACTTAAACACCAGTTTATTAGCGCTTTCAGAGGGAACATAGAATTAAAATACTAATACTGTTAAAACTGTAGAAAACAGACTGAACCCATACTTAAATCCCAAATCACCTTCTCATAGTGAGGTGTTTGAGAATGCAACTAATGGACACATACTCGTTAAGTCCAGGATACATATAAGCGGCAGTTCTTATCTGCCAAAATACCTCTTCCATCTCCAACTGGATCTGCCAAGGACCACCTCTTATGTCAATTACAATGTGTTTAAGAATAGCAAATTTAAAACTATGGTCTGTAAATTCTATGATGTGCCTAGCCAGAGCATTGGTGGTATCTTTCTTACTGATGGCATAATAATGCTCATAATGCGCTGCTTTAATTTCCTTTCAGTTTTACCTATATAGAAAGCAGCGCATTTCTCGCAGCAGGCAGAATATACCACACTTCTAGTATCACAATTGTGCTTACCTCTAATGTTGTATATTTAATCTCTAATTCTAACCTTGGGCTCTGTGCTGACATACTTACATTGTCTACATGACCCACACTTAGTCATACCAGTGTTTTTAACATGCCTGGCAGGGTGCTTAGTTTCAAGAATAGATTTTAAATTTTGTCCCTGCCTATAGATGATTTTAGGACTTGCTCCAAACAAATTAAACAAGGCACTATCCTCAATAATCTAAAGGCAGGGACAAAATTTAAAATCTATTCTTGAAACTAAGCACCCTGCCAGGCATGTTAAAAACACTGGTATGACTAAGTGTGGGTCACGTAGACAATGTAAGTTTAATTTTTTGTTGTTATAATATTATACAGGTAATTAGAATTGTATTTTTGATTTAAAATGCAAAGGTTTTTTAAGAATTGCGCTATATAGCACTTCCTATTTTTAAAATTATGTTGGTATTTTGCTTTTTTTACTGCATTATGTGTTTGTTTCCTGCAGAGGTTTTTTACAGAAGGTTTTTATGTGCTAGAGGCTTATGTTGGGCGTCTTACTAATGCGTGCTGAGCATTGTGGTTAATTAGTTAATTGGCTGTTTGTTTGATTGTTATAAATACTTGACTTAACTTGCTTGAATTTTGTCTGAGGAAGGAGAGACATTGTTCCCTCCAAAAGTCCTAATAAACTGGTGTTTAAGTCAACAAATTTCCTTGTGACTGCTCTTCTACAACCTCGCTTTTTTGTTTTTATCTATAAGAATAAACCTGTCACTCTAGCAACTCCCCAAAATGTTATGAGAGGAATAAGCTAAGTATGTCCCATCTACACCCCCATGTTGTCAAGCTGTGACCAGAGTGTGTCCAGTAACAGAATGAGACGTATGTGCATAATACTAATGTGGAATCTGGTAATTTGCGTGGCAACATTCAGGTAGTGCTAACAAACATTGCTCCCACAGGTCTGTCAGATAAGAACACTTTGCCTAGAAATAAAAAAAAATGATATCCTGTACTGGTACTGTTTACTCTGGTATTGTATAGCATTGTTAGTGTTGCAGCTGCTCTGAATAATAAGATTTTACTCAGCACTGTCACCCACACTGTGCTACATAATAAATCTGTCTAGGAAATCCTGTAAAAGAGTGTTGTAATTACAAGGTCGGAATGTAAAACCACAAGAGAATTATAGACAGAAATCAGACAAGAGGTACACAACAATATCTATATAGCACACTCAACTGTGATGGACAGTGTTTTATTTTTAGCAGACACAGCCATGGTTCAAATCCTGGGAGTGATAGTAAGCTGTATGCAGAATCATACCCCACAAGTGTACAGAATTGTCCAGAATGTCCAGTTAATCGGTCCATATCTGCCGGCTGTTACCCTGTCCCCCTTCCATATCAGTGTGCTAATCTCTGACATGTAGGCAGCATTTCATGTCATATAACTGACTGTCAGGCCTGTACACATTTGGAAATTTTCAATGAAAACAAACCTGTCATTGTACAATTCACTAAAGGTTTAAGAGGGCAATATTCAAAATATGTCCTGGTTCACCTGCATGTGGTCAAGACATGCCCAGAGTGTGTGCAATAAGAGATGGACAGGTATGTGCATAACATCAACATGGAATCTGGGAATATGTGTAGAAACAGTTAGGTAGTGTTAACAAACAATACCTCAACAGGTATACCAGGTAAGAGGTGAATACTGAAGGTAAAACTTAGTTCATGTATGTAGTTGTCTACATCCATACCACTGTCCAAACTAAGGCCATAGGGTAGTGTACTAATACCTGTAAGGTACAGATCACAGCACTGACTAGGAAAGTAATGAGAACTACAGGAATATACTAGTTGTTAATTGACATCTTTCTCTCCCCCCACCATATCTGCAACAATAAACTAAATACACAACTCAATCGGTATGTGCTGCATTAAATCTCTGTTGGGACATATGTCCTATTGTTTGATAATTATTTAAATTTCTTTCTATGCATATGCCATGTTGAAATACTCCCACATTGGTGGCATGCTGCCATCAATGTACCTGCATACTGTTGTAATGGCCACTGTGGTTCCGTATATGCATGTGTTCTGTTTGCTGTGCAACTGTTCCATATCTGGTGTTTGGGTTAATGGGAATAGCTATGCATGCTGTTATACCTAATCCTGGAAAGTGTTGATGATTACTAACCAACATATGTTGTAAAATTGAAACACCATAGCATATTTGGGAAGGCCAGACCCAGCTGACCCACCTGTCCCACCTCAGGTGGCCGTGGCACCAGGCACCAGCACATCTGTGGCCTACCCTGGAACCTCCTCATCTGTTAGTCCTGCACCACCTTTGGGTGGAACCGCCTCAGGGGATGGGGCTTGCCCACCCCCTGGGAGTCTGGGAGTGGGTGCAGACAGGACACTGTCACCAGTCACCAGATCCAGGATGTGGTGCGTAGAGAGCTCTGCAGGGAGTTTGGAGATCTGCTATGCCAGCTTGAGGGCCGCATGTCACAACTAGAGGATCGGCCTGGCCCTCCTACTCAGCCCCTAGAACAGCCACCTTCAGGGCTGTGAAGGTGCAGTGGTGACTGCCCATGGGTAGGGACCACTGCCCCACTGTTTCCAATAAGGGGCTCATGGGCTTCCGATTTCCAAATACCCCTCCCCATCAAGGTGTTTACCCCAAACATGTGTCATACACTGCCCCTGTATGCATCTTGTCTGTCTTGTCTGTTAACATACCCAACCTACCTTCCCAAATATACCCACTATCCCTCCCCAAAATCCCACTCTCACCTGGAAAAAAAAAAAGGGCAATCTGTTCACAAAAAAAAATCTCGCCCCATACATAGCTGTCCATTTCACACGTGTCCACTGGACACGTGTAATCTGGTCTAATTAGCTTCAAAACATATTATTGTTGTCCTTACCCCTTTGTCAGGGGTTTGACTGTCCAAGTCTATCACCAAATTCAGTGTATATGCACGGCTGTTGCTGTAGAAGAAATGGGCAGGTATGGACCATACCTACACCCGTACTGCACATACCTAGCTATTTTCGTTAATGTCTTTCCCTCTTTGTCCCCCTTTTTTATCACTTTCCTATCAAACCTTTTTCTTTTCTTTTAAAGAAATTAGTGTGAGGGTATGCGGGAGTAAGCACTTTTAAGCAGCAGTAAGCAGGTTTAACCTTGTTTGCATGGGGGTCAGCAATGCCTACACAGGTTAAACAATTGAGAAGCTAAATCAGTATAAGAAACTGTCACCGGATGTAACCAGTGTTTAACTCCATGCAAACACGTGCAAACCCACTTACAACTGCTTAAAACTGCCTTCATCACTCTGTATAAACATCCCTTGTTTTTCCCAGTAACAAAATAAACAGCCTCTGCTAGTCTCGAACCCAGGACCCTGCATACCATAGCCAAAAATGATTCACCACTAAGCCATGTCAGATATACCAAACCCTGATGTTTTCACAAACATATCATCCAGCACAGTCATTAAAGAGTACAGAAAAAGTATTTAAACATGTAGATGTATATGTGGGTGTGTGTATATATTTATATCTAAAAAAAATATATATATATATATATATATATATATATATATATATATATATATATATATATATATATATATATATATATATATATATATATATATATATATATATATATATATATATATATATGTAAATATCTATAGATATAAAAGAGAACATAAATACATATATGACCACAGGCACCATTAATAGGGGTGAGGGGGCACAAGCTAAATATGTCTTGTACGCATTGATATCACCCCCTCTCCCACAGCCAAATGGATATGCCCTGCAATACAATACCAACTGTTGCAAGCCCCATAACCAGGACCCGACACAACATGGGCACAAGACGATAACAGTAATCCATCCCACCTGTATGATGTCAAGCTGGTATCAATAACATATGCAGTACAGTCTGGCTACCATGGGGAATGTACAATGTGGAAGCAATAAACATTCCTAAGATACATATACACACACACATATATGCAGATATATGTGTATATATATATATATATATATATATATATATATATATATATATATATATATATATCTACACATACACAGCGATATGTACAGGAAGTTATATATTTAGGGGGTGCTCACCATACTGAACAGCCAGTATTCCTACAGTTGCCACCTTATCACATGGACAGTGTATGAGTCACCCATAGAAAAGACAGTTGCTGCCTGGAACATATAACCACAGAGAAGTTAAAGGATATGACACCACACACAGGTTTGCATACATAAGAAAGTTTTATTTGTGTTCTATCACAGTTGTATATACAATGTCATATAGCTGTTTAGACTTTGAAATACATACTAACAGATTAATGCAACTCTCAAGCAGATCATTTTATACAGTAATCCGAAAGCATAACATATGGCGCTGTCCAGGCCAAGGCCTTCAAGTAGTACAACAGTAAAAATAGACTGGGCCAGAGGATAACAATCAATCAGCAGTAAGTAATGCAGATGTATAGTCCAGCAGCCTTTAACTACACTCTGTACGCAATCCCTAGGGGGAAAAGTCTTCAGTTGACACAATGGGATATATCTGTTACATAACAAGGCAAAACTGAAACCATCACAATCACACTGACAAACAGAACAGTCTGTATGGCTGGAAGCAGTAGTCCAGCATTTTACTAAGATGAAATGTATGGTAATGTACTCCTGATATCCCTCACATGTTGTAACAACCTAGGTTATTTATGGTGCATACCTCTCCCTCCATAGACTGACTTACAGGGGCAAATAACACTGTTACATACACCTATGGACTGCAGAAGGGCACACATGTATTGTGCAGATGAAGCCCACATATATATGGACCCAATCCCACAATATGGGTGGGGGTCACAACAGCACTGGAATGATGGCAAGAATGGCAGCATGACATAATCACAACCCACTACATAACCCCTGACTGCATGTCATATGAAAAATGCCTGGTATGTAAGTGGAGGACAGAGGCTGGAACACAGGCTCATATGTGAAATAGTGTTGTCATAGACTAAGCAAGTTACTGGTGTTATAGGATAGTCTGCAACATACCCTTAGTCAGGAATATGAAGCCAGAAACACAAATGGATGTAGCCATGTACTGATAGCACTCAACACACACTTGCCAGTGATATATCTGACACAAGACCTGTGTGGTGGACAGACAAAACATAACAGGCACACCTCTGGCCATCAAGTGGATAGGCCCACAGTTGAGAGCTATGCAGACAGACTGAATTCCATGTTAAACTAGTATGTACACACAAACCCTGTAACACTGGTACTGTACAATATATACAGCAACACTACTCACACTGTAGTTCTGGAACCTTATACAAATATGTAGCTGGCCTGAGTCTGCAAGTTCTCTTCTAAGATGCATTGCTCCCTGCTGTCTGTAACACTGCTGCCCACACACAGGAAGGATGTCTACCATACAGGAAAGGTAAAGGGACCATGCCTACATGATGTAGGGATTTATAGTAGTGGGTTGCCATGACAGTGGTAATTGGAAGTACTATACAGCATGCTGCATGCAAGTAGCAAGTGGAGGACACTGATTGGTGCAGAGACCATCACCTGATCATGTGCATCACCTACAAAAGCCAAGAGAGAGAGAGAGAGAGAGAGAGAAAGAGAAAAGCAGGCTAAAGGCCAAGCCACAGGAGAAAAAAAGTTTTACAAGGAAACTATCCAGAACAGACCCCATTCCCACAACAGGTATGTGAAGTATATATATATATATATATATATATATATATATATATATATATATATATATATACATGTAAGTGACTGTAGTACATGGTCCATAATAATGGGATAGATATAGATGATGTGGAATGAGTTATATGTGCCATCAGGTGTAGTTGCTTTAATGATGTTCAGCTGAACAACTGCTATGGATAATAGTGTCTGTCCCTGTGGGTAGTGGGTCATACCTATCAACTGTGCAGAGCAGCACTGACTGACAAGATGTAAGCCATCATAGTGTGTGTTGTGTAATGGAAAGCATGTGTATTACTTTGGCCAATAGCTGGTGGTGGAAGTAATGCCATAATGATGGACATGTGGATTCCAGAGCCCACCACTTGCAGGACACTCAAGTTAACATGCAATGTAGCATGCTGAAATGCCAAATGTGTGTAATAGGCTTACCTGCAGTCTGTCCCTATATATACCCCCTAATGTTAGGCTGTGTCCATATGTGGCACCTGTCTGTGTTGTAGTAAGACAGAACAGCATAGCTGTGCAGGAAGGAGGGTTAGAGATTGTGGACCTGATGTCTGAATGTACCCCATATATATATATATATATATATATATATAGGTATGTATATGTATATATATATATATATATATATATATATATATATATATATATATACACACATATATACAACATAATATATATCTACACCTATGTGTGTGTGTGTGTGTGTGTGTGTGTGTGTGTGTGTGTGTGTGTGTGTGTGTATATATATATATATATATATATATACATACATATATATATATATATATATATATATATATATACACACACACACACCTACTTCTATATATATATATATATATATATATATATTATATATATATATATATATATATATATATATATATATATATATATATATATATATATATATATATAGTGCGCGTGTATGTGTGTATGTCTACATATATACAAACGCACACACAAATGTGTATATAAATACATGTCCCCTATATGTCCATCACAGTGTGCATGCTATGTGTGAGGGAACAACACACATATCAGTACACGTAGATATATATTTATATATATATATATATATATATATATATATATATATATATATATATATACACAGCTGTAAGTGTGTGCAACATGGACGGTTATGTCACATGTGAACCCCTTTTATTGACCACATTGACCTTGTCTGTGAAGGTGGGAATGAGAATTTGGGGAAGGATAGCAGGTATATTTGTGGTGGTGGGTTGGGTTGGTAGATAGAGAGGATAGCCTACAGGGGTGGTATATGACATATGCGGTGGGTAAACACCCTGGATGGTGGGTGTGGTCTGCGATGTGGAAGCCCCATGATTCCACATATGGCAACAATGGGAACAAGTGCCCCACCCATTGCTAGTCACAGCAGCTTCACGTCTCTGAAGGTGCCTGGCCTGGAGGGTGAGCAGGAGGAGCATGTGGACCTTATGATTCTGTACTGAGGACCTCAAGATGCTCTAGAACATCCCACAAGCCTCTGTGGAGCTCCCTATGCAACAGACCCTGGACTTGACCTATGGTGACAGGATCATTTCTGTGTGTGCCCCCCCGAGGGGGGACACCATCTCCTGAGGTGGTTCCACCTGAAGGTAGTGCTGGTCTAGTAAATGAGGAGGCCCCAGGGTGGGTCCCACATGTGATGTGGCCTGGTAACATGGCCAGATGAGATAGGACAGTAAGTTCTTCTGGCAACTGTTCCCTAAACATGCTATTGTGCAACTGTTATAGAACATATGTGGGTAGTAATAGTCCACACAATCCCGCATCATGTCCAACAGCATACATAGCTATCCCCAATAACATATAATGACAGATGTGCAGCAATCACATAGCAAAAAGACCACATGCATATATGGAACCATAGTGGCCCTTACAATGGCATTCAGGTGACATTGTCCGTAACACACCAGCAATGTTAGTGTCCCCACAGGGAACATGGCAACAAATACATAGCACAAAGCATGGATCAATATGATATATGTCCCAATGGTAGGTAAGCTGTAGCCTTAGCTTTTGAGTTGTGTGAACAGTTTGTTGTCGCAGATATGTTGGGTGGGAGACAGAGATGTGTATTAAAAACTATGGTGACCTTGCTGTATGAGTTGCTCAGACCTGTTTCCATCTTTATGTCTTTCAGGGAAAATGTCCCACGGCTGGTTACTGGTGTATTCAGCAGATGAAAATGAGGTCATTGTGAACCACCTGGTACAGCACTACTAGGTGTTATTTGCAGGACAGCCCATGAGCAGCAGGAGCAGACCACTCTATGGAACGATCTAGTCCACAGAGTCAATGATGTCGGCCAGTATAACCACAGTTATGAGCAGGTCTGACATCATTGCAGTGACCTGCTTTGCAATGCCCATTGGTGTGCTGCTGCTGCAGTCCAGGGGGATCATCTCACAATGGGGGGGGGGGTCAAGCCTTCCATCCCCCTGACATGTGTTGAGGAGCTCCTCACCAGCTTCATGGAACCTGTCTGCCCGCACACGCAACAACTGGCGGAGATCATAGTGGAGGTGGGTGCTATCCACACACAGGCTGAGGAGCATGTAGGTAAGGCCACAGGGCACATCAGTAGATCACTGTTGTGTATGCATCTGCATCTGTACAGGTAGATCATGCATATGTGAGATGTTTCATATATATATATATATATATATATATATATATATATATATATATATACATAGTCTGTTGCTACGTACTAGTAATAAACAGATGTGCATAAGCTGTAGTATTGTGGACTTGTACTGTAATGTAATTGTATTGTACTGTAATGCTGCACCCACCTTGTAGCAATACCACAGCTGTGGCTACTGACATCACATCTCTCACAAACTTATGTAGGTCCCTCTGGTATGCCACCAGCACAGCAGCCTGTAGCTGGTGAGTATGGTTTATGTTCATGCTTGCCAATATACTGGTCATGTAATGGCTATGGTATATTTCATGCCCACATCCAACACACCTACCCATAATGCATGCTGCACATGTTCACATATTGTTGCTGTTAACTGCACTGCATCACAGTGGTGACCATGATGGTGTATCTGAAGGGTATGTCAGACACCTGCAATATAACTAAAATCATGTCATTGCAAAATGTGTTCACAGGGATGAACATAATGGTGGGACACATGGCCTACAATAGGGACATGTGTGAAACATAACCCTTATACAGTGCTACAGCAGTGTATATGCTACTATTCCAATGGCAACTGTTGCAGATCTACACTACGGCATATCATAATACTTTGGTCCACAACTCTTAACACATGCAATGTGGTCCCAACATGAGCAATGAGTGTGTAAATGGAATTGTAGGTTAGGGCAACAAATATGGGGAATACATAACTTCACAAACACTGGAAGCATATGTGTGCACAAACTCCAGATGAAATATAGTGGAGGCAGCTGTTGAGGTACTGACTGCATGCATTTGTCATGGAAATGCACCTTTTAGCAAGTACACTTCCTCAATTGCACACCACGTATTGGTCTGCTGTCCAAGACATTTGCCATCAAATGTGCACACTTATTTGCAACAGAGGCAGGCGTGGCTTGCACACATCTTACATGACATGGCATGGGCTCCATACCCAACAGGTAGCACCCATGAGCTGGACATGTAGCCATACCTCCCCATTGCATATGCTATGGCAAAGAGTCCAGTCATGTATGTGGCAAGGATGTACGAGACAGGAATGATGTAGAAATAGATGGCCATCCAAGACAAATGTCACATGTAGCAAACTGATCATGCGTGCTGCCCAGTAACATGCCACAACACTGAGGGGGTTACAGGAATTTCCAGCAAGTACTGGCTGTGCAGTACCCGTGTCAGCAATTGCCTGGACTCTGCAAGTGTGTAGCCTACAGGTTATGTTAATCAGATGTAACAGTTGTAACACAGGAAACATCAGCCAGACTTCTCTACAGGTAGAGTATGCATAACAGAAGAGGTTCCCAAAAGTCATGCATTGCATTGTATACTGGTGTACCATGACTACATTGGAAACCTACAAATTATCATGTAAGATACAGGTGCTGCACAACCTACACCTCACCACACCTCAGGCCCACCATCATCATCTGTACTGTGCCAGTGCCAGTGTTCAGCTGTATGTTTGCCAGTCATTAGATGGGACTAGGCTGTTACACATGGTGTTCAGTGTTTGGGATACTGCAAACTGAAACATGTGTAGGACATAGTTGTCAAGCATCTGCAAAAAGGCTGAAGGTGGGGAAGGGGTGTCATCATGACACACCAGTGCACTGCAGCAGGGATGCTAAGGATGCTACAAATGGCTGCATCTGCACACATTCAGGTTCAGGAACTGTGGCAGATGTAACCCTGACTCCACAGCAATACTTACATCAGTGTGTGAACTCCAAGGGATATGCACATGAGTTGACCTTGCAATCATGCAGAGTTGGGGGACATCAGTAGGGCAAACTGACCATATACTGGCAAATGCAGATGGCCCATGCTAGCATACCCCTGCCAGGAATAGGGACTGCTGTAGTACACATAACAATAGGTGCAACAAACCGTCATGATAGGAGCGTGCACACATATGTGCCCACAAAGTGTATGCATCGTGGTCAGCGTCTGCACACCTAACACATTTGTTAGACACTGCATGTGAATGTACAGGACATATGTTGCATATCAGGCTCATGTAATGTTAACATATGCGGTGACGTGGTCCCATGGCATATCAAGGAAGAGTGCGTTATATCAATAAGGGTGTGTACACTCCCCATAACCACAATAAAGTTTGACGGTTGTTAGTGTAATAATATTGTATTGGTCATGCATGCACCACTGATGTTGAGATCTGTAAATCAGACATCAGGCATTCACAAATGACATCTGTCCACATATCATCCCAGGTATGTATCGGGCAAACACATAGGCGCTGTGAGGATTATAGCAGACATAACTGACACAGTAATACACATTCAGCAATGGTTTGTACACCTGTGAGGTGTGGTGCACAGTACATGGCAGGGTGCAGAACAGGTGCACAGTAATACCGTGTACATGGTTGCAGTGTTTACCAGAGGAAGGGGCATCACCTACTAACACAGCCCATGCATCACACACATGTATACTGTTGCTAGCATGGATTGACTATAGCTGCACTGCATGCTGTTGAATACCATATTTTATGCAAGTTGTCAAATGGGTAATGGGATGTCTGTGTGTACTATCTTTGTCCAACCCCACCAGTAAGTGTGTTTGTGTGGGGGGGTTATTTTGTCTGTAACTACAATCTGGTGAGGTGTAAGGGGGTTGATGCATGTAGGATGTGTGTGTGCATGTGTGTGTGTGTGTTTGTGTGGGTGCCCATGTATGCATATGTGTGATTGGGGGGTTGTTCGTACATCAGTACTTCCCTTTGGAATCATGCAGTACATGGACATGGACTGTCACATGAGACACCAGGAATATTTGTCTGATACGTAATCACAGGACAGCTGATAGCATAAAAGGGTCTGTAGCATGGAACATGCATTGGGAGGGAAACTAGACACTAGGTATGCCCTTAAAATTGCCATCAGCAGAAAGGTGAATGACTAACCACATATGCAGCACTACAGATGCATTGGGGAATTACTAGACAACACCAGGGAGTGTATCCATATATTACTGTTGTCCACATGATAAGTTGATTGAGCAGCAGATCTGACATGTACTGAGCAATGGTTACTTATGACACTCCAGTGCGTGACATTATGGAGTGAATGTAGTTGCCCCTAACATATGGGGGCCATGCTCACAATGTCCGGACGTACCCAGGGTGAACACTGGATGACAACAGTGAGGCCTTGTAAAACCTATTACACTCAAGTGAAGGAGGTAATGGAGTAACAGGTCTTGTGTTGTGATCATTTGTCTAGGCATTTAGAGGAATGAAACGTTAATGAGTGGCATTAATGAGTGTATGTTACTAAGTGTGATGCAGGATGGGAAACTTACATGAATAAACATGGAACTATCTGTAAACTCAGGGACAGGTAGGTATTATGGTGGAATTTCAGTGTGTGTGTGTGTGTGTGTGTGTGTGTGTGTGTGTGTGTGTGGGGGTATGTGTGTACTGTTATGCAATGCTGTACAGGTCTTAAAGTGCATTTCTTGTTTTCCCCCATAGGTGATGAGGTGGGTCAGGGTCTCTCCTGCATGCAATCTGATGTTGGTGTCCATACAGACACCGAAGATGATGTTAGGACTGTTGAGGCCCAGGCAGGGTTGTCAGAGGCTGAAACTCACCATCGTTTGACATCAGCCACCCCAACCCTGCACACAGTCACAGTGCTTATAGATACCACATCACCAGTGGCCATAGCAGAGGGACAGTTGGTGTTTGATGGCAGTGTACAAGAGAGTGTGATATCTATGCCTGCTGTGTCTGGACAAAGAAGGCATAGCCAGATGTCTGGCAGGGCACCAAATAGGCAGATGTACCGGGGTGCTCATGGGAGGGCTGCTGGTCATCATGCCCCTGGCAGAAGTGTCACAACTGGTAACGCCAGGTGCATGTTTCAGACTGTCATGGGGGTGCAGGCACATATGGAACTGTACACCAGACAGGGCCTGAGGCTGCAGAGGGCTGCTGTCTCATCTGTAAGTGACAATTTCCATGAACTTGCAGGTGCCCTCCGTGATTATACCAAGGTCATGGATAGATGGTTGTGTGAGATGGTAGGCCTCATCGACCATGGATTGTCTGTGCTCAAACATGTGGTGGGAGTGGGGTGATGGCCACGTGGACGTAGGCCAGCAACACCAACAGCTGGCAGTTGACGTGGATGTGCAAGGATACTAAGGCACTCCCATAGTGGCAGTATGAGCCCCAGTACTGCAGAGGGGGTGCTGTCCATACCACACCACAACAGGCCACATGCACTTGGCCCTAGCCAGTCCCACAAGGGATCTGGTTGCAGTGGACATCTGTCATCATCAGGGGAGAGTAGCACATTGAGGCCTGTACCTGGATGTGCCCATGGAACCCCTGACAGCCAGTCTGCTTGTCCGTAGCTGGAGGCTGTGAACTGCACACTCTGCCAGGTATGGTCTGCAGCTGTCCAGGAAACACCTTTATAGGGCAGCCACATGGCAGAACTGTGGGCATGCATACTCACACACTATAAAAACACACCTAGGGCAACCCCATACCTACACATTACAAATCACCATGCCCATA
This sequence comes from Protopterus annectens, assembly GCF_019279795.1. Taxonomy (NCBI): domain Eukaryota; kingdom Metazoa; phylum Chordata; order Ceratodontiformes; family Protopteridae; genus Protopterus; species Protopterus annectens. The sequence goes on along the minus strand of NC_056739.1, from coordinate 1,423,425,501 downwards.
TCAGCTAATTACATCCCTCACCCACACACATGGTGTCAAACGTATGGCCCAACCTTGGTCTCTGGCAAACCAACAACACACCCTGTGCATATGATGATACCTGTGCCACATCCCTATCATCCATAACATCGATGCAGGGACAGGCTTATATGGTTCTGACGCACACAGTGACTATACTACAGTGTACCAATGTACTGCTGTGTAACATGTTGTCAGCAGTAATGTTTAATGCTTACATGTCAGGTAGTGTAGCTGTCCAGCCATGATGCATTATAACTGTTAGTAACACTGAGTGATTGTGGTCGCCATAATGTTATCCATTTGTGTTGTAAGTGTACATGTGTCAGCAGGAGGATGGTCTGCTGTCGTATTCCACAACGGGTATGGCACTGTGGTGACACCATGGCTGTGACATATCCTGGGTACAGTTGAACACATGTCACAGGTATAACAGTTACTGCCTGTGCCACATGGACAGGTGACCCCCTGGGACATGTATACAAAGCAACCTGATGTAGATCCATCCACATACATGCACACTTTTACTTGGCAACACTGGGAATAAACCCCTACCTGGGTATGTAGTGCTACTGATGTGGGTGTCTTTCATTGCACACACCACACAATGTTTAGGATGAGGTGTGTTCCAGGTTATATTCAGAACTTCCCCAGACATGTACAGTATGGTAATGGGGGATGTAATGGTTGTATACGGACAATACATAATGTGACATACCATCATATACACATTAACAGACACATAACAGGCAAACACACATCCGACATACCTGGGCCTATTGGTGCTAACTAACTTGTCAGTGTGTCCAATGTGTTACAGATAGGCTGCACACATCACATGCATAACTGGGCTGGATTGTGTTATCAGTTACCTATATGGCTGAGGGTGACAGTGGTCACCATACAGTGGTACATGGGACATGTACCAGGGGTACCATGATGTAATGATAGTGTACACAGCATCCACACCCCACTGTGGATATTATACACACTGGATCCCATGATGTCACTCTGACATACCCACCATCACACATTGCCACGACTGTGATACAACCCAATGTCCATCCCAGCAGTGGTACTACAGGCATATGCATCTAATGCACATGCCACAGGCATAGTAAGGTGATGCATTGTCATGCCTCACCTATGGGCAGCAACATCACTATTTGTAATATTGTGTGGCAATGCATATTGTAATAGGAGTATGTGGCACCGGAATGCTGTACCCTACAGATATACACACATACTCACACTTGACAGAACTTAGTGGGTATCCCATGCCTATCAACCCATTTGCACCACACTGTTGTGCTGGTACTGCAAGGCTCAGGTAGCCGTTAGGGGTAAGAGCATAACAGGGTACATATAATGTCCAGTACAGCAGCAGCCACATCTAACTATGGCAATGAGTGTTACAGTGGGTGTGAAGGCCCTCATGGTATTCCCTACTACAAGTGCACTAACACACAGACACTGATATCCTCAGTAATGTACACATACACATTTGTCAGTACTGGGGTGCATTGCTGCAGGTGGTCATATGTGTGTACTTGGCTATTGTCCAGGGAGAGATGGGAAGTATAGGGGATGTGTGTACAGTGGTATCATGTCACCTGCCATGTGCCAGCAGGCAATCTATCAACAGACACCACTGTGGTGACCCTCAGGGTGAGAGTGACATGCATCAGCCAATCCTCTGGGTGCCTCCTGAATATGGCCACTAAGGTGATCCACTTGACATGTATGCAAGATGTATTACAACACATGGTTAGTGTCTGTGATGGAGACCTGTATCCAAGCATGTTCTGTTGACTGTGGTAGTGTAGTGGAGGTACCCATGGCATGTGGTGCATACAGGGTGTTGTGTCCTAACGTTACCAGTTATAACACAGGTGGGCAGACATGTCAGTGTCAGTCAAGCACATGTTGCCTGTATGTATCCAAGCTGGATATCTGCCATCTACACATTTGTACAGGGACTGACAGACATCATCTTGCCAACTAGCTATGCAGTAGGATGAATGTGTTGACAGATAGATGTCTGACAACAATATGTATGCCATTACTACATGTTGGAAGCACTTACTGACATGTGCTGCACAGACAATCGTCTACAGTTACTTTCCACATGTCAGATCATTATCCAGTAGGGAATATATACTGTGACACAGCTCACACACCAGGAACATGACAGTGAGGCATCAGAGTCCAGCTATGCATGCAGGGGTGCTTGTTGCCAGTACTACATTTAGCAATCTACATTTGCCTGGGAAAGCACTGTCAACAGTAGTAATGGCATAATACACTACATGTCAGTGTGACGGCATGTAACCTGGGTTACTACCCTTGTATGTAACATTTTCACATGAATAAGAGTGATGTACAGGTCTCATATACTCGAGTGTCCCAGACATAATACCCACACCCCTTGCTACTGTAATGACGGTACATAGATGCATGTTTGGTACATGGCATTACGTACACTTATTACAGATGTCATTACCCTGCTATGTTATCAGACTGGGGTGTGAGCACTGGTTACCAGGGCTGAGCCATGCTAAGCAGGAGTCAGCATTGCTGCAATATAACAGCTAAGCACATTTGCGCACTGGTAAGCGAAGCCTGCATGGTGTAAGCGCCCGTACGTTTAACCTTACATTGGCACCGCTAAGCTTCACGCAAACAAGTGTCTTAACCACTCTGTATCCAGCAGCCCTTGTTCTGCCCAGCAACAAAATCAACAGCTCTTGAACCCAGGACCCTGTACAGTATAGTCACAACAGTTAACCACTACACCATGACAGCTGTGAAAACAGTTGTTGTTTTTCCAATATATCTGTCAGTACACATATTGAATAGTATTGAACAATTGCTGTGACTTCCACAATTGTATAGTACTTGTTAGTGATATTACTGTTGCATCACATATGTTGTTATATCTAAATATACACATCAGATATGGTGTGATACATCTGGGAAGATATACATAACAGTAATGTTTACACATGACAAGGATAATGGATATATACATATACATATACATATGTAGATATATGTCTACATGTACATACACATATATATTCATATATATGTATTTATACACATCTGTATAGTGCATCATATATATGGACATTTATAGATCTCTCTGTATATATATATATATATATATATATATATATATATATATATATATATATGTATGTACATCCTATATTTATAGATAGACCTATTTATGCCGCTATATATGTAGATATCTATAACTATATGTTCATATATATCTAAAGAGATATACCTATTTATGTCGCTATATATGTAGATATCTATAACTATATGGGCATATATATCTATATATCTGTATATGTGTAGACATATATAGTTGTGTATATGCATATATATATATATATATATATATATATATATATATATATATATATATATATATATATATATATATATATATATTGTTTGTATATGCATTATATATATATATATATATATATGTATATATATATATATATATATATATATATATATATATATATATATGGTATACATGCATTTAGTTGCTGAAACAATCTGTGAACATTAGTTTTTCTGAACTGGAATGTCGAATTTTAAAGTGGCGAATGGTTGGGATGTCGTATGAACACCACATTTGACATTTCCAACTGTTTTACCACCTAAACAAGTGCTACCATGGGTCAAAAAGGGGTGGGGGGTATCATGTGTTTCGACTCTCTCCAGTTCGGACATATGAGAACCTGTTGCACTGCTTTCGATATTTGGTACGTAGACAATGTAATGTACAGCTAAATGCATGTATACCTCTATATATATATATATATATATATATATATATATATATATATATATATATATATATATATATATATATATATATATATATATATATATATATATATATATATATATATACCATATGTCCAGAACATGAAGTGAAATCTTACCTCAGCACCAATAGTCTCAACCTCTTAGGTTTATAGGTTCATAGGTTAGTACTAGGCTATCTGCCCTAGGGCCTATACAAGCCTAGCCATAACAATTCCCAGGCTATTTCTTCCCACTCTATTTACTTCCCTGGACCCCTGTCTAGCCGTGCAACTGATGTGATCCCAGGGGTGAATTTCCTTTCTCCCATCCAATTTTCAAGGTACCTTTTGAAGAAGGCCAAAGAGGTGCTCTGCTTGTCATGTATGGGCTGTCTTTTCAGAGTCTGGGGAGTCCCTGGGTCAGCATGCTTTGTTTATTGTGATGACAAGGTATAGATCCCTGGAGCATGTGGCTCTGAGGGATTGGGATTTCTTTAAGTGTAGCATGTCCAACAGCTCAAGGTTTGAAATGGCCTTGTATGTTAAGCAGAGATCGCCTCTGAGTAGACGTTATGTGACAGAGTATAGCTGGAGTTTTTTAAGGTGGTCAGTGTAGGGCATCTGCTTTAGGCCTGTGATTCTTTTAGTGAGGTATTTCTGTGGCCTTTCCAGTTGTTGCAGATATATTGAGAGGTACATACCAAACAGGGCATTGTATTCTATAATGTGTCTAATGAGGGATGAGTACAGTGGTACAATGCCCTCCTTTTTTCTGGTTCATAGGTTGGTACTAGGTTATTGGCCCTAGGGCCTATAGAAGCCTAGCCATAACAATTCCCTGGCTATTTCTTCCCACACTATTTACGTTCCTGGAGCCCTGTCTAGCAGGGTGACTGATGTGATCCCTGGGGTGAATTTCCTTTCCCCCATCCAATCATCAAGGTTCCTTTTGAAGAGGGCCAAAGAGGTGCTCTGCTTGACATGTATGGGCAGCCCATTCCAGAGTCCGGGGAGTCTCCGGGTCAGGAACCTATCCCTCCAGCATGTTTTGCTTATTGTGATGACAAGGTTTAGATCCCTGGAGCATGTGGCTCTGAGGGATTGGGATTTCTTTAAGTGTAGCATGTCTTACAGCTCTGGGTTTGACATGGCCTTGTATGTTAAGCAGAAATTGCCTCGGAGTAGACGATATGTGACAGAGTATAGCTGGAGTTTTTAAGGCGGTCAGTATAGGGCATCTGCTTTAGGCCTGTGATTCTTTTAGTGAGGTATCTCTGCGGCCTTTCCAGTTGTTGCAGATGTCCTTAGAGGTACATACCAAATGGGGCATTGCATTCCATAATGGGTCCAATGAGGGTTGAGTACAGTGGGACAATGACCTCGTTTTCTGGATGAAAAGCCCTTAGTGATGAGGTGTGCCACATAGAAGGATTTCCTGACTGTTGTGGCGATGTGGTTATTGAAGGTGAGACCACTGTCCATCTGTGTCCCTAAGTCTCTTATCACACTTTCGGTGTTTAGTGTACTGCCACCTATGTGGTAATTTATGGGTACATGTTTTTTCCCAAAGGGGATAACTATACATTTCTTGGCATTGAGCTTGAGCCCACAGCTCTGGCACCAAGCATCTGTTTCTGTAAGACCCATTTGTAGAGTATCAACATCATTTGGAGATTCAATAATGGCTCCCAGTTTGCAGTCATCTGCGAACTTTGTTAGCCAGAGTCCCTTAGTGTTGGCCTGTACTTCAGAGAAGTAGATGCCAAACAAGGGAGGTCCCAGGACTGAACCCTGAGGTACTCCACTTGTCACTTGTCTGGAGCTGCATTTGGAGTCAGCTAATTTTATAGTGTGGGTTCTGTCAGTAAGCCAGTTGGCAACCCATCACGTGACGTAGGGATTAATGCCCAGCTTAGTAAGTTTATCTATGATTCCAGAGTGGGGAATGGTGTCAAAGGCCTTGGCAAGGTCCAGATAGGCTGTGTGGACTGCCTTACCCTCGTACACAGCTCTGTAGACTGATTTGAAGCAGTCAATCAGGTTCAGGAGACAAGATCGGCCCTTCACAAACCCAAACTGGGTGGGGTCCAGTGTTTTAAGGTTGCCAGTCTCTTTGTTTATAAGACATGAGAAAGAAAGAGAGATTTGATTGAAAAGCCCTTAGTGATGAGGTGTGCCACATAGAAGGATTTCCTGACTGTTATGGCAATGTGGTTATCAAAGGTGAGACCACTGTCCACTTGTGTCCCTAAGTTTCTTATCACACTTTCAGTGTTTAGTGTACTGCCACCTATGTGGTAATTCACGGGTACGTGTTTTTTCCTAAAGGGGATAACGATACATTTCTTGGCATTGAGCTTGAGCCCATGGCTCTGGCACCAAGTATCTGTTTCTGTAAGGCCCTTCTGTAGAGTATCTACATCATTTGGGGATTTAATAATGGCTCCCAGTATGCAGTGTTCTGCGAACTTTGTTAGCCAGAGTCCATTAGTGTTGGCCTGTACTTCAGATAAGTAGATGCCAAACAAGAGCGGTCCCGGGACTGAAACCTGAGGTACTTCACTTGTCACGTGTCTGGAGCTGGATTTGGAATCAGCTATTTTTACAGTCTGGGTTCTGCCAGTAAGCCAGTTGGCAACCCATTGAGTGATGTAGGGATTAATGCCCAGCTTAGTAAGTCTATCTATGATTCCAGAGTGTGGGATGGTATCAAAGGCCTTGGCAAGGTCCAGATAGGCTGTGTGGACGACCTTACCCTCATCCACAGCTCTGTAGACTGATTCAAAGAAGTCAATCAGGTTCAGGAGACAAGATCAGCCCTTCACAAACCCAAACTGGTCCAAGTGGATGTCATGTATGTATTGCAGGTGTATATATAGACGGTTGCTACTGTAACAGGGGCTATCTTAACAGATATGTTGTGTGTGGGAGGTCACATTCGCTTTTGACATGTATGCCATCGGTTACTGACAGACATCCTAAGGACATCATAGTACAGCACCACTGATAGCACAGTAATGATCCTGTGGACTACAGCAGAGATATGACCAATATACGTGGACAGTCTGGCACTCTCTGGCCAGTCCAGAGGTTTACACAAATCCCCTTCTTGTGAGACATGTGTACCAACCCTGACAATGTGGATGGTAACAGCCATGTACATGGGTATATTCCGTAAATACTGGACAACATATGCCTACAGAGTTTATGCATTCACACATGCCTGTCTGTCCTGACACATAACTGGTGGTGCAGATGTCACATGGCCACATACTACCCAGTAGTTAGTGACATACATCTGTACAGAATCTCACTGCTTTGTCAAAAATACACAACAGTTATGGTGGCCTGGCAGCAGTATGTCTTGCAAATATATGGACATAACACCACACTGAGTATTTACACTAAGCTGCTAGGCATGTAACAAAGCACTGTGCAAACTCCAGACAGACTGTCACAACACTGGACTACATTTTGTATGAGGGAATACACATGTACCTGCAAATATAGCAAGCTCTACAGGCATGTTACAGCACAGAGTAAGAGACACCTGTGAGAAAGTGCATACCCACAACCAATGTGAACACAGCCACAGCTACATATGGTATGCAAGCTTAATATGATAAACACCATCCTCATATGTGCCACTCACACACTAACTCTACATAAACTGGGTCATGACACAGTGTGGTCCAATGCCTGTCTGTGGTATGGGACACGTGTGCGTTTGGCCCTACTAACATGTGAGCCAATAGGGTACCATACACTGGAGCAGCATGTAACATCAGATAGAACAGGACTGACTATTTATTGCTATCACATGTCTATACAGTTATCGCATGCACCACAGAGCTTACACGTTGGGGAGATGTCCAAAGGTATATCTGATGGTGAGTGACATCTGTAACAGTGACATAGGAGCGATAAGGTAGGTGTAGTACACATGCCTGTCCACATGAAAAGGTGTCAGCATTGACACAGCCACACTCTCTCAGGGACTCACACACATTAACATAGTTGGCAGGGTCAGGAATAGACTTCCTAACTAGCTAGTTTGCCTCAATACAGAAATACACATGTATCACATGCACTACAGGGGTTATCCAGATGATATATTCGCAAAGGGTATGTGAAGGTGTCTGACAACAGATGGCATGCTTCAGTAGGCCAATGGGAGATGTAGTGAGTGCGAATGAGGTCGAAATAATTATACTTCACACACACACAGACACAGGGTGCCACTACTGACATGCATGGGTGCATTGATTCACAGGTGTGTAGTGGTTGACTGTTGTACAAGGCTAGGTGAAGAGTATACCTTGGCATCAGGCCACATGTCAGTGGTCTGCAGTGTGGCTCAGGGGTATAGTGTCTAGATCAACATCCAGTCATCTGGGTTACTATTGTGGGTGGCCAGTGCTGTGCAATGCTTGCCATGTATGTGTTCTATAGTCCATGACATGGACAGTGTCTGTGATGTGCACTCCTCCCACATGCATGTTCTGTGATGTGGAACTGTACCTGGGGTGTCTTGGCCATGTTGTGTACTCAGATTGCTATCATCAGATGTGTCATTCCTGGCCTCATGTGGTGGGAACTGGCAATGAACACCAGGTTGACCCTGCACCCACATTTACAACATAATACAGGTATTCCCTGATGTTAGTGGCATCTGTCCATACAGGGCATGTGTTTAAGGCATGGTATGTCATTTGTGGGTCACATTTGATGGCACTACAGTTGTTGCACGTGTCCAGTGGGGAACATAGTGAAGGTGCACTGTCTGCAATTATGTGGCTATTGTTGTGATGGGACAGGTAGCCATGCCATCTGTAGTCCGCTGCAATCACACCGTGGTTACTATCTCTGGGCAATATGCAGGAAACTACCAACAAAGTGATTGTTGCCTAGCCGAGTGTGTTTGTGTATGAGACATGGGTTGAGAGTGTTCTCTGGGTAATACAAGAGTTGCCTAATTTATTCACCAGGCCTTGATGTCACATGTAGGGATATGGATTGTCAAGCCCAGTTCTCTGCTGTTTCACATCTGCTATCCTTGTAAGGTGGACATTGTGACACATAATAGGCCCACCATGTAAGAAATTTGCAAAACTCTCTCCACAATGAGTCCAGTTGTTACACACTCACAACCACCTCCACACAGGATACGAATGACAAACACAGACATACAGAGTCTCACAGTTGCCATGTCTAGGATTTGGACTCCTACTTAACTAATATGTCACACTACAACATTACACAGTTATAGCATGTGCCATGGAGATTACTGGGCTACTCCTTCCCCAAAGTTATATTTCAAGGTGAATGACATCAGCAGGCTTGCCAAAGAAGGGCAATGCATGTTGTATTGACACAGACAAACAAACACACACACACACCTACCTAACTGACTTATCCCACTACAGTATTAAGCAGTTATAGGATGTGCCACAAAGATTAGTGGGTTATTCCTACCCCAAATGTGAATTTCAAAGTGAATGACATCAGCAGGCTTGCCAAAGAAGGGCACTGGAGGTTGTAGCGACTGTGAATGGCCTCCAAAGCATTTCTCCATACACATACATACATACACACACACATGCCATCACTAGGAATAGAACCCCTACCTAACTAGTATATCATACTGCAGCATTACGCAGTTATAGGATGCACCACAAAGATTACTAAGCTACTCTTTCCCCAAAGGTGTATTTCAAGGTGAAGACATCAGCAGGCTTGACATAGTAGGGCAATGGGTAGTGCAGTGTGTGTGCATGGGCCATAACCCTTTCATTTAGAGGCAGACACACAACAATCAGGCACACACAGGTTAATATTCCACAGGTATACAACTCCTAGATGAGTACTGACTTGTACAGTGATGTTGCACAGTTAGCACTAGCACCACAGACACTATAATGCTGAGGGATTCCAGAAGCATATGTCTATGGTGATTGACATTTGCACATCATGTGGTTTTAGCCAATTGGGCGTGTGCTGGATGGGACAGGCCTCATGATGAAAGGCTCTTTGTCACTGTCACTCTCTTCCACACATCTTTGTATGTGTACTTTTGGCCTATTATAGTTTGTTGTCCTTGGATATATGTGTGTATTCCTATTCAATGTGTGTGCAAAGCATGACTGGTGCGTACTGAGGAGTGTATGCACTAACATCTGCAATGGTCAGATATGTATGGTCCACTGTTGTTGACAGACATGGGCTTCATTTCTTTAAGTGTGTGAGCATGCCCATTATGACCTTTCAGTAGTTTGTTGTCTGATATGGCCTTCATTTCTCTAAGTGTGGGTGCATGCCCAGTATGACTTTCTGTACTGAATGTGAGAATCCATTCCAGGTAGATTGTACTCCATTGCAAACTTTTGTGTTCTACACCTACAGGTAGCAAACTATTTCTGCAGGATATCTGTAGATCAGTTGACAATATGGGGTCAAAATGGGCAAAGGATAGTGGGTTACTGTAGGTATTTGTGTCTGTGCTGCTTCTGCTACATAGTTCTGGTGTTAGCAGGTATATTCAGACATATGTACTGTTATACACTGTGATGCTTTATGTAATCAAGTACTGTCAGGTAGACGTGTTTGGTTGCAGTGATATCTTGGGGAACACAGGGTGATTGCAGCTTTGCCTGTGGTCAGCAGACTACATATTCTTGCACACTAATGCCATTCTGGAGGGACAGATGCATACACTTGCTGCTAGGTCTGTGTAAATGGTTCAGCACCTTGGTACAGTGGTGGCAGAGGATCCCATGCTTGTACATCCATCAACGTGACAGTATGGCCATAGCCTACTGTGGTTGATACCTCACAGCTGTACAGTTTCACACAGGTTACCCAGAGGCAGGTGTCATAATTCTGGACATTACCCCTACACATTGTAGTTTACAAGCATGTTTGTAGTCACCCATTCTTGTGTTTGCAGCCAGGGATAGTATGTGCACATGGCTGAGTTTTGGACTTCACCAATCCATTCCACCCATGCTCCCACATCCTCACTCTATTATTCTGTCCTCCTCTATACATTGTGAGGACATTCTCTGATATTTTCTCTATAGTTATCACCTCATCACAGCAGTAATTTGGTGTTTGTCCACAGTTCATGCAGTGGGACATGGTGGACATGTTATTGTGATTTGTCCACATGGCCTTGCATTTGGGTTATGTGAACTGTGTTATATTGTTAATTGGGGGTCCATGACATAACATACATTGGCAGTACGGGTGAGACACAAGCTTTTGGCAGAGGACTGTAGGCCATTTGGTAGTGATGCAGGCCAACTGTAGTAGGCTATTGCATTCTGTCAGTCCTACAGTCCCAGATTGCAGTACACTATATTCCCTTGGGGTGACTGGGTAGGTGTGCAAGGTGTTCATGCCAATACTTTCTGTCAGTATTGGTCCAGTGGTGTGGATGCTGACAGGTTGCTTCTTACAGCTAAGGACACACCTGCATGGGACACCTGCTCTGCATTCTGCATTCTTTCGCTATTGCCATACACAGGTGGGGGTCATATTGTACTCGTTCCCAAAAGCAGGGTTAAGGCCGGAGAGGTAACTGTGGGTGGTGTTGGGGTGAGCTGGGTGCATGTGTGCTATGGCCCCTTCTTGCATCTCACTCTTGGATATACATGGGGCATTCCACTTATGCTGGCTTGTGCAGGTACATCAGCTGTTTCTCAATATATCATTCCTATGACCTTTGTGGTCTGCCAGTATTTGTCCAGATGACATCGGTATTCCTTACTACAAGCCCAGATAATGTGCTGCAAACCTGTATGTACAATTCCATGGGTGTGTCCATTTGACAGTTACATATTATACACTGTCTGTATGGGGTACTTCCCCCTGTGTACTGCTTGTATATCTGGGCCAACAGTCATGCCATGTCCATCTTTCAGATGGCGACACATATTACTTCCAAACATTTACTATGGCTTACTGCTGGGATGTGTTGTTCTGGGAAGCATTTTGTTTGGCACTGCAGTTGTAAGACCGTGGCCCTGTCATCGGCAATTTTGGCAATGGCCACCAGGACAAACCTCACCATGACCACTCTCACACAATATACAACACACATCAACCTAACACATGCAGTTCTCCATATTGTACACATGCTACAATCTATCCTGCTACCTTGATTAGCTCAGGTAATCTGTGCTCCACTGTTATTTTACCTACACATACATGCTACTACAGTTCTACATAGGATTGTTGGGGGCGCACCTGTGTGTTACTACATGTCTACATAGAACTGGGGGATGCACACCTTACTGTAACTACATTCCTGCATAGGATTGGAGGGGCACACCTGCTGTTAGTACGTGTCTAAATAGGATTGGGGGGGTACACCTGCTTGTTATTACATTTCTACATAGGGTGGGAGGAGCACACCTGACTGTTACTATGTGTCTACATAGGACTGGGGGGCACACCTGACTGTTACTACATATCTACATCAGATTGTGGAGGCACACAAGACTGTTACAACATTTCTACATAGGATTGGAGGGCACACCTGACACTTGTACAGATTTGCTATGACTGTACTGGTATGTCAGGTACTCCACTTCATGCTGTATTTTAACCTATCATGCTGACTAGAGGCATATTAGTGTACTACAGGTCTTAGTTTTGATTGACCTACATTTCAGTTTTTGACTTCTTACCCTTCAGAACTAACATCTCACTGCCTGACCTGTTGTAGTCTGTCTGTGTAGGCCTGGGGGGTAGGTTACACACAGCCATCAATCAAAGGCCTTAGCACCACCTTTGTTTGTGTTTGTTTACACCTGTCCTGCTGGCTGAGACTGTTGTTGGGTATGTGAGCCTCCCTGACTGGCATGTGTGTGTGTCATATGGACACACATGTGGCCCAGCACATTTCCTGCAGTGAGTTTTGTCACCTTATCTAGTACTGGCTACTATGGTGACACCAGTATTTGTTACAGATCTCATGCTGCCACTATAGGTGTCTATTATCTGCTGGCATCCCATTCAGCCCCCCGCTTCCCTTGCATGCTCACATCCATACCATAGATACAGGTAACAACAAATACGACTCCATTCGGCAATTGGTAGGAAGAGTGACATACCTTGTGGCTGTGCCAGTATTGAGGATGGTGCTGGAGTGCTGCCTACGTCAGATGCACATGGTTAGGCACAGGTAGTGTCATGTTTGGCATCCCTTTTACTGTATGTGTGAGTCAGAGAGAGGTGTCATTCCCTGGCTCCCTACTGTGTCAGTGTATGTGCTGTGTGTTGCCTCTTTGCCAAGGCCAGGGCATACTGGGCATGCCTCCTTCTGCCTACTGGGGAAGGCTCAGGTTGTTCCTCTTCTGATTCACTCTGTGCCTGTGCAGGCCTTGGGAATGGTGGGGGCTGTATGGCTCTGCCCCATTATCTTCCTGCTCCAGCTGTTTCTGCAGGATCATATTGTGTGGCATGGCATATATGATGACAATTTGGGTACATGTAGCTGGTGAGTACTGCAAGGCTCCACCGGATGTGTCCAGGCACTGGAACTGTGACTTGAGCATTCCAAACACACACTATATTATGATTCTGGTCTGTGTGTGTGCCTTATTATGGAGTTCTTGTTTGGGTGTGGGTGTGCATTTTTTATGGGTGCCATCAGCTATGGCTCCAGTGCATAACCAGCACCCCTCACTAGGTGACCATAAGGGATGTCCCCATTGACAAATCTCTGGTACAGCTGCATCAAATGCCAGATGTGTGAGGCATGATAGTTTCCAGGTCAGCCAGCACACACATTCATTATAATGCTCTGGGCATCACACACGACCTGGAAGTTGATGGAGGGGAAGCCCTTGCAGTTGATGTAGACCCTATCCTGCTCACCAGGTGGTGCTTTGATGCATATGTGCATGCAGTCTATAGCACCCACTACCTCAGGGTATTCTAGTATTTGGTGGAAGAGATGCATATTGCTGGCCAATGCCTCATGGGTTTTGGGAAAATATATGTGCTCATTAGCATATGCTGACATGGCAACCAAGAACTGGTGGAGTATCCTGGATGCTGATGCCTGTGAGATCTCCATGATATCCCCAGTTGGCCTTTGGAAGGCACCTGTGGCCAGTATTCTTAGGCCGACACATACCTTGGTATCCACTGGGATGGGTCCCCCTCTGTTAGTTCTGTATGTCAGGTGTGGCTGGCACAGCTCAACATTTGCAGTATGAGGTCCCTGTTCACCCTATAGCGCTCCTATATCTCCAGCTCACGTAGCCCCTGGTAGATTACCCTGGGTCTGTACACTCTTCTATGTCTCCTCACTGTGAGTTGCTTGACAGCATTCTCATCCTCACCACCTTCAGCCTCTTCCACATGTTGATGTATGGTAGCTGCTGCAGCCCCTATCATTTTGTTGCCTTTGTTTGTTAAAATTTCTACTGTTTTCCCTTCCTGCATAGTTTATAGTAGTGTTCTGGGCTGGGCTGCTGCCTGTGTAATTGGCTAATTCTGATACATTTCACCTGCCAGCTATGCTAGTTCTCTTTGATTATCTTCTTACTGCTGTTTTCCCTTCCCATTGCCTTCCTTTTTAAGCCCTGGGGTGCACCGTGCAAACACAGTACTCAGATGTGCACAGAGCTGCTATTTCCTGGTTTACTTTTTTTCCCTTTAAAACATGGTGCACAGCGTGCAAACCCACTTAGGCAATGTAAAGAGTGCTAGGCAGCCTCAGACACACTCCATTACTTAGCTCTGCTAAGCTAAGGTCTAACCCGAGCCACAGGGCTCCAATAAGCTTACATACACACACCCCTATAATGCCAGCTAACTCTTAGGCTTGAACCCTGCTATTCCTGCACTTACACTGTTGGGTGCTGGCTGGCATTGAGGGGAAATCTGGGATTCAGTACCATGCCCTTCATTTGCACAGGATTGCCTGCTAATGCATAGTTACAGGTCCCACACTGAGCCTACCCACTTAGCAACCACTATTCACTGGCCATGTTGTCTTCTGCCTGCCATTGAGTATAATGGAAAAATAGTGATTTTGGTTAGACTGCTTTTTTCAGTTTATTTTTTATATGTTCAGCCAGATCCCATTTGCGCACCGCTGTTCTACGCTTAAACAGCCAAAATCGGCTAAAAAAATTTTTATTTATTTTTTTTTTGCCAACAGTTTTCCATGCCGATGGCCATATATTTGACCATTGGCATGCTTTACACATACTATACACCCTTTATTTGGAGCTGTCATGGCTCTGTTTTGTAGTTTGCAGAAATGTACTCGGTTACTAACCGAGTACATTTCTGCACACTACACTAGTCCTGCATGGCCAGCTGACAGCTTCCTGGATTGCAAATTCACCTCATTTGCATGGTTTTCACCTGCAAATGGGGTAATCTGCATACAGGAGCTGTGTCCGTGCAGGAATAGTGCAGGAGCGCTCGTGCACATCCCTGCAGCTTATTCATGGATCGCACGGTAGACATATTGCCTCCAGGAGCTCCTTCACTATTCTTGCACACCATGCAGGGCTTGCTGAATCTAGGGGTTAGTCATAACAAGTATCTTCACAAATGAGTTTGTTTCAGCTTAGATACTTGTATAGCACAGGTCATCCCAACCACATCTACATCTAAATATAATTGGAAATGTAAAAATAATCTACCGTGGTAGTTCACCGTAATAAAAAATATTTTCAGTAAAAGAAAAAAATCCTCAAAAAACACAGCAGGTTGAAAGACCCTGAAATCATTGTAAACATAATAAAATTGGTTAGAACCTTGAAAAATACTATTAGGGCTATTAAAGCAGCTTATGAACTAAGGTTAACATCTGAAGCTAAGGAAAACTATGAATCCTTCTTCAGCTATGTTAGGAAATTTAGAAACAACACCAAGCATTGCTCTGAAATTACCAATATGTCACCACATACTCAGGCTAATTACACATCACCGACTTATTAGCAAACAAATTCAGTGCAAATTTCATCCCAGAGACAACTATCCATACAGCTCCTATACAGTATGACTCCCTGGAGACACTTCAGGTGCAATTAACTGTTAGTAAGACACCTATTCAAGTCATTGCCAGCTACAGTACTCCCTCTATGAATCAAGACACCCACTCTGCCTAATTGGATCTACTTTAGTCTATCAAGATACAACCCAGCCACTGGGTATGCACAAGACAGTGCATTTCTTTGTGCTGGTATCAAGCCAGGATAAATGGGGAGGGTTGCGTCAGGAAGGGCATCTGGTGTAAAACCTCTGCCAAATGACTTATGTGGAGATCATTTCATATTTCCATACCAGATCGGTCGGGGCCCGGGTTAACAATGACCACCACCAGTACTGTTAGCCAACAGGGTGCTGGTGGAAATTGGGCTACCGTTGGCTAAAGGAGAAGAGGAGGGGGAAGGTATGCTCGAAGGTAGGAAGAGAGGAGGAAGGTTAGGAGTGTAGTAGTGAGGGGAGGAACTTTGAATGTTGGCAGTATGACTGATATAGGGAAAGAGCTAGCTGTTATGATGGAGAAGGAAGGTTGATATATTGTGCGTGCAAGAGACCAGATGGAAGGGAAGTAAGGCCAGATGTATAGGAGGTGGGTTCAAATTGTTCTATTATGGTGGGGATGGCAGGGGAAATGGGGTAGGGATTATCCTAAAGGAACAGTATGCCAAGAGTGTTTTGGAGGTGAAGAGAGTGATAGAGTGAAGTTTATGAAGCTTGAAATTGATGATGTAATGATGAATGTTGTTAGTACATATGCTCCACAAGTTGGGTGTGTGATGGATGAGATAGAAAAATTTTGGAGTGAGTTGGATGAAGTGATGGTGACTGTAGCCAAGGGTGAGAGACTAGTGATTGGAGCAGACTTTAATGGGTATATTGGTGAAGTGAACAGAGGGGATGAGGAAGTGATGGTTAGGTATGGTGTTAAGGAGAGGAATGCAGAAGGTCAGATGATTGTGGATTTTGCAAAAAGAATGGACATGGCTGTGGTGAATACATATTTTAAGAAGAGAGAGGAGCATATGGTGATGTACAAGAGTGGAGGAAGATGCACACAGGTGGATTATATCCTATGTAGGAGGGCCAGTCTGAAGGAGATTGGAGACTGTAAAGTGGTGACAGGGGAAAGTGTAGTTAAGCAGCATAGAATGGTGGTCTGTAGGATGACGATGGTGATCAAGAAGAGGAGGAGGAGTATGAAAGCAGTGCCAATGATTAAATGGTGGAAGTTAAAAAAGGGTGATTGTGAGGTGGAGTTCAGGGAAGAGTTAAGACAGGCACTGGGAGACAGTGAAGAGTTACAAATAGCTGGGTAACTACAGCAGAGCTAGTAAGGGAGACTGCTAGAAAGGTGCTTGGTGTGACATCTGGAAAGAGGAAGGAGGACAGGGAGACCTGGTGGTGGAATGAGGATGTACAGAAGAGTATACAGAGGAAAAGACTGGCGAAGAAGTGGGATTGTCAAAAAGATGAAGAAAGTAGACATGAGTATAAGGAGATGAGGCGCATGGCAAAGAGAGAAGTGGCGAAGGCTAAGGATAAGGCATATGGAGAGTTGTATGAGAGATTGGACACTAAAGAGGGAGAAAAGGACCTGTACCGATTGGCTAGACAGAGGGACAGAGCTGGGAAAGATGTACAGCAAGTAAGTGTGATAAAGTATAGTGAGGGAAACATACTCACAAGAGAGGAGAGTGTGTTGAGTAGATAGAAAGAGTACTTTGAAGGGCTGATGAATGAAAAGAATGAGAGAGAGAAGGTTGGATGATGTGGGGATAGTGAATCAGGAAGTGAAAAAGATTAGCAAGGAGGAAGTAAGGACAGCTTTAAAGAGGATAAAGAATGGAAAGGCTGTTGGCTTAGGAGACATGGCAGTGGAATTTTTAACCAGATTGTTTAATGAAATTTTGGAAAGTCAGAGGATGCCTGAGGAGTGGAGAAAAAGTGTTTTGGTACTTATCTTTAAGAATAAGGGTGGTGTGCAGAGCTGCAGTAACTACAGAGGGATAAAATTGATCAGTCACAGCTTGAAGTTATGGAAAAGAGTAGTGGAAGCTAGTTAGGAAGGGAGGTGATGATTAGTGATCAGCAGTATAGTTTCTTGCCAGGAAAGAGCACTACAGATGCAATCTTTGCTCTGAGAGTGTTGTTGGAGAAATATAGAGAAGGCCAGAAGGAGTTGCATTGGTTCTTTGTGGACTTAAAGAAAGCATATGACAGGGTGCCTAGAGAGGAGATGTGGTATTTTATGAAGAAGTCGGGAGTGGCAGAAAAGTATGTAAGAGTGGTACAGGATATGTACGAGGGTAGTGTGACATTGGTGAGAACTGCGGTGGGAGTGACAGATACGTTTAAGGTGGAGGTGGGATTACACCAAGGATCAGCTCTGAGCCCTTTCTTATTTGCAGTGGTGATGGACAGGTTGACAGATGAGATCAGACAGGAGGCCCCTTGGACTATGATGTTTGCCGATGACATTGTAATATGTAGTGAGAGTAGGGACCAGGTTGAGGAGACCCTGGAGAGGTGGAGATATGCTTTAGAGAGGAGAGGAATGAAGGTCAGCATGGCTAAAACAGAATATATGTGTGTAAATGAGAGGGAGGTAGAGGAATGGTTAGGATGCAGGGAGAAGAGTTGGTAAAGGTGGATGAGTTTAAGTACTTGGGATCAACGGTTTAAATTTATAATGCCGATCCTGATATGGGAGACTCGACTGGCGCGAAGGCTGAAATCGTGATCGGTGTGGAGGTGTTAGGCGGGGTAATAATGACATCAATGTTTTTTTTTTCAAAAAAAAAAATCAAGTTCAAACACATTCATGACAAACAACAGTGAAGAAGTCGCCATTCGAAGTTTGTTTTTTTTTTTTTAGTTTTTTTAAACCAGGATTAACAGTTCAGAGAAATGTTGAGTGTGGAAGAGAGGTGAAGAAGAGAGTACAGGCAGGGTGGAATGGGTGGAGAAGAGTGTCAGGAATGATTTGTGACAGACGGGTACCAGTAAGAGTGAAAGGGAAGGTCTACAAGAGGGTAGTGAGACCAGCTATGTTATCTGGGTTGGAGATGGTGGCATTGACAAAAAGGCAGGAGTCAGAGCTGGATGTGGCAGAATTAAAGACGTTAAGATTTGCACTGGGTGTGACTAGGATGGACAGGATTAGGAATCAGTATATTAGAGGGTCAGCTCAGGTTGGACAGTTTGGAGCTGAAGCAAGAGACGTGAGATTGCGTTGGTTTGGACATGTGCTGAGAAGGGATGCTGGGTATATTGGGAAAAGGATGCTAAGGATGGAGCTGCCAGGTAAGAGGAAAAGAGGAAGGCCTAAGATAAGGTTTATGGATGTGGTTAGAGAGGACATGCAGGCGGTTGGTGTGAAAGAGCATGATGCAGAGGACAGGAAGAAATGGAAACAGATGATCCACTGTGGTGACCCCTAATGGGAACAGCCGAAAGAAGATGATGATGAGTCTATCAAGATACATTCAAACACCATGGCTATGGCTCACTTTAACTACCCATCCATTGACTGGGTAAATTCCTCGTGCTCAAACTCACTTGCCCAAAGGTTCCTCGACTTCATTATCTCTAATGCCCTGGACCAGCTGGTTGACAGCCCCACAAGGGATGCCAACATCCTGGATCTGGTGCTCACCAATATGGGGGACCACTGTAGCACCCCCACTGTGAGGTCCTCCCTGGTGAGATCAGACCACAAAATGGTCTCATTCAAAGTAACTATCACACCTAACCCCAGCAGCAACTAAACTAAAAAACTTCTCCAAAGCAGATTATAGCCTATTATGGGATGGTATAAATAGCTTCACTGCACCTCCACCCTCAGATGGAACTGGTAACTATGCTGATCTCTACACCAATGCTTTATACAGACACCTGTATAACTCCATTGACTCAGCCGTACCTGATAGGACCAAAACAAGCTCCGTAAGGAAGAGCAAACCTGCCTTGTGGACAATTGCCATTAACTGGCTTTACAATAAGAGGAAGAAACTGCTTTCTAAGACTAAGAGGGAACAAGCCCTCCTAAACTGGAAGCAGTCCCTCCACAGCTTAAACAAGCAAATAAGACTTATTGTGAAGTCCTTCAAAGCAAACTATGAGTCTAAATTAGCTTCCTCAACAAAGGACAACCACAAGGCATTCTATAGTTATATCTGTAACCTAAAAGGAAAGGCTCAGATTTGTGCAAAACTGGTAGTTAATGATACCACATATACTGAGCCTGTGGACATAACTAACCTGTTGGTCAACAGGTTCTGTGAAAACTTCACTCCTCTGTCCCCACCACACATACCCCATGACATCCCTACCACCTGCCCCCTACCTTGTATCTCTAAAGAGCAGGTTGTAAATGCCCTCTCTAAGGCCAAAAACACAGCATCTATGGGACCTGATAATATCCCAGGCTGCACCCTACATGGTCTCAAACATAAATTAGTAACACCATTGGGTATTCTTTTCAATCATAGTCTAAGCACTGGCTTCATACCAGCTGAATGGAAAACAGCCACTGTTATCCTCTTGCATAAAGGTGGTGCTTCCAATGACCCCAGGAACTATAGACCTATTAGCCTGACTAGCTTTATCTGCAAGGCCATGGAGTGAAACATCATGGACCTTATCAACAAAGATATATGTAATCTCCAAACACTTGACCCTACTGAGTTTGGATTTGTCAAAGGGAGAACATGTCTGTTAAACTTGATGAACATCTTCTAGACAGTCACCAACACCCTGGATGAGTGGAAACCTGGGCATACAGCCTACCTGGACTTAGCCAAGGCATTTGACACTATACCCCACTCAGCCATCATTGACAAACTCACCGAACTAGGCATCAACCCTTATATTGTTAGATGGGTCACTAACTGGCTCACTGATGGAAGTCATATAGTCAAAATAGGGGAATCCACCTCCAAAAGCAGACCTGTAACCAGTGGTGTCCAACAGGGATCAGTCCTGGGACATCTACTGTTTGGAATCTATTTCTCTGAAGTACAAGCACAAACTAAAGGTCAGTGGATGACAAAGAGTGTTGATGACTACAAACTGGGAGAGGTCATAGAATCTCCAAATGATGTCAAAATCCTACAAGAGGGTCTTACACAAACAAATGATTGTTGCCAAAGTCATGGCCTTAAACTGAATGCAAACAATGTATTATCATTCCTTTTAGTAAAATTGATGTTCCTGCTAACTACCACATCAAAAGTAGCACCTTAAGTATGCAGTCAGTGGTGAGAGACCTGGGCACACAGGTTGACAGCAACCTTACCTTTGACCACCATGTCTCCACAGTGCTAAGAAGGGCATTCTGTATTGCTCATCTCATAAGTAAGGGCATTGGCTCCAGAAAAAAAAGAAGATATAACTTCCCTGTACTCTTCCCTCATCAGGCCAATAATTGAGTACAACTCCCCTTTTGGTATGTACCTTTCTAAGCACCTGCAGCAACTGAAGACACCACAAAGGTTCCTCACAAGGAAGATTGAAGTTCATCAGCATCTGTCCTATGAGGATCATCTGAAATCACTGTCACTTTATTCTGTTTCATATAGACTACTCAGAGGTGATCTCTGCCTTGCACACAAGGCAATCTCTGACCCTGTGTTATTGGAAATGCTGCATACCCATAAGTCAAATGGTACACGAGTTACTCACTCTAAAGACCTTAACCTGGTATGTGACATTAATACAACCTGCTGGAGGGACAGATTTGTCTCTCAGAGGTTATCACACCTTTGGAACAGACTCCCACTTCATGTCAAACAAAGCACCTCATTGTCCTTCTTCAAACACAATCTGGATGATTGGATGGGTGACCATTAATTCACTCTGGGGGTTCCACATGAGACCCTCTTGTACAGGGTCAATAGGTGCTGATCATGGGAAGAAGGGTAAGAGCTTGGCTAGACTTGTAAGGACCCTAGGGCATTAGCATATTAACTTCCTGTGATCTTATGGTTCTATTTCTGATGTCCTTAAACCTTTCCCATCATCACTAAAGGACTTGTATTAAAGGTACACTGTAGGTCTAAAATACTTCCTCCATGAAAGCTAATAATGTAATTATCTGTTTAGTAAACAGGTTCTTGTAGAAATGCAAGCTATTTAACCTGTATTTGACCCCCATCTTTGTCCCTCAGGTTTGTCATATGGTGGTGATGATGCTGCTCCATAAGAATGGCCAAACTACTGACACTGGTATCTGTAGGACATTCAGCCTGAGTCTTCTTTTTAAAGCCATGGAACATATTACAATTGATCTGATACATTATGACATTTAAAATCTCATCAGACTAGACATACTGTAGTTTGACTTTGCAAAGGGTAGATCCATTTTAACAAACCTGATTAACATCTTTGGAAGAATAATGCAAGCTGTTGACAGTGATATGCTGTTCATATGGCATATCTTGAACTGGCCAAAGGACTTGATACCATCTCCCATGTTTCAATCATTTTCCATCATTAGAAAGCTAAATGCCTTACAAATAGATTCCTATGTGGTAAGATGGACAATAAATTGGCTAAAGAACAGATCCACGCACAGTGTGGGTTGCAGGAGCATCATCAGAGAGTATGAAGGTGACCTCTGGGGTGCCACAAGACTCTGTGCTGAGACCTCATTTGTTCAGCCTTTGCTCTTCTGATCTCAAACCACAACCAAAACTTCTGACTAAGCAAGTATGCAAATGACTGTAAACTATGACTCAGTGTCACATCACCCTCAGACACTTACCTTCCGCAGCAATTTACCTTTGTAAATACTTCATGTACAAATAATAGGCATAAATTAAATGTTAAAATGTATCGGGCAGCCTTGTTAGATTACCCTAACCCACAACATATAACACAGTCAAAACCCCATCTAAAATTACCTTGGAATGAGTGAAAAATTTCCTATCTTTTGACTACCATGTAAACAATGTGGTCAGGAATTCTGCCTACTTGGCACAACTACTTGCCGAGGGAAATCATCAAAATCTAAAGTGATCATTGTTGTTTTGTACTCACCATTAATTAAGCTAATCATTGAATACAATTCCCCTTTTTGGTTGTTCCTCATTAAACATATCAAACAACTGCAAAGACCACAGAAATGTTTAACTAAGAGTTCACTAGCTTAAAAAACACTAAGCCAACATAAAAGAGTGGAATCACTGTCCCTGTTTGTGCATCTCATAGACTCCTAGGAGGAGATACATACCTTGCTTTTCATGCCATTAGGGACCCAGCAGTCCTAGTCCTTCTGTATCTACATAAAAAGTCACTTTGAGTACTGAAGAGCTTATCATTCCCTCCAGCCCTGCATTTCTTGACATTTGAATTATCTTTCAAATTGACCTTAGATTCATTTCAGATACAGAGAAGAAGGACTTTACATCTGACTGATGAAACTTTATTAAATATTTTGTTCCTAAGGACCAGGTTAAAAGGAGGCATTTGGGAGGTTGGGAATCCTTTATCAGTCATTCACAGAGGGTAATTCTGAAATGTAACAAATTGTTAGCAGGTGAATGGTGGACAGTGCGTTGAGTTTAAACACTAACCGCTTGAAGTGAAATTTTTCATGAGGATTGCTTTGGCTATATTTTCTATTGTTTTTTTTTCCCATGCCTGATAACCAACAATCATCCCACAATATGTAATGCACATTCTTTCCCCGACCTATGAGTTTCACCTGAGATTAGGGCAATGGGAGCGTTTTTTGGCTTTGCCTTCATTCACACATCCACTTGCAATGCCATGGAGATGACCACCCTCACCACAGTCAGAGGCAACAAGCTTAACCCTCCAGATCAAGGCCCATAGTTAATCTTTACATTGTGACATAGTTCCAGTCAAGGAAAATCAATGCACCAGCTGAATAACATGATTATTCAACAAGATTTGGATCTGAAGGAGTTTTTAACCAGACTATCCAGCAAGACCATCATTCAATTAATGGTCTGAATAATTTTGAATACAGACTATGGAGGCATTTTTTCCCTGTCCTAATCCACCCTAACACTGGTCATGATAGTGACATAGCCACTATATCACCATGGGGGCTCAGTGCCCCCTGAATGAACTGTGTATACTTCCACATATCTGATGTCAGAAGCTTGGTATGCTATGCTTAAAGGACCACCATGGGCAAATGATATAAAACATATATTTTTTATCTTGACTTGAATTGCTGCACCTCCCAAAGCTGCCTACATCAAAATAAGTACCCATCCCCAATTTTATTTATTTATTATTTTTTTATTCTTGTCTGCTCTCATGGGGGCAGACATCCTGATTCCTTTCCAAAGCTAAATCTGCCCCATAATGCACTATGGCAGCAGAGATTGTGATAAAAGTAGCCCTACCATTTGTTCACTGACTTCACTTCCATTCACTTAGAATGGAACAATTGAGAAAAAGTAGACCAGTCTGAGAGTCTGCAGCTCATGTGTCATTGACTGGTCTGCACTGAGTTTTGCAAATGCTGTTCCTACTGATGTACCACACATTCTCTGAAAGAAGCTTGCAAAAGTGTCAACAAATTACTGAGATAAAACATATTTTGCAGTTCTGCAAGTTTCAATTCCTGGCCAAGTTACTCCTCCCAGGTCCCTTCCTTCAATGAACTAGAGTCATACATTTCCAGCTTGGCTAGATTTGACTAAGTCATGATTGCATGACAATAGACATAAAAAATCACAGCCTGGTGTGCCACTAAAACTGCTCTTTCAGATGTCTCTTCATTTCTGAATACCATTTCCCAGGAATAATTTCCAAAAAAAAAAAAAAATCACACACATCAATCCAGAGTTTAGGACAATCTATCAATTAATTAAAATGTGTACAGTAAAATATTCAAATTTAATTGCATTCTGGCTGCTCATGTGGTTATCTTTGCATGGTTATTCTGTTATAGCATAACCTGAATTATGGTATTTAATGCCAAGCTTTACAAAACAATGAAACAGTTCTTTGTTTCTTCTTAACAATGACTTCCCAAGCCTCTGATGTGGCCCAGTACTTTCTGTTACTACTGTTGCTTTATTTAGCTTGCCTTACTTGTATACTTGTAGCATATCTCTCAACCTCTCAGCAACAGACTCACGAAGAAAGCTTCCAAATCAGATACTTTTGAATATGGCAATACTGCTGATTTAGTAAGCTCACAAAATAAGACTATGTGAATTAGCATTCATTTTTTGAAGAAAAAAAAAGAAGTTTTTAATTGCAATGAATGCCATTTGTTCATGAGAATCCAACACATTTTCAAAAAGCATTATGGATTGTAGTATATCAGAGCAAATTTATAAGCCAAAATTAGGGACACTTGTGGGGTACGCTGATAGGTGATCCAACACTCCTCATCTTTAATGCATTGCAATTACCCCAAATCAGAAAGATATTTACATACTTCATGACACACGTAATGAAACAGTACCAGCAGCTGTAGCAGTGATACTATACTCTAAACAGGGCACTCAAACAGTTTAACTCAATCTCTCCATTTGACAATGCACAACATTCAAACCACACTTACAAAGGCACACCTCCTCTTGTCTCGCACACACACACACACACACACACACACACACACACACACACACACACACACACACACACACACACACACACACACAGCCACTCACATCCATACAAAATACCAGTGAAATCTGAGGCTTTTCCCACCTCTCTGCAAACACTGCTGTAATGGATTTGGCAAATGAGAACAATAGATGGATGCCAGCTCAGGTCTTCCATACCTACCTATTGGAAAGTACATCCACCTGACATATCATCAAAATGTTACTAGGCATGCTGATATCTGTGCCAGATGGAGTGTAGGTTGCATCAGGAATGCACCCTCATATATTTACATTTAATAAGATGACTTTAACAACTGTTAATAACACACATTTTTATTTTTTGGGAAGATTTTGTGTATGTGTATGTATACCAGATTTGCCATATGCATCTACACCACAAACATGTGTGTGTGTGTGTGTGTGTGTGTGTGTGTGTGTGTGTGTGTGTGTGTGTGTGTGTGTGTGTGTGTGTGTGTGTGTGTGTGTGTGTGTGTGAATGCATGTCGGCAAGTATGTGTGTTTATGCATGTGGGCAAGCATGCATGCATGTCTGCAGGTGGGTGAGCATGTGTGTGTGTGTGTGTGTGTGTGTGTGTGTGTGTGTGTGTGTGTGTGTGCTTTTTTTTTTTTAGAAATAATTCCTGGTAAATGCTATTCAGAAGTGAAGAGACATATGAGGGATCTGTTTTAGTAGCACAAAGGCTGTGATTTGTTTGATGTCTGTTGTCATTTAAATTGAATAAACAGCTGAATTTAGCCAAGCTGGAAATGTGAGACTCTAGCTCTTAGGATGGGAGATGGGAGGAGTAACTTGGCCAGGAAATGAAACTTGCAAAACTTCTTGTAAAAATTATTTATTTATCTCAGCAATTTGTTGACTCTTTGCAAGCTTCTTTCAGGGAATGTGTAGTACATCAGTAGGAATGACATTTGTAAAACTCAGTGCAGGCCAGTCAATGACATATGATCTGCAAACTCTCAAACTGGACAGGTTTTTTTTCAGGTTTCCCATTCTAATTGAATGGAAGTCTATTCTGTGAACAAATGGTAAGGCTACTTTTTCTCACAGTCTGTGTACTCATAGTGCATTATGGGACAGATTTTGCTTTGCAAAGGAATCAGGATGTCTGCCCCCATGAAGGCAGACCAGGATAAATAAGATAAAATTTGCTATAGGCAGCTTTGGGAGATGCAGTAGTTCATGGCAAAAGAAAAAAATATATATTTTTTTTCTCTTGCCCATAGTGGCCCTTTAAATCTTTAAATCTTCAAATCTTCCAGTTAATGACTGTCTTGTAAGAAGCACAGCCAAACAGGAAATCACTATTTTTGCTTCTCCCAGGAAAGAGTGAGCCAATCATGCTTCCAAGTCTCTTCACTGGTCAGCAATTCCTGAGCCTTGACCAGTAATCATTTGAAATGTCAGGATCTACTAGAGGGAGTCAGAAAACACAGAGAATGAATGGCTTAAAAAGCGAACTTAAATATATAAAGTCCAAGATGGTTATTTCCTGGAATATCCCATTTTCTCTGGGTCTATATTACAAGACCGAAGACGCATTTGAATTGGTCAAACTTAAAAGGCTAAAAATTCAAAATATTGAAGCAGCTGTTAAGCAAATTATTTCCCTGGGAAAGAATTTGCTTGGCCGCTTCAGTACTTTGAATTTTCAGCAGTGTAGTGCGATTTTGGAGTTGGTATATTTAAGTAGGGGTGGGGGGTGAAGACCCCCCCACACTTAATGTAATGTTTGAAATTGTTTTTTATTTATTTTTTTTTGTTGGAACAGTGATTTTTTTTCCCTTGGAAAAAAATTGCTGTTTTGACACTTTGACATTGTAAGCTTTTACGTACATGGAGTCGATTAATCACTGTTCACTTTTTTAAGCATTTGGTGATCTAATATAGACCCTTTTCTCTCAGGTATGCTCATTTCTGAGTTCTTTATATATAAGTTTGGGGATTCAGAGGGGCTTGCCCCCCCCCCTGCAAAAAGAAAACGTTTAAAGGAGAAGTGTTTGCTCTTCTACTGTAGTTTTGATCATTTCAATAGGGAGCTGCCTGAGTCATTAATCAAACTTGTATAATCTGTGTCAGAGTCAGGGCTGCTCTGGTAAGTTAATGTTTGCTTATTAATGTTTATGTCTCTAAAACATTTCAACACATTTTCATGAAATTTCTAGGGAATGTTATTGACATAAATAATCTACAAAAAATATTAACCCCTGGATTCACTATACTTCTGTGCAGGACTAGCTTAGTCCTGCACAGAAGTGGCTGTTTAGGAGCAGGATGGCAGCGTGCCAGGCATATTAATGAAGACACGCTGCCTGAGCTCCTAAATGGACATGGAATGTGTATGAGTGCAGGGGGTGTGTCTGAGAGCAGAGCTCTTAGAATATACATGCCCTGCAAGCAAGAACAGCAGATTAGCAATAAGAATGAGCGAGACCACTCATAGGTGCTGCATACCCCCAGAAACCTCCCCCCAAGTTTACAAGAGCAATAGTTGAAATATAAAATATAAACAAGCTATATTTTTTTTGAAACAGATAAAATTTAACCATAGGTGCGCTGGTTTGCCCATTGCTTAGCTATGTTTATTGCAGCTTAAATGGCACAAAAGGATAAAAATCAAGATATATGCAAAGGAATCAGTACTGCAATAGTATAGTGGGCAGAGCATTCGCCTTACGAGCAGTTGTTCCCAGTTCAAGTCTCACTTCAGTACATTCCATTTTCCATGTCAAATCACTTTATGAACAATATTTTTCACTGCATAACCTACTAAATAACATATATTTATGAACTGGAGTACTGCATTAAATGCAGATGTGAGGTGTCATTGTCATAATGTTGTAAAATCCACAGATAATCACAAGTTCCCCATACAGTATATGTACACATGAATCAGGGATACAAATCAAAGGTACAATGTGTAATGAATGATAAATCCATAGAGTTTCCAAATCCACCACCTTCCCAAGAACCATTTTACATTACTGTCTAAATTATTGAGGGGATAAGCGGGAGTAAGCACTATTAAGCAAGAGTAAGCATATTTAAGCAGTAGTAAGTGGGTTTAAACCCGTGTGTGTGGGGATAAGCAATGCACACACAGGTTAAGCAATATTGAAGTTAACTCTCTGTAAGCATATTTAACCAGAGGTTAGCATTGCTTACCTCTGTGCAAACCAGCGCAAACCCGCTTACAATTTCTTAAAAGTGCCTTAATCACTATGTATGCAACAGCCGCTGTTCTGGCCAGAAAGAAAATAAACAGACTTTGCAGGTCTTGAACCCTATACCCTGTACACTATAGTCACAGTAGTTAACCACTAAACCATCATAGCAGTACACAAGACTGAGGTATCACCCAACAGATCCTCACTATAGGAAAATCAAACTTAACATGTGAAAGGAATCTATATACAGTTTTATGTTGTATAACCTACTACATAACATAAATATGTGAACTGGAGTATTGCATTAAGCCCAGATGTGAGGTGTCATTGTAATAAAGTGTTGAAATCCCCTAATAAACACAAAGACTCCATATAATGTATGTACACATGAATCATGGATACCAAACACATATATAACATTTAATGAATAATAAATCAATGCCAAACAGCAAATAGTATGCAAATTAAAAATTAAGCAATACTAAGCATTGAACAGCCCAGCTCAGTAGATGTAAGCAATGTGTAGGCCAGCTAAACCAGTTTGCCCATAGGTATACCCCTTTAAGCAATGCCAACCTTAGGTAAGCAGGTTTGCCATAGCTTAGCATTTTCAAAACCATCCACACATGGCAAAGTGTGGGAAATCAGAACTATTTAAACCCAGCAGGTGGAAAAACATCTCATAACTGGTTGCAGCTTCCTCCTATAGGCACTATGACTGGAATGGGAGAGGGTGTTCACTTTTGAGAGCAGCACTGGGGCATCCAGGAGTCCAGAGTTATTGCAGGACTCCTTGTGAAAGACCATGACCAGAGACTGCTGCAGAGCCAGTACCAGGTTTCTCAATACAAAGCAGAAGGCTGGGAAAGTCTCACCCATGACCTCACCAGTGCTACTGACATACCCTGAACTGGTGAGCAGGTCAGGCATCACCATGCTGACCTGAAGTGGAGAAAGGGGGATCTCTTGGATCAGTGGATACAAGAGGATAGGAGAACGGGGGATGTCCCAGCTGTGTGTAAGTATCAGTCCACTACCTGTTTAATAATTGCCAGCTCATATATATTATGGATAGGTATGGCTAAATATTCCTCTTATGTCTTTCACAGTGGCAGATGAGCGGGCTGTGAACCAGGAAGCCAATGCTGTAGATTGCAGCAGTTGTGACGTGAAGCAGGTTAGTAATACTCTTGCATGTACTGTCATAGGAAATAAATCTAAAGGTAGTAGAAAGTTAATCGCCTGTATAAAACCTGTATTGTTTAAGGCATGTACTGGATACACCAGAGAATATGGCAGGAAGAGTCTCATATAGGTTGTATGTAAATAAAAGCATAATAGCCTGACAATAAAGGTCTAACTTCAGGACTGCATGTGTTTACTCTGGTATCATATGGTAATGTAGAGCTGCTATCTCTTAATAGTACTGTTGTATTAAGCACTGTTACCCACACTATGCAACATAAATAAAACGTGTAGGAATATCTGTATATGACTGTTGTAATCACAAGAGGTCATATAGTCCAAATGAGAGAGACTTAGACAGAAAACAGTGAAAAGATAGAAAACATAATCCAAATAACACACTCAACTGAGACGTGAACTGTTGTGTTTTTACCACAGACAGCCATGGTTTGAATCCTGGGAGTGGTAGTAGGCTGTATGCAGAATCATACCCCACAGCTATACAGATATGTCCAGAGCATCTAGTAAATTGGCCAATATCCACTGCCTGTTACCCTGTCCCCCTGGCAAATCAGTGGGATGATCCCAGATGTTTAGGCATCAAATAAAAATACAACTGATTGTTAGACATCTATAACAACAAACCTGTCACTCTAGCAACTCCGCAAAATGTTATGAGACTAATAAGCCAAGTATATCCCATCTCCATCCCCATGTTGTGAAGCTGTGAAGGGAAACGATTTAAGTTGACACAGTGGGCTGTATCTGTTACTTAACAATGCATAACTGAAACCATCACAATCACATAGACAAACAGAACAGTCAGTATGGCAGTACGTAGTAGGCCAGCAATGTTCCCAAGGTGAAATGTATGGTAATGTACAGCCATATACTTTAAGGAGCTTACTACCGATATCCCTCACATGTTGTAACATCCTAGGTTATTTATGGTGCATACCCCCAATAGACTGACTTACAGGGGCATATAACACTGTTTGATGAAACAACAATAAAGGAGCAACTTCAAAACACAACGACAAAACCACTGGACCAGTGAATCCGTTTATTCAGCTCACTTCTTAAGTACAAACAATACACTCTAGCGTCTCGGCCACAGTAAGCCTTCAAGGAGTAAATCACTACACACTCACTTCCAATTATATACTCTCAATTATTAACAACAATAAAATCAATTAAAATTAATTGTTAATTAAACTAATTGTTTTACATAACACTTCTCCAACTGCAATCAACATTCAAACCCCTAGGGCATAATGTGCCATATTTTAAAATAAAAATAGTTTCTTGTTTTAAAAGTAATGCTTCAACCACATTAACATCAATATGTTCAGCAGCTACTTGTTGTAACACTGTAGCTTATAAAGTTTCATTAGATCCATTATGATGTTCAAAAAAATGTTTGGCTACAGGACTCTCAATTTTATTGTTCCTAATATCCCTTAAATGTTAAGTAACCCAACCTTGAACATCCGCTTTGTCTGGCCGATATAAAACTTATTGCAGCCACATTTAATGGCATAGATTACTCTATTAGTCCTGCAACTAAATATTCCATTTGAAACAAAAATTCTATTATTAATACTATTAAATGTTTTATTTATATAGGAACAGCAACTACACCTTCCACAAGGGAAGGTGCCCATTTCTTTAGGTTGCAAAAATAATCTACTCTCAGGCCTAAAAAATTTGGTATGTACCACCATATCACGAATGCTCTTCCCCCTTTTATAAGAGAACATTAATTTTTTCTTAAATAACTTATCCAATTCACCAAAATTATATAAATATTTCCAAAAATATAAAAAACTCTGTTTAATTTTATTACTGCACACATTGTAAGTTGATACTACATATAAATTGTCATTACTATCTCTACTCTCATAATAGCTTTTTAAATGACTACTACCCAACACTTTCCCATTAAGTTCCTTATGTCTTATTCCCATTACTCTTTCCAAATCCATATTCAAGTGTGTAACTTCATATTTTCTTTTAATAAACATATCTTTAGTTAAATGAATCTCTTTAAAGAATATTTCATTATTATTGCATAACCTTGAAATTCTAAGAAATTCACCATAAGGTAGGGCTTGAATAGTCTGCCTAGGATGGCAGCTAGTAGCTACTTAAAAATCATGTGTTGTGTCAAATTTCCTATGTAGACCAGTAACTATTGGTTTACCTATGATGCCTACCAACTTAATATCCAGATAGTTAACACTCTCACCAAATTGCATTCCTTCAAAAGAAATATTAAACCTATTCATCTGAATTGACTTTACAAAATTATGTATTTCATCTTTGCCATCCTCACATAAAAAATCAAATCATCAATGTATCTATAGTATAGTTTAACGTATTTCTTAACAAATCTATTATTATAAATACATTCACTTTCTACAAGCCCCATTAATACGTTAGCATACATTGGTGCGAATGGGGAACCCATTGCTGTTCTCTTTAACTGATGAAAAATCTTCTGATCAAAACAAAAATAGTTATTTTCCAAGCAAAATTTAACTAAATCTAACACATAATGTGTAAATGGACACTCACCCATACTTTTAAATAGTGCCTCTAGACCAAACTTATGTTGAATATTGGTATACAAACTCTTCACATCTAACGTTAACCAATACATCTTATCTGTCCACATAACATCCTTGACTCTATTTAAAAAATCAAAAGAATCCTTTATTTATGAGGGAAGATTAACCACCTCTTTCAATAATATACCATGTAGTATAACACCCAAATTATGTAAAAAATAATGTCTAGCTGATACTATAGGTCTCCCAGGAGGTTTACGATAGTTCTTGTGAATTTTTGGCAAACAATAAAAATATGCTGGACTAGTACCACACAATGCAAGTTTTTTCTTAACATCCAATTCACTCCAATAGCCTAACCGTAAACCTTTATGAACTAAATTCAAATATTTCTCTTTAGCTTGAATTATTTGACTATCATCTACTATAG
Organism: Protopterus annectens; assembly: GCF_019279795.1. Classification (NCBI taxonomy): domain Eukaryota; kingdom Metazoa; phylum Chordata; order Ceratodontiformes; family Protopteridae; genus Protopterus; species Protopterus annectens. Next base: position 1,423,392,671 of record NC_056739.1, on the reverse strand, counting down.
AATAAACCGACTCATCCATAAGTAGGTATAGGCACATATTCAAATATTGTGTAGAATGCATAATAACTATCCTATTCCCTTTATCAGATGGCTTAATAACCAAATCATTCTGCTTGGAAAAATTTTTAAGTTCTAACCATTCTTGTTTAGTTAAATTGTACTCAATTGACTTTCTATCAAGATTTTTTATAATACATTCAACATCAAAATCAACCATAGCATGAAATTTTTTAATCCCCTCATGATGAAAAGGGGGCATAAAGCTACTGTTAACATTCACCCTAGAAGTATCAATATGACAATATGCATTGGGTTCACTGACGCAAGAAACAAATGATTCATCAGATTCAACAGAGTCATTAATAGAAATATCACCATTATTATTACTAAAATTAAGTATATCATTACTATTCTCACTATGTGTGCAGTTAAAAAAATACCAAAGATGGAGTTTCCTAACAAATTTAAACAATTCAATTTTACATTCATATAATTTGGGAAAAACAGTAGGCACAAATTTCAACCCACAATTTAAAATAGAAATAATGTTGTCAGAGACAACACTACCAGATAAATTAACAACCATATCAGTACCTTCATGTATTTTAGTACCAATTGTCCATTGACATACATTAGTACCATTTTGTCCTTTTATTATCTCGCCACTGCCTTCGCGATCCTCCTCTCTGATATTCCTGTTCACCAAAACCCCATTTCCGCTGTTGACTGCTCTCGGCGTCTGTCCGAAAATTCTCTGGAAAAAAACACTGATTCCCCGGTGACGGTAATTCAGGATACTCATAGGAATCCATATTTTGATGTTGTCTATCTAAAGCAGGGTTTGGCATTTCAGCACTGGTAGTGCTGACTGGTCTGGCTTTGTCTCTGTAGGTAACATTAGAATTACGCACCAAAAAACGTGAACGTTGATTCGCTTTAAAGAGATATACATTGCCCCTATCAAAGTCACGCAAATCCCTTTAAATTTTATTCAACTTTTGTTCTATGATTCTTTTTTCCAGAACATTAAGTTTATCTTGAATATCTTTTAAACAAGATTCTAATCTAGCTCTATCGATTATAGTCGCTAGATTATTGCAGGTCGAATTAATATCTTTTTTTAAATTAAGCAGCTTAACGTTGTCTCTTTCAATTAAAATTCTAAGCCAGTCTCTTGAACATTGATGAGCCACACATTCCCATTTGTTACTAAATGCCTTGTCTGTGACACAAGACATATTAAAGGGCTCTGAAGGAAATTTAATAGCTCTTAAGCCCCTGGGAATAATGTCAAGATCTAGATATCTTTGTAAGCTGTTACAGTTGTAATAAACAGCTGTCTCTTTACTCATTAAATTAGTCAGTTTTGAGATAATAGTCTTTACCTCAGCTGGAAAGTCCATGGAGCGTTTTCCTATATGGGCAAATGGATTATTTACCCATTTATTCCATGTTTCCAATAAGAAACGCTCCCATACTGGAACATCCATACCGCCTTCTGTATTATTAGTCCTTTCGGACCGATCAGCAGCTCGATCTTGAATGTTAAGAAAGCCATCTATTGTTCGTTGAGAGGCACCACCACTATCCTCTAAAAATGCATGGAACATTTATGGCAGGATCACTGGCCATAAAGAAACTTGATGAAACAACAATAAAGGAGCAACTTCAAAACACAACGACAAAACCACTGGACCAGTGAATCCGTTTATTCAGCTCACTTCTTAAGTACAAACAATACACTCTAGCGCCTCAGCCACAGTAAGCCTTCAAGGAGTAAATCACTACACACTCACTTCCAATTATATACTCTCAATTATTAACAACAATAAAATCAATTAAAATTAATTGTTAATTAAACTAATTGTTTTACATAACACTTCTCCAACTGCAATCAACATTCAAACCCCTAGGGCATAATGTGCCATATTTTAAAATAAAAATAGTTTCTTGTTTTAAAAGTAATGCTTCAACCACATTAACATCAATATGTTCAGCAGCTACTTGTTGTAACACTGTAGCTTGTAAAGTTTCATTAGATCCATTATGATGTTCAAAAAAATGTTTGGCTACAGGACTCTCAATTTTATTGTTCCTAATATCCCTTAAATGTTCAAGTAATCTAACCTTGAACATCCGCTTTGTCTGGCCGATATAAAACGTATTGCAGCCACATTTAATGGCATAGATTACTCTAATAGTCCTGCAACTAAATATTCTATTTGAAACAAAAATTCTATTATTAATACTATTAAATGTTTTATTTATATAGGAACAGCAACTACACCTTCCACAAGGGAAGGTGCCCATTTCTTTAGGTGGCAAAAATAATCTAGTCTCAGGCCTAAAAAATTTGGTATGTACCACCATATCACGAATGCTCTTCCCCCTTTTATAAGAGAACATTAATTAAACACTGTTATATACACTGACCTCAGGACTGCAGAAGGGCAAACATGTTTTGTGCAGATGAAGCCCACATATATATGGGCCCAACCCCACCATATGTGTGGGGGCAACAACAGCACTGGAATGATGGCAGGAATGGCAGCATGACATAATCACAGGCCATTACATAACAACCCCTTACTGCATGTCATATGGACAAAGCCTGGTATGTAGGTGGAGGACAGAGGCCGGAACACAGGCCCATATGTGAAATAGTGTTGTCATATACTGAACAAGTTGCTGGTGTTACAGGATAGTGTGCAACATACCCTTAGTCAGGAATATGAGGTCAGAAACACAAATGGATGTAACCATGTACTGACAGCACTCAACACACACACTGCCAGTGATATATCTGACACAAGACCTGTGTGGTGGACAGACAAAACATAACAGGCACACCTCTGACCATCATGTGGATAGGCCCATAGTTGAGAACTATGCTGACAGACCTCATTCCATATTAAACTAGTATGTACACACAAACCCTGTAACACTGGTGCTATACAATGCATATAACAACACTGCTCACACTCTGTCTGTAGTTCTGGAACCTTATACAAATATGTAGCTGGCCTGAGTCTGCAAGTCCTCTTGTAAGAGGTATTGCTACCTGCTGACTATAACACTGCTGCCCACACACATGAAGGATATCCACCATACAGGAAAGGTAAAGGGACCACACCCACATGATGTATGGATTGACAGTAGTGGGTTGCCATGACAGTGGTAATTGGAAGTGCTACACAGCATGCTGCAATCAGGTAGCAAGTGGACGATACTGATTGGTGCAGAGGCCATCACCTGTTCATGTGCATCACCTACAAAATCCATGCTGCAATCTATTCAAAGCAGATCAATCCATTTACTGGAGAGAGAATAAGTGAGAGAGAGAGAGAGAGAGACAGAGAGAGAGAGAGAGTGAAAAAACAAACAAAGAAAGCTAAATGCCAAGGCAAAGGCAGACATCATTCCCACAACAGGTATGTGAAGCATATATGCATGTAATTGACTGTAGTACTTTGTCCATAATAATGGGATAGATGATGTGGAATGATTTATATGTGCCATCAGCTGTTGTTGTAATGATGTCCAGCCAAACAACTGCTATGAACAATAGAGTCTGTCCCTGTGGGTAGTGGGCCATATCCATCAACTTTGCAGGGCAGCACTGACTGTCAAGATGTAAGCCATCATAGTGTGTATTGTGTAATGGAAAACATGTATATTACTGTGGCCAATAGCTGGTGGTGAAAGTAATGCCATAATGATGGAGAAGTGGGATCCAGAGCCCACCACTTGCAGGACACTCAAGTTAATGTGTAATGTAGCATGCTGACATGCCATAGGTGTGTAATAGGCCTACCTGCAATCTGTCCCTGTATATACACCCCTAATGTTAGGCTGTGTTCATATGTGGCACCTGTCTGTGTTGTAGCAAGGCAGTAGAATGCATGTGGACCTGATGTCTGAAGTTTCCCTATATATATATATATATATATATATATATATGTATATGTATGTATATATGTGTGTGTGTGTGTGTGTGTGTGTGTGTATATATATATATATATATATATATATATATATATATATATATATATATATATATACATGTATGTCTACAGATATACAGACACCTATATGTATATATATATATATATATCTATATATATATATATTTATATAAACACATATATACAACATAATATATATCTACACATATATATATATATATATATATATATATATATATATATATGTGTGTGTGTGTGTGTGTGTGTGTGTATGTCTACATATATACAAACACACACACATATATGTATATAAATACATGTCCTCTATTTTTGAATCATAGTGCTGCATGCTATGTGTGAGGGAACATCACACATATCAATACACACACACACACACACACATATATATATATATATATATATATATATATATATATATATATATATATATATATATATATATATATACAGCAGTAAGTGTGTGCAACATGGACGGTTATGTCACTTGTGAACCACTTGTTGGGTCCACATTGCCCTTGTCTGTGATGGTGGGAATGGGAATTTGGGGAAGGATATCAGGTATATTTGTGGAGGAGGGTTGGGTTGGGAGATAGAGAAGACAGCCTACAGGGGTGGTAAATGACACGTGGTGGGTAAACACCCTGGATGGTGAGTGTTGACTGCAATGTGGAAACCTCATGAGCCCCCATATGAAAACAATGGGAACAAGGCCCGCACCCATTGCCAGTCACAACAGCAGCTTCACGGCCTTGAAGGTGCCTGGGCCAGAGGCTGAGCAGGAGGAGCATGTGGACACTGTGATTGTGTACTGAGGGCCTCAAGGTTCTGTAGCACATCCTTCCAAGTCTCTGTGAATCTCCCTATGCACCAGACCCTGGACCTGACCTTGGGTGACAGGATCATGTCTGTGTGTGCCCCCAGGTAGGGGGAACACCATCCCCTGAGGTGGTTCCACCTGAAGGTAGTGCAGGACCAGTAAATGAGGAGGCCCCAGGATGGGTCCCACATGTGATGTGGGCTGGTAACATGGCCAGATGAGGTGAGAGAGGTGGTTCTGCTGGTAACTGTTCCCTAAACATGCTATAGTGTCACTGTTATATAACATATGTGGGTAGTAATAGTCTACACATTCCCTGTTCATGTCCAGCAGCACGCATAGATACCCCCAATAACACATAACAACAAATATGCAGCAATCACATATCAAACAGACCACATGCATATATGGAGCAATAGTTGCCCTTACAATGGCATACAGGTTATATTGTCCATAACAGGCCAGCAATGATAGTGTTCCACAGGGAACATGGCTACAAACACATAGCACAACGTGTGGTACAATACAATATATGTCCCAATGGTAGGTAAGCTGCAGCCATACCTATTGAGTTGTGTGAACAGTTTGTTGTCACAGATATGGTGGGGGGGAGACGGAGATGTGTATTAAGAACTATGGTAACCTTGCTCTATGACTTACTCAGACCTGTTTCCATCTTTATGTCTTTCAGGCAAGATGTCACTTGGTAGATTACCTGTCTATTCAGCAGACCAAAATGAGGTCATCATCAACCACCTGGTACAGCACTACCAAGTGCTGTTTGGCAGGACAGCCCATGAGCAGCAGGAGCGGACCACCATGTGGAATGATCTAGTCCACTGGGTCAATGATGTCGGCCTGCATAACTGCAGTTATGAGCAGGTCCGACATCATTGCCGTGACCTGCTTCACAATGTCCATCGGCCTGCTGCTGCTGCAGTCTGGAGGGATCACCTCGCAACAGGCGGGGGTCATGCCATCCATCCCCCCTGACACATGTTCAGGAGTGCCTCACCAGCCTCGTGGCACCTGCCCACCCGCACACACAACAACTGGTGGAGACCATAGTGGAGGTGGGTGCTACCGACACACCGGCAAAGGAGCATGCAGATAAGGTGACAGGGCACATCAGTATACCACTGTTGCGTATCCATCCACATCTGTACAGGTAGATCATGCATATGTGAGATGACACACATATATATATATATATATATATATATATATATATATATATATATATATATATATATATATATATATATATATATATATAGTCTGTTGCTGCCTAGTAGTAATAAACAGATGTGCATAAGCTGTAGTATTGTGGACTTGTACTGTTGATGTACTGTAATGATGCACCCACCTTGTAACAATGCCACACCTGTGGCTACTGAAATCACATCTCTCAGACACTTATGTAGGTCCCTCTGGTATACCTCCAAGGCAGCAGACCGTAGCTGGTGAGTATGGTTTATGTTCAGGCTTGCCAATACACCGGTCTTGTTATGGCTATGGTATATTCCATGCACACATTTAACACAACTACCCATAATGCATGCTGCACATGTTCACGTATTGTGCTGTTAACTACACTGCATCACAGTGGTGACCATGATGGTGTATCTGAAGGGTATGTCAGACACCTGCAATATAACTAACATCCTGTAATTGCAAAATGTGCCCACAGAGATGAACATAATGGTGGGACAAATAGCCTACAGTAGGGACATGTGTGAAACATCACCCTTATATAGTATACAACAGTGTATATACCAGTATTACAATGGTAACTGTTTCAGATCTACACTATGGCATATCATAATACTGTGGTCCACAACCCTTAAAACCTGCAATGTGTTTCCAACATGAGCAAAGAGTGTGTAATATGGAATAGTAGGTTAGGGCACCAAATATGGGGATCACATACCTTCACAAACACTGGAAGCATATGTGTGCACATACTCCCGATAAAATATAGTGGAAGCATCTGTTGAGGTACTGACTGCATGCATTTGTCATGGAAATGCATCTTTCATCAAGTACACGTCCCCAATGTCACTCCACATATTGGTCTGCTGTCCAAGATGTTTGGCCATCAAATGTGCACACATACCTGCAACAGAGGCAGAAGTGGCTTGCACACATTTTACATGACATGGCGTGGGCCCCATACTCGACAGGTAGCACCCATGAGCTGGACATGTAGCCATACCTCACCATTGCATATACCTTGTCAAACAGTGCAGACACTCATTTATGTGGCAAAGATGTATGGGACAGGAATGATGCAAGAAATAAACAGATGGCCATCCAAGACAGATAATGTCACATGTAGCAAACTGGTCATGTGGGTTGCCTAGTAACATGCCACAACACTAAGGGGGTTGCAGGAATGTCTAGCAAGTACTGGCTGTGCAGTACCCATGTCAGCAATTGCCTGGACTCTGCAAACATGTGGCCTATGGGTTACAGTAATCAAATGTGACAGTTGTACCACAGGAAACATCAGCCAGGCCTCTCTACAGGTAGTGTATGCATAACAGAAGAGGTCCCCAAAAGTCATGCATTGCAATGTGTACTGGTGTACCATGACCACGTTGGAAACCTACAGACGCTATCATGTAAGATACAGGTGCTGCACAACCAATGCCTCACCCAACCTCAGGCCCACCATCCCCATCTGTACTATGCTGGTGCCAGTGTACACCTGTATGTTTGCCATTCATTAGCTGGGACTAGGCTGATACACATGCTGTTCAGTGTTTGGGACACTGCAAACTGACACGTGCAGGCCATAGTTGTCAAGCATCTGCAAAAATACTGAAGGTGGGGAGGGGTGTTATCATGACATACCAGTGCACTGCAGCAGGTATCCTAAGGATGCTAGTAGTGGCTGTATCTGCACACAGTCAGGGTCAGGAACTGCGGCAGACATGACTCCACAGCAATAGTGATGGCAGTGTGTGAACTCCAAGGGATGTGCAAATGAGTTGACCTTGCAATCATGCAGAGTTGGGGAACGTGTAGGGTAGACTGACCATATACTGGCAAATGCAGATGGCCCATGCTTGTATACCACTGCCAGGAATAGTGACTGCTGTAGTACAACAAACTGTCATGATAAGGGCATGCACACATATGCACCCACAAAGTGTATGCATCACGGTCTGCATCAGCACAACTAACACATTTGTTAGACACTGCATTTGATTGTACAGGACATATGTCACATATCACACTCATGTAATGTTAACATGATGATGTGATCCCATGGCATATCAAGGAAAAGGGTGTAATATCAATAAGGGTGTGTCCACTCCCGATAGCCACGGTAAGGTTTGATGGTTATCAGTGTAATAGCATTATATTGGTCATACATGCACCACTGATGCTGACATCTGTAAATCAGACATCAGGCATTCACAAATTGCATCTGTCCATATATCATCCCAGGTATGTGTCGAACAAACACATAGGGGCTGTGAGCATTAGAGCAAACATAAGTGAAACAGTAATAAACATTCATCAATGGTGTGTACACCTGTAAGGTATGGTGCACAGTACATGGCAGGGTGCAGAACAGGTGCACAGCAATGCTGTGTACATGGGTGTGGTGTTTTCCAAGGGAAGGGGCATCACCTACTAACACAGCCCATGCATCACACACATGTATACTTTTGCTAGCATGGATTGACTATAGCTGCACTACATGCTGTTGAGTACCACATGTTATGCATGTTGACAGATGGATAATGGGAGGTCTGTGTGTACTATGTTTGTGCAACCTCACCTGTAGGTGTGTGTGTGTGGGGGGTATTTTGTCTGTAAGTGCAATCTGGTGGCTTGGATGGGGGGTTGATGCTTGTGGGATGTGTGTGTGCATGTGTGTGTGCGTTTGTGTGGGTGTCCATGTATGCACATGTGTGATTGTGAGGTTGTTCATATGTCAGTACTTCCCTTTGGAATTGTGCAGTACATGGACATGGACTGACACATGAGACACCAGGAATACTTATCTGATATGTAATCTCAGGACAGCTGATAGTATAATAAGGTCGGCAGCATGGAACATGCATTGGGTGGAAAACTAGACACCAAGTATACTGTTAAAATTGCAATCAGCAGAAAGGTGAATGACTACCCACGTATGCAGCTCTACAGATGCATTGGGGAATTACTAGACAACACCAGGGAGTGTATTCATATATTACTGTTGTCCACATAGTAAGTAGATTAAGCAACAGATCTTGCATCTACTAAGCAATAGTTACATATGACACTCCAGTGCATGACATTATTGAGTGATCGTAGTAGCCCTTAACATATGAGGGCCATGCTCACAATGTCCAGACATACCCAGGATGAACACTGGATGACAGCAATGACTCCTTCTGACACCTCTCCAATCAAGTCAAAGAGCTAATGGAGTAACAGGTCATATGCTGTGATCACTTGCCTAGGCATTTAGAAGAATGATACATTAATGAGTGGTATTAATGAGTGCATGTTTCCAAGTGTGATACAGGATGGGGACCTTACGTGAATAAACCGGGGACAGTCTGTAAACTCAGGGACAGGTAGGTATTATGCTGGAATTTCAGGGTGTGTGTGTGTGTGTGTGTGTGTGTGTGTGTGTGTGTGTGTGTGTGTGTGTGTGTGTGTGTGTGTGTCTGTGTGTGTATATATGTCTGTGTATGTGTGTGTGTGTATATGTGTGTACTTTTATGCAATGCTGTACAGGTCTTAAAGTGCGTTTCTTGTTTTCCCCTCACAGGTAGCGAGGTGGGTCAGGGTCCCTCCTGCATGCAATCTGATGTTGGTGTCCATACAGACACCAAAAATGATGATAGGTTTGTTTCGGCACAGGCGGGTTTGTCAGATGCCAAAACTACACCATCGTTTGACATCCCCTTGTTATCCACCTCTTCCCCGCACACAGTCACAGTGCCTATAGATACCCCATCACCAGTGGCCATAGCAGAGGGGCAGTTGGTGGTTGGTGGCAGTGCACAGGAGAGTGTGGTATCGATGGCTGATGTGTCTGGACACAGCAGGCATAGCCGGATGTCTGACAGGGCACCACATAGGCAGATGTACCAGGGTGCTTGTGGGATGGCTGCTGGTCATCGTGCCCCTGGCAGAAGTGCCACAACAGGTACCACCAGACGCATGTTCCAGACTGTCATGGAGGTGCACGCACATATGGAACTTTACACCAGACAGGGTCTGAGGCTGCAGAGGGCTGCTTCTGTAAGTGGCAACATCCATGAACTTGCAGGTGCCTTCCATGATTATACAGAGGTCATGGGTAGACAGTTGGGTGAGATGTTGGACCTCATTGACCGTGGATTGTCCGTGCTAGAACATGTGGTGGGAGTGGGGCAATGCCCGCATGGTCATACGCCAGCAACACCAACATCTGGCAGTCGATGTGGATGTGCAAGGACACAAAGCCACTCCCATAGTGGCAGTACCAGCCCCAGCACTGCAGGGGGGCTCTGTCCACACCACATCACAGCAGGCCATGTGCACATGGCCCTGGCCAGTCCCAGGAGGGACCTGGTTCCAGCAGACATATGACATCATTAGGGGAGAGTAGCACATCGAGGCCTGTACCATGGAACCCCTGGCAGGCACAGTCCACATGTCCATGGCCGGAGGCGGTGAACTGCACACCCTGCCAGTTATGGTCTGCAGCTGTCCAAGAAACACCTGTATAGGGCAGCCACATGGCAGAACTGTGTGCATGCATACCCACACACTATACAAACACACCTAGGGCAACCCCATACCTACACACACCACATCACCACGCCCATATCAGCAACTTACACCCCTCACCCACACACATGGTGTCAAATGTATGGCCCACCGTAGGTCTCTGGCAAACCAACAACACACCCTGTACATATGATGATACCTGTGTCACATCCCTGTCATCCATACCATCAATGCAGGGACAGGCTAATATAGTTGTGATGCACACTGTGACTGTACTGCAGTGTACCAATGTACTGCTATGTAACATGTTGTCAGCAGTAATGTTTATTGGTTACATGTCAGGTAGTGTAGCTGTCCAGCCATGACACATTATAGCTGTTAGTAACATTGAATGAGTGAGGTCTCTATAATGTTATCCATTTGTATTTTAGGTGTACATGTGTCAGCAGGAGGATGGTCTGCTGTCATATCTCACAAGGGGTATGGCACTATGGTGACACCATCGTGGGTGCAGTTGAACACATGTCACAGGTCTGTATAACAGTTTCTGCCTGTGCTACATGGACAGGTGACCCCCCGGGACATGTATATTCAGCAACCTGAAGTAGATCCCTCCACATACACTCACACTCTTACTTGGCAACACTGGGACTAGTTCCCTACCTAGGTATGTCGTGCTACTGATGTGTGTGGTTTTAATTGCACACACCACACAGCATTTAGGATGAGGTATGTTCCAGGTTACATGTTACATGCAGAACATCCCCAGGCATGTACAGTATGGCAATGGGGGATGTAATGGTTGTGTATGGACAATACATAGTGTGACATACCATCATATACACATTAACAGATACATAAGCAGACACACATCTGAGAGACCTGGGCCTATCAGTGCTAACTAAGTTGACAATGTGTCCAATGTGTTACAGGTAGGCTGCACACAGCACATGCATAACTGGGCTGGATTGTGTTATCAGTTACCTGTATGGTTGATGGTGACAATGGTCACCATACAGTGGTACATGGGACATGTACCAGGGGTACCATGGTGTAATGACAGTGTACATAGCACCCACACCCCACTGTGGATATTGTACACACTGGACCCATGATGACACTGTGACATACCCACATCACACATTGACCAGGACTGCATTACAACCCGTTGTCCATCCCAAGAGTGGTACTACATATATATGCATCTAATGCACATGCCACAGGCATAGTAGGGTGATACATTGTCATGGCTCCCCTATGACCAGCAACATCATTATCCATACTATGGTGTGGTCATGCATCTTGTAATAGGAGTATGTGGCCTCAGAATGCTGTACCCTACAGATATACACACATGCACATATATGCACACTTGCCAGAACTCAGTGGGTATCCCATGCCTGTCAACCCATTTGTACAACAGTGTTGTGCTGGTACTGCAAGGTTCAGTTAGCCTTTCAGGAGAAGAGCATAACAGGGTACATGTAATGTCCGGGACAGCAGCAGCCACATCTAACTATGGCAATGAGTGTTGCAGTGGGTGTGAAGGGTCTCATGGTATTCGCAACTACAGGTGAACAAATACACAGACACTGATATCCTCAGAAATGCACACATACACATTTGTCAATACTGGGGTGCATCACTGCAGGTGGTCATAGGTGTGTACCTGGTTATTGTCCATGTAGAGATGGGAAGTGTAGGGGATGTGTGTACAGTGGTATCATGCCACCTGCCATGTGCCAGCAGGCAATCTATCTACAGACACCACTGTGTTGACCCTCAGGGTGAGAGTGACATGCATCAGCCAATCCTCTGGGTGCCTCCTGCAAATGGCCGGTGAGGTGATCCAGTTGACATGTATGCAACATGTATTACAAAACATGGTTAGTGTTTGTGTTGGAAACCTGTACCCAAGGATATTTTGTTGACTGTGGTAGTGTAGTCGAGGTACCCGTGGCATATGGTGCATACAGGGTGTTGTGTCCTATCTGTGCCAGTTATAACACAGCTGGACAGACATGCCAGTGTCAGTCAAGCATAGGTTGCCTGTACGTATCCAAGCTAGATAAGTGACATCGGCACATCTGTACAGGGACTGACTGACATCAGCTTGCCAACTAGCTATGCAGTAGGATGACTGCATCAGCAGATAGACATCTGACACCAATATGTATGCCATTACAACATGTTGGCAGCCCTCACTGACATGTGCTATACAGACAGTAGTCTACATTTAATTTCCACATGTCAGATCATTATCCAGTAGGAGATAAATATTGTGATACAGCCCACACACCAGGGACATGACAGTGAGGACTCAGACTCCATCTATGCATGCAGGGGTGCTTGTTGCCAGCAATCTACTCATGCTTGGTAAAGCACTTTCAACAGTATTAATGGCATGATACACAACATACCAGTATGACGGCACATAACCTGGGATACTACCCTTGTATGTAACACATTCACATGGATAAGACTGTTGTACAGGACTTATATACTCAAGTGTCACAGACATGACACTCACACCCCTGTTATGTACATGGCATTACATACACTTATTACAGATGTCATTACCCTGCTATTTTATCAGACTGGGATGTGAGCACTAGTTACCAGGGCTGAGCCATGCTTAGCAGGTGTCAGCATTGCTGCTATGTAACAGCTAAGCAGATTTGCGCACTGGTAAGCGAAGCATACGCGGTATGAGTGCCCGTACGTTTAACCGTACCTTAGCACTGCTTAGCTTCACTCAAATGCACTTAAAACTGCTCAAAGCTGCCTTAACCACTCTGTATCCAACAACCCTTGTTCTGCCCAGCAACAAACTAAACAGCCCTTGAACCCAGGACCCTGTACACATAGTCACAACAGTTAACCACTACGCCGTGACAACTGTGAAGACAGTTGTTGTTTTTCCAATATATCTTTCAGTACACATATTGAATAGTATTGAACAATTGCTGTGCCTTCTACAATTGTACAGTACTTGTTAGTGATATTACTGCTGCATCACATATGTTGTTATATCTAAATATGCACATATCAGCTACATATGGTGTGATACATCTGGGCAGGTATACACAACAGTAATGTTTACACATGACAAGGATATGGATATATACATATGCATATGTAGATATATGTCTACATGTACATGCACATATATATTCATATATATGTATTTATACACATCTGTATAGTGCATCATATATATAACCATTTATAAATCTCCCTCTATATATATATATATATATATATATATATATATATATATATATATATATATATATATATATATATATATATGTACATCATATATGTACAGATATATCTATTTATGTTGATATATATGTAGATATCTATAACTATATGTGCATATATATCTATACAGATATATCTATTTATGTTGATATATATATATATATATATATATATATATATATATATATATATATATATATATATATATACCTATAACTATATGTACACATATATATATATATATATATATATATATATATATATATATATATATATATATATCTGTATATGTGTAGATGTATATAGATGTGTATATGTATATATATATATATATATATATATATATATATATATATATATATATGTGTGTGTGTGTATGTGTGTGTGTTTGTATATGAATATATATGTACATGGGTCTAGGACTATTCACTGAAAGGACATCTCACTGAAACACATTTGACTGCGCACAATTCACTGAAAGCTCAATTCACTGAAAACACAATTCACTGAAACACATTTCACTGAAAGTTATATATGGCCTTTTTCCACTGTAGTGCAACCCTGGAGTTAGTATATATAGTAAGGGGAGGGGTGTGGGTGCACCGCACTCCACATTGTCCCCCCACCTATTTTAAATATTTTGAACTATATACATGAATACTTGCAATTCCAATAAGTTACTCTTTTCTGAACATAATATATATCCAAACTATGTAGGGGGCTACATCCCCCACACCTGCCAATGTGGGGGGCAATGCCTTTCACACACCCTTACTATACATAGTAACTCCAGGGTTGCACTACAGTGGGGAAAAGGCCATATATAACATTCAGTGAAATGTGTTTCAGTGAATTGTGTTTTCAGTGAATTGAGCTTTCAGTGATTTGTGCACAGTCATTTGATTTTCAGTGAAATGTGCTTTCAGTGAATAGTCCTAGACCCATCTATATCCATGTATATCTATATATATATATATATATATATATATATATATATATATATATATATATATATATTTACCATATGTCCAGAACATGGAGTGAAGTCTTACCTCAGCACCAATAGTCTCAATCTCTTAGTGCAAGGGGATGTCATGTATGTATTGCAGGTATATATATGTAGACTCTTGCTACTGTAACAGGGGTTGTCTTGACAGACATGTTGCGTGTGGTAAGTCACATATGCTAATGATATGTACACCTTCGGTTACTGACAGGCATCCTATGGACATCATAGTACAGTACCACTGATAGCACAATAATGATACTTTGGACTACAGCAGAGATATGAACAATATATGTGGACAGCCTGGCACTTTCTGGTCAGTCCAGAGGTATTTACAGATCCCCTTCGTGCGAGACATGTGGACCAAGCCTGACAATGTGGATGTTAACAGCCATGTACATTGGGTATATCACATAAATACTGGACTATATATGCCCACACAGTTTATGCATTCCACAGTCCTGTCTGTCCTGAGATATAATAACTGGTGGTGCAGAGGTCACATGGCCACATACTACCCAGTAATTAGTGACATACATCTGTACAGAATCCCACTGCTTTGTCAGAAATACACAGCAGTTATGTTGGCCCGGCAGCATTATGTCTTGCAAATATCTGGACATAACATCACACTGGGTCATTACACTAAGCTGCTAGGCATGTAACAAAGCACTGTGCAAACTACTGGCAGACTGCCACAACACTGGCCTAGATTTCGTATGGGGGAATACACATGTACCTGCAAATATAGCTGGCTCTACAGGCATGTCACAGCACAGAGTAACAGACACCTGTGTGAAAGTGCATACCCACAACCAATGTAAACACAGCCACAACCATATATGGTATGGAAGCTTAATATTACACTATATGGACTGTCTGATTAACACCATCCTCATATGTGCCACTCACGCACTAACCCTACATATACTTAGTCACAACACAGTGTGGTCCAATGCCTGTCTGTGGTATGAGACACGTGTGTGTTTGGCCCTACAAATATGTGAGCCAATAGGGTACCATAAACTGGAGCAGCATTTAATGTCAGATAGAACAGGACCAAGAACAATGACATCTACACAGTCTGTACACAGGCTGTACATATTCACAATACATATACTGTCGACAATCACCATAAGTACATGGACCCCACTACTCTACACAACCACAGAATGGCCAGGTTATGTCCTCAGCAATAACCCCTACTATACATAACATGTCTAGCAGTCTGATATCTGACTGGTTTTGTTATCAGGTATGATGTCAATAAATAATGGTGTACAGGACATAGCACCTCTTACTGCATATGTACAAAGGTTGACAGACTTGTGGCTGGAGCCACAAACACTGGGCCAATATTGGCATGTTGCTGTGATACCCTCATACATTTATTGTTGTAACAGGGTTTGTTGTGACATGTCCTATGAGGGATATGACGTCAGTAACTGTCATGGCTGTCACCATGTACTGACTGTTATCTTTAGACTATGCTTTTGCAGTTCTAAGATAGGTGATCTGTGAGTAACACAAGAAACATAACACTCCAAATACTGCCCAGTTTGTAGATAACCCTACAGGTGGGTGTTTCCTCAGACACATCACACTGTCATGACAGGTATTAAATCATGTAGACCAGCCATATCCACACAAACCCTGTTAAACCAACATTACTCCAAATGCAGAAGAACAATGCTTACATTCTGTAGTCATGTCTGGAACATCCCCCTCCTGTTTGTTGGTCTGTCTCCACAGTGTATGTTGTTAGAGGTATATCCCAATACCATCTGTGATGCTGTTTGCCAAACACCGACATGAGGTCCTGCTCACAGTGAATAAAAAGGCCTAACACCCACATGATGTTCCTAGGTATAGGAGTGTGTTACCATGCAATTGGCTATGAGAATGTTACCACAGCTGTTCTACATGCAATCAGCTAATGGGGGACTGCAATTCATGCAGATGCTATCAGCTGATCATGAGCATCACTTACAAAACACAACCTGCTGCCTAAGCAAAGCAGGTGTATTTCTCCACATCCACCAGAGAGGGACTGAGAGAGACAGACAGAGACAAAATAAGACAGGGAAGAGGTGAGAAAGTACATCCTAAGCATGTCTGTGTCACACACTTACCAGTATGGGGTTTCAATCCCCTGCCTGACTATGTCTTGCTATCACATGTCTATGCATTTTTTGCATGCACCACAGAGCTTATATGTTGGGGAGCTGTCCAAAGGTACATCTGATGGTGAGTGACATCTGCAACAGTGATAAAGGAGGGATAAGGTAGGTGTAGTACACGTACCTGTCCACATGAACAGATGTCAACATCTACACCGCCACACTCTCTCAAGGATTCACACACATTATCACAGTTGGCAGGGTCAGGAGTAGACTTCCTAACTAGCTAGTTTGCCACAATACAGTAATACACAGGTATCACATGGACCACAGAGGTTAGAATGATATATGGGCAAAGGGTATGTGAAGGTGTCTAACATCAGAAGGCATGTTTCAGTAGGCCAATGGGAGGTGTAGTGACTGTGAATGGCATTGACATCATTATACTTCACACACACACACACACACACACACACACACACACACACACACACACACACACACACACACACACACACACACATTGTCAGTACTGACATGCATGGGTGCATTGCTTCACAGATGTATAGTGGGTGACTGTGCCAGAAGGCTGTACAAGGCTAGGTTAAGGGTATACCTTGGAATCAGGCCACATGTAAATGGTCTGCAATGTGGCTCAGGTGTGTAGTGTCTGGATTGGCCCACACAGGTGGGTATTGTATTCAACATCCAGTCATCTGGGTTACTATTGTGGGTGACCAGTGCTGTGCAATGCTTGCCATGTATGTGTCCTATGCTCCATGACATGGACATTGTCTGGGATGTGCACACATCCCACATGCATGTTCTGTGACATGTGGAAGTGTATCTGGGGTGTCTGGGGCATGTTGTGTACACATATTGTTATCATCATATGTGCCATTCGTGGCCTCATGTTGTGGGAACTGGCAATGGACACCAGGTTGATCCTGCACCTACATTGACAGCATGATACAGGTATTCTCTGGTGTCAGTGGCATCTGTCCATACAGGGCATGTGTATAAGGCATGGTATGTCCTTTGTGGGTTACATTTGCTGGCACTACAGTTATTGCAGGCATCTAGTGGGGAATATAGTGAAGGAGCACTGTATGCAGTTATGTGCCTATTGTAGTGATGGGACAGGGTGTCATGCCCTCTGTAGTCTGCTGCAATCACACCATGGTTACTATCTGTGGGCAATATGCAGGGAACTACCAACATAGTGGTTGTTGCCTAGCCGAGTGTGTTTGTTTATGAGACATGGGTAGATAGTGTTCTCTGGGTAATACAAGGGTTGCCTAAATTGTTCGCCAGGCCTTGATGTCACATGTAGGGGTATGGATTGTCAACCCCAGCCTCTCTGCTGCTTGACATCTGTTATCCTTGTAAGGTGGACATTGTAACATATAATAGGCCCACTATATAAGAAATTTGCACAATGAGTCCACTTGTTGCACATTCACAGCCATCTCCACACAGGATACAAATGACAAACGCGCACACCCCAAGTCTCATAGTTGCCATGTATGGGATTGAAACTCTTACCTAACTAGTATATCACACTATAGCATCCCACAGTTATAGAACACCATGGAGATAACTGGGCTACTCCTTCCCCAAAGGTGTATTTCAAAGTGAATGACATCAGCAGGCTTGCCAAAAAAGGGCAATGGAGGTTGTAGTGACTGTGAATGGCCTCAAAAGCATTGCTCCCTACACAGACAAACATCCACGCTTGCCATGTCTGGGAATAGAACTCCTACCTAACTAGTATATCACACTACAGCATCATGCAGTTATAGGACACACCACAGAGATTATTGGGCTACTTCTTCCCCAAAGGTGTATTTCAAAGTGAATGACATCAGCAACCTTGCGAAGGTTTGGCAATGGAAACAGTAGTTCATAGGTTCATAGGGTCATATGTTGATACTAAGGTATCGGCCCTAGGGCCTATACATCCCTAGACATGACAATTCTCTGGCTATGACTTCCTACAATATTTACTTCCCTGCACCCCTGTCTAGCAGGGCAGCTGACATGATCCCCGGGGTAAATGTTCTATCTCCCATCCAATTGTCCAGGTTCCTTTGGAAAAGGGCCAAAGAGGCACTCTGCTTGACATGTATGGGCAGTTTATTCCAGAGTCTGGGAAGTCTCTGGGTCAGGAACACATCCCTCCTGCATGTATTGTTCATTGTGATGACAGGATTTGGATCCCTGGAGCATGTGGCTGTTAGGGTTTGGAATTCTCTAAGTACAGCATGTCCAACAGGTGTGGGTTTGACAAGGCATGTTATGTTAAGCAGTGATCACCTCTGAGAACACAATATGTGACAGAGTATAGCTGTATGATTTCCAGAAGGTCAGCATAGGGCATCTAGTTTAGGCCTGTGGTCATTTCATCAGGTATGTCAGCAGCTTCTCTACTTGTTGCAGATGTCTTGTGAGGTACATACATAATGGGCCATTGTAGTCTGTACTGGGTCTACTGAGAGATGCCTACAGTGGGGCAATGGCCTCCTTTTCCTGGATGTAAAGCCCTTAGTGGGAGGTGTGCCACATAGGTGGGTTTCCTGACTGTTTTGGCGATGTGGTTATCAAAGGTGAGACCACTGTCCACCTGTGTCCCTAAGTCTGTTATCACACTTTAGGTGTTTAGTGTACTGCTACCTATGTGGTACTTCACAGGTACATGTCCCTTCCCAATGGGAATAACTATATATTTCTTGGCATTGGTCTTGAGGCCATGGCTCAAGCACCAAGCATGTCTTTCTGTAAGGCCCTTCTGTAGAATATCCACATCATGTGGGGAATCAGTATTGGCTACCAGTGTGCAGTCATCTGCGACCTTTGTTTGTCGGTGTCCCTTACTGTTGGACTGTACTTCAGACCAATAGATGCCAAACAAGGGCAGTGCCAGGACTGAATCCTAAGATACTCCAACTGTCACTTGTCTGGAGCTCGGGTTGGTGTCACCTACATTTACAGTGTGGTTTGTGTCAGTACAGCAGTTGGCAGTCCATCAGGTGACATTGGGATTAATGGCCAGCTTGATACATTTATCTATGATTCCAGACCCAGGGATGGTGTCGAAGGGCTTGGTGAGGTCCAGATAGTCCATGTGAACCACCTTACCCTCGTCCA
Source organism: Protopterus annectens (assembly GCF_019279795.1). Classification (NCBI taxonomy): domain Eukaryota; kingdom Metazoa; phylum Chordata; order Ceratodontiformes; family Protopteridae; genus Protopterus; species Protopterus annectens. The sequence goes on along the minus strand of NC_056739.1, from coordinate 1,423,372,604 downwards.
CAGCTCTGGACATGGATTCACAGTTGTCATTCAGGTGGAGGTGACATGATCGGCCCTTCACAAACCCAACCTGGTTAGGGTACAGTGTTTGCAGCTTGCCAATAACTTTGTTTTAATTTCCATGATAATACATTCCACCTTGCAGATCAGGCACGTCATACTGCTGGGGCTGTAGTTCCCTGGATCCAAGGTGGATACCCCCTTGTGGACTGGGATTACTGTAGCTGCGCACCACACAGTGGGCACAAAGCCTGAGGTGTGGCTATGATTAGACATGGCATATAGGTGAGGTGTCAGCTCAGTTTGTAGCTCATGTAGTACACAGCCTGGGATGTTGACTGGTTCCATGGCTGCTGTTGTCATAGCTCTGTAGAGTGTGTTTTTTTAACTATGTGACCATTATTAACAGAATATGGCAATCTGTCTGTGTTGAGATGGGCCCTTTGGTGGTTGGGAGTGGGGTGCAATTGGCACTGAATCGATCTGCCAGGATATTGGCAATATCCCTGGGAGCAGTTGATTTAATACCATCCTGTTTTACCTCAGAGCAGTTCTGAGCATTGCCATTTAGATACCTCACATAGCTATGGAACGGCTATTAGTTATCTTTGGCATCTTTGGCTATATTATGTTCGTAACTAGCTTTGGTGGATATTATGAGAGATCTCTGCCTCTTATTGTAGCTGGTAAGGGAGTATTTTGTATCCTGGAAATTCCCCCATTTCTGCAGCAATTTTCTTCTTTTGTTGCACAGTATGTTTATGGCAGGGGGCTACCACATTGGCTTCCTTTCATTGGTGGGGAGCATCTTGTTTCAATATTGGATGGCACGATTCATGCACGAGTGGATGTGCTTGTACAGTGCCTTCATGTATGATTCAACAGTTGTCCTTTCAGTTCCCATCTGCATGGGTGTCATGATGTTAGTCACATCTGAAGTGTAGCATGGCATTGGCTTTGGAGATGTGTGTTACGGAGTTTCATTACTGGGGTGTGGGGGAGGGATGTTGATGTTAAGGGTGATTAGCTCATGGGCATACCTGACCCCGATGGGGTGACCATAGGTGTGGAGCATTGATTTCCCATGTTGGTAATGACCAGGTCTAGGATATTTGAGCCCCTGGTGGGACTATGGGTTACTTGATCCAGGGCATTAGGAATTATGACTTCCAAGAACCGTTGGGTACACATGTTGGTGCACAAGTAGTTTTCTCAGTTAATGGCAGGGTAAGTCACCCAGTACTAGGGTATTTGCTTGTATCATAATATTTCACTGCATGTTTCAAAAGCTGTAGTGGGTATCATGTGGCATGGTGGGGGGGTCTGTATCAAACTATACCATTTGGAATACAGTCTAATCTACTGTTAGTTGCACCGGGGGTATTTCAAACACATTCTGTTGGGCAAGTAGCCTGGTGGTGTGAATATCCTTGGTTTATATGGAGACTCCTCCACCTTTATTGTTTTGGATCTGGTTTGATGGCCAACAGGTGTGGTGAGACCTGTACCTGGTATTGCAAGGGTGCTCTCTGGAGGCTTGGATCAGGTCTCTGTTACTGCACAGTTATCAATGTTCTCAATTTGTTGGTGTGCTTAGTGACTGTGAATGGCCAAAAAAAATTGATCCCTACACACACACACACACACACACACACACACACACACACACACACACACACACACACACACACACACACACACACACACACACACACACAGTTTCCATGTCTGGGAATAGAACTCCTACCTAATTAGTATATCACACTACAGCATTACACATATAGAACACACCACAGAGATTACTGGGCTACTTTTTCATCAAAGGTGTATTTCAAAGTGAATTACATCAGCAGGCTTGCCAAAGAAGAGCAATGGAGGCTGTAGTGACTGTGAATGACCTCAAAAGCATTGCTCCCTACACAGACAAACAAACACACACACTTGCCATGTCTGGGAATAGAACTATTACCTAACTATTCTATCACACTACAGCATTATGCAGTTATAGGACACACCACAGAGATCACTGAGCTATTTATCCCCCAAAGGTGTATTGCAAAAGGAATGACATCAGCAGGCTTGCCAAAGAAGGGCAATGGAGGCTGTAGTGACTGTGAATGGCCTCAAAAGCATTTCTCCCTACACAGACAAACCCACACACAAACACACGACCATCCACACTTGGCATGTCTGTGAATAGCACTCCTACCTAACTAGTATATCACACTATAGCATTACACAGTTATAGGATGTGCCACGGAGATTAGTGGGTCACTCCTCCCCCAAAGGTGTATTTCATAGTGAATGACATCAGCAGGCTTGCCAAATAAGGGCAATGGAGGTTGTAGTGACTGTGAATGGCCTTAAAAGCATTGCTCCCTACACAGGGAAATAAACAGACACACAAACATCCACACCTGGCATGTCTGGGAATAGAACTTCTACCTAACTTGTATATCATACTGCAGCATTATGCAGTTATAGGATGTGCCATGGAGATTATTGGGCTACTCTTTCCCCAAAGGTATATTTCAAAGTGAATGACATCAGCAGGCTTGACAAAGAAGGCTGTAGTGACTGTGAATGGTCTACAAAGCATTGACCCTTACACAGACAAACACGCACACAGTTGCCACGTCTGGGATTAGAACTCCTACCGAACTAGAAATCACACTACAGCATTATGCAGTTATAGGACACGCCATGGAGATTATTGGGCTACTATTTCCCCAAAGGTGTATTTCAAGGTAAAGACATGAGCAGGCTTGCCATAGTAGGGCAATGGGGAGTGCAGTGTGTGTACATGGGCCATAACCCATTCATCTAGAGGCAGACACAACACTCAGGCACACACAGGTTTATATTCCACAGGTACATGCATACAACTGCTAGATGACTCCTGACTTGTACAGTCATGTTACACAGTTAGCACAAGCACCACAGACACTATAGTGCTGAGGGATACCAGAGGCAAATGTCTACAGTGATTGACATTTGCACATCATGTAGTTTTAGCCAATTGGATGTGTGCTGGGTGGGACAGGCCTCATGATGGAAGGCTCTTTGTCACTGTCACTCTCTTCCGCACATCTATGTATGTGTATTTTTGGCCTATTATAGTGTGTTGTCCTTGGATATATGTGTGCATTCCTATCCAATGTGTGTGCAAAGTATGACTGGTGTGTACTGAGGAGTGAATACACTAACATCTGTGACAGTCAGATATGTATGGTCCACTGTTGTTGCCAGACATAGGCTTCATTTCTAGGATTCATTTCTGAAAATGTGTGAGCATGCCCAAAATGACCTTTCAGTATTTTGTTGTCTGACATGGCCTTCATTTCTCTAAGTGTGGGAATATGCACAGTATGACCTTCTGTACTGAATGTGTGAATCCATTCCAGGTAGATTGTACTCCAGTGCAGGCTTTTGTGTTATATACCTACAGCTAGCAAACCGTTTCTGCAGGATATCTGTAGATCGGTTGACAATATGGGGTCAAAATGGGCAAAGGATAGTGGGTTACTGTAGGTAATTGTGTCTGTGCTGCTTCTGCTACATGGTCCTGGTGTTAGCAGAGATATTCAGACATATGTACTGTTATACACTGTGATGTTTAATGTCATCAAGTACTGTCAGGTATACATATTTGCTTGCAGTGATGTCCTGGGGAACACAGGGTGAATGCAGCTTTGTCCAGCATTGTGGTCTTATTCTTGCACAATATTGCCATTCTGGAGGGGAAGCTGCAGACACTTGTTGCTGGGTCTGTGTAAATGGTTTAGCACCTTGGTACAGTGGTGGCAGAGGATCCCATGCTTGTATATCCATCGATATGACAGTATGGCCATCTGTGCTCCATTATTATACCTACACATGCATGTTACTACATTTCTACATAGGATTGTGGGGGGCACACCTGACTGTTACTACATTTCTACATAGCATTGGGGAGTATACCTGACTGTTACTACATGTCTACATAGGATTTGGGGGGGCACACCTGACTGTTACTACATGCCTACATAGGATTGGGGGGCACACCTGACTGTAACTACATGTCTACATAGGAATGGGGGGCACACCTGACTGTTACTACATGTCTACATAGGATTGGGGGGGCACCTGACTATTACTACATTTCTACATAGGATTGGCCGGGGAGGGCACACCTGACTGTTACTACATTTCTACATAGGATTGGCCGGGGAGGGCACACCTGACTGTTACTACATTTCTACATAGCATTTTGAGGCACACCTGACTGTTACTACATGTCTACATAGGATTGGGGGGGCACACCTGACTGTTACTACAGTTCTACATAGGATTGGGGAGCACACCTAACTGTTACTACATTTCTACATAGGAGTGGGGGGCACCTGACTGTTACTACATTTCTACATAGGGTCGGGGGGGCACACCTGACACTTGTACAGATTTGCTATGACTGTACTGGTATGTCAGGTACTCCATTTCATTCTGTATTCTAACCTATCATGCTGACTAGAGGCATATCAGTGTACTACAGGTCTTAGGTTTGATTGACCTACATTTCAGTTTCTGACTTCTTACCCTTCAGAACTATCATCCCACTGCCTGACCTGTTGTAGTCTTTCTGTATAGGTTTGGGGGGATGTTCTCCATAGCCACCAATCAGAGGCCTTAGCACAGCCTTTGTTTGTGTTTTTCTACACCTGTCCTGCTGGCTGAGACTGTTGTTGGGTATGTGAGCTTCCCTGACTGGCATGTGTGTGTCCTATGGACACACATGTGACCCAGCACATTTCTTGCAGTGAGTTTTGTCACCTTGTCTAGTACCGGCTACTATGGTGACACCAGTATTTGTTACAGATCTCATGCTACCACTATAGGTGTCTACTTTCTGCTGGCAACCCATTCAACCACCCGATTCCCTTGCAAGTTCACATCCATATCATAGATAGAAGTAATAACACATACTACTCCATTCGGCAATTGGTAGGAAGAGTGACTTACTTTTGGCTATGCCAGTATTGAGGATGGTGCTGGAGGGGTGACTATGTAGGATGCAAATAGTAAACTCCCTATACATGGTTAAGCACAGGTAGTGTCATATTTGGCCTCCCTTTTACTGTATCTGCAAGTCAGAGAGAGGTGTCATTCCCTGGGTACCTACCGTGTCAGTGTATGTGCTAAGCGTTGCCTCTTTGCCAAGGCCTGGGTATACTGGGCATGCCTCCTTCTACCTACTGGGGCAGGCTCAGGTTGTTCCTCCTCCGAGTCACTATGTGCCTGTGCAGGCCTTGGCAATGGTGGGGTGTGTGGCCCTGCCCCGTGCTGTTCCTGCTGCAGCTGTTTCTGCAGGATCATATTGTGTAGCATGGCACATAGGATGACAATTTGTGTACATGTAGCTGGGGAGTACTGCAAGGCTCCACTGAATGTGTCCAGAAACTGGAACCATAACTTGAGCATCCCAAACACATGTTCTATTGTGATGCAGGTCTGTGCGTGTGCCTCATTATGGAGTTCTTGTTCGGGTGTGTGTGCATTTCTGATAGGTGCCATCAGCCACGGCTCCAGTGTTTAACCAGCATCCCCACTAGGTGACTGTAAGGGATGTCCCCAATGGCAAATCTCTGGTACAGATGCATCAGATGCCAGATGTGGGAGTTGTGATAGCTTCCAGGCCAGCTAGCACACACATTCATTATAATGCCCTGGGCATCACACATGGCCTGGCAGTTGATGGGGTGGAAGCCCTTGCAGTTTATGTAGACCCTACCCCACTCACCGGGTGGTGCTTTGATGCATATGTGCGTGCAGTCTATAGCATCCACCACCTCAGGTTATTCTGCTATTTGGTGGAAGAGACGCATATTGCTGGCCAATGCCTCACAGATGTTGGGGAAATATACGTGCTCACCGGCATTTGTTGACATGGCATCCAGGAACTGGTGGAATATTCAGGATGCAGATGTCTGTGAGATCCCCATGATATCCCCAGCTGGCCTTTGGAAGGTACCTGTGGATAGTAGTCTTAGGCCTACACATACCTTGGTATCCACTGGGATGGGTTCCCCTCTGTTAGTTCTGTGTGTGAGGTGTGGCCGGCACAGCTCAACAATTTGCTGTTGGAGGTCCCTGTCCACCCTATAGTGATCCACTATCTCCAGCTCATGTAGCCCCTGGTAGGTTACCCTGGGTCTGTACACTCTTCGCCTTCTCCTCACTGTGGGTTGGTCAACAGTATTCTCATCCTCACTACCCTCAGCCTCTTCCACATGTTGATGTATGGTAGCTGCTGCAGTCCCTATCATTTTGTTGATTTTGTTTGTTAAAATTTCCCCACTTGTATACACTGGTGCTGCAGAGTATGTGGGAAAAGCCAGAGGGAAAGGTGTTTGCATAGTTTATAGTGGTGTGCTGAGCTGGACTGGGCTGCTTCCTGTGTAATTGGCTGATTCTGACACATTTCACCTGCCAGCTTTGCTAGCTCTCCTAGATTACCTTCCCACAGCAGTTTTCCCTTCCCATTGCCTTCCTGTTTAAGTCCAGGGGCACGCCATGCAAACACAGTGCTTAGATGTGCATGGAGCTACTATTTCCTGGTTTACTTTTTTTTTCTTTTAAAACATGGAGCGTGGCACACACCCATTTAGGCAATGTAAAGAGTGCTAGGCTGTCTCAGGCACACCCCCCTTGCTTAGCTCTGCTAAGCTAAGGGCAAACCTGAGTCACAGGGCTCCAATAAGCTTACAGTATGCCTGACACACCCCCATGATGGCAGCTAACTCTTAGGCTTGCACCATGCTATTCCTGCACTTACACTGTTGGGTGCTGGCTACCATTGAGATGAAATCTAGGATTAGTATCATTCCCCTAATTTGCATAGGATTGCCTGCTAATGCATAGTTACATGTCCCACACTGAGCCTTCCCCCTTAGCAACCACTATTCACTGGATATGTTGTCTTCTGCCTGCCATTGAGTATAATGGCAAAATAGTGATTTTGGATACAATGCTTATTTCAGTTTTTTTTTTTCGGCCCAATCCCATTTGTACACCGCTGCCCTACGCTTAAACAGCCGAAATCGGTTTAAAAAAAAAATAAAAGTTATTATTTATTTATTTTTTTGCCAACTGTTTTCCATGTCAATGACCATATATTTGGCCATTGGCATGCTTTACACATACTATACACCTTTTATTTGGAGCTGTCATGACTCCATTTTGTAGTTTGCAGAAATGTACTCGGTTATTAACCGAGTACATTTCTGCACACTACACTAGTCCTACATGGCCAGCTGACAGTTTCCTGGATCGCAAATTCAACTTATTTGCATAGTTTTCACCTGCAAATGGGGTAATTTGCATACAGGAGCTGTGTCTGTGCAGGAATAGTGCAGGAGCGCTTTAGCACATCCCTGGAGCTTATTCTTGGATCGCACGATGGCCATATTGCCTCCAGCAGCCCCTGCACTATTCCTGCATGCCGTGCCGAGCTTGCTGAATCCGGAGGTAAGTTTCCCAGAATAAGATGTCATGACCCTTCCCTACATTATGCATCCAGATCATATCTCTCAGCCTCTTAGGTAGAGAAATCTGGACACTGCCACAATTAACGGGAGGACATAGGCCCAAAAATAGGGGCACTTTTCTTTTTTAGATATTACTCTTACAAATTTAGAAAGTTGATAGAATAACAGGCTTTGCATTAGCATGAATTTTCTGAAGAATATAAAGTCGAAAAGTCAAATATCTGCCATTATTTTCTGACTTCCGTCCACAATGATTGCCAGAAAACTAAATTTTTAAGAGAAACAGACCAAAAATATGAGTCAAAAATCTGGACATTCTGTGAAAATCTGGACAGCTGAGAGGTATGCCCAGGTGGAGATTATAAGTATAAAAACAAATGCACAGCTTCATCTTCATACAATGTATATTGTCACCAATGAGTCTAAACTGGAGGGGGCAGTCATAATTCCTTTGCAGTAGACATATAGTTTTACTTCTAACTTAATGTCAGTTTCAGAAAATATTTTACTATCAAAAATCCAAGTATTTGTGCATCAAACATACAGAATCATGAGGAGGAAACATCAAAATCCACAACAGCTATCAGGTACAACCCTGAAATTGTATCAAATCGCAAAACACCATATTTGCATGAACACAGAAACAAGCAGGTCCAGCGGGAGGGGGTGGGGTCAAGCCTGTGATTCGATATTGTGGGTTTTGGTATAGGTGAATTTCGATGTTTCTGCCTCGAGATCCTACATGTCTGACATATGACTACTTGGATTTTTACAGTAAATGTTATGAATACTATGATGTCATGGTCAACATCCCCAAATGAGACAGAGTATAAGCAAGCAATAATGCCCACAGGTTGTGTGTTACTGAGTAAATAACTCTTATCCAGGGGTGTTAGAAGGCCTGTCATCACAGGTAGAGGACTTCTACACCCCTGGAAGGGTGTTATTTATACAATAACACATACATTGGAAATAATTTTTGGACTTAGAGAATGGGCTGTCTGTAAAACTTTTGTGTTTTACTTAGTTTTTTATTAATATATTACATGTATTTGATGTCAAATAGTTCCTTTTCTTAATGTTTCAAACTTGCTGTAATATATGTAGATGGTGTTGGAGGAAATATTTTATATCCAAAATATAACATTTTCAAAAACTATCTAGCTATTTGCTTAATTTTTTTGTCCCTTACTCCTAAAACATTTAGTGTATTGCCAATCATTGGAAATTGAAGTCACTAAATAATGAAATATATTTAATTTTCAGACTTTATTTGCTTCAGAAAATGTATGCTAACACAAATCTGTTATTCAAGCAACTTTCTTATTTTGCAAGAATGATATTTATAATCTGTTCTTATTTTTAATCCTTTGTTCCCTCGATATTTTAAGCTTTATCCAGATATCTTGAGCTAAGAGTTTGAGAGGTATGTAACCCTCTTTGCTGCTGCTGCCAGAGGTTAATCGATCTTACACTCTGCCTCACCCAATGTCTGCTTTCATGCAAGCAAGCACTCATACATTCACACATGTAGTCAAAAACATAAACACACACACACACACACACACACACACACACACACACACACACACACACACACACACACATGCATGCACACACACATGCACACGCACGCACACACATGCACACACACACTTCTTTTTTCCTTTTAATTTTATACTCACAAAACAGCAAAAGCTCTGCTTTACAACTGTAAAATAATGGCTCGATCAAGCTCACTCACTTTCATGCACATAAGCACACACACAGACACACACACACACACACACACACACACACACACACACACACACACACACACACACACACACACACAAACTTTTTTTTTATCTAGTGTAAAATAATGTGGCCATTAACTTCCTAACAGTCCAAGCTTCACGTCACCTTAATATGTTGCTATGACACAGCAGACTTGTTTTTCAGCTGGCATTACCTGTACATTAAAACCTTGCTGGATAACGTTTGTTCTCCAATCAGTCTGATGATGTACAGGTCACCCATTCTCTAATGCAACATATTAGATCATGAGAATGAAAGCTTATGCAACCCTGAATTTGGCAAGGCAATATTACAGGCCACCTTAGGGATGTCACTAGGATAAATCCATGAACTAAGAATAGGTTAATCGGGTTCAAAATCCACCTAAGACTGCTGTCCTGTCTGTAACAGGTTCAGTGCATCTCAGCACTGGATCTGACCACAGCACTTATCTGATTAAAGAATTGCATTTTAGCCATGACTTGTTCCAGATAAATTATGGAGAAATGCAAAGGACTTTTAACAATTATATAATAACTCAGTAAAGACATATTCTAGATTGTTGTGGTGCTTTGCATATAGAGCAGAACTTAAATACGCACCAGAGTGGAAACCAGGTCTAATGAAAATTACAAACTGTGACACTGAAGCCATACAAATCAAAGCCAGCGAGCATTTACAAGCCATGTAGTTGGAACATATATTTATCATTAAAGAGTCCTTTGTATATATCCCATGGGCCTTCATTAAAAGAGGTTTAAGGTATGATGCAGAGACTTTTTCTTTTTCCTGCATGTTTTTTTGTTTTTGCCTATGTTTTCTTTTCTGTGCGACTCACCTGTTGTATTGTTGCTTATTTGGGTATTTTGCAGTTACCCTGATGTAAGGACTTCAAGCATTTTTTAAGCTGAATATTATCAATAAAATAACCAGCATGCAATTTATACTGCATTGTAGAGCCTATAAGATGGGCAAAACTTATGTCTATAGTTAATAAGGTTGGTTGACTTTATTGGCCTGAATGCGTCAATACTTATAAAAAAGCTAAAATGTCAGTGAGCATACAGAAGCCATTTTACTGGACACCTAAATGCCCTTATGGGATTATATGCGTATATCCTATGATCTTGCTGTAAAGGAAATTTATGGTATGGCTCACTGGATACTGGAGCTTGTACAGGTCTTTTGCATTGCTTTTGTCTATGTGCTTTTTCTGTGCAAACTTTTTACTTGTTATTTTGTCACCTATATATAAAAGGCAATATCTCAAGGCTCTTCAGAGGCTTCATTACGATGTGTTTAGCGGTAAAAACAGGTGTTTAATCATAAAATTCTCTTACTATCTCTATTCCACCCTTAGAGATTTCATTACACTTCAAGGCTGAGACGAAATATGAAAGATTGTGTCAGTTGAAAAAGTGATAGCTAAATAAATTTAAGAGTTCTACTTTGCCCTTAGAGATTCATAACTTCACCATTTTAGATGTCTCAAACTACTCCATTATCAGCTATGACATGTTACAATTTTATATATAACTTGTTGCAAGAGCCTTGCTCTGAGAAACATGGAACTGTGAATAATAAAACACCCATATTATTCCAGCATTCATAAAATCTAGACCGAGTGCTTTCCACTTTATTAGAATCAAGAGAAACTGCTGAAAACAAATGGGTTATTCACAGTGAAGAAGCCATAAATATATGTGCATTTTTATCCATTACAAGTTACAAGTTTTATATATATATATATATATATATATATATATATATATATATATAGAGAGAGAGAGAGAGAGACACATATATATATATATATATATATATATATATATATATATATATATATATATATATATATATATATATATATATATATATATATATATGTATAGTGATATGGCTATAGATATATAGACATATAGGTTCATAGGAGGTTACTAGGTTAGCAGCTTTAGGGCCCTTACATGCCAAGCCATGTTAATCCCGAGTTGCCTCAATTATCCTTGGTTAAATGGACGTAATTAGCATAACAAGTCTGTGATCAACAACGACTACCCCTGTCCATGAGAGACATGTGTGCCACCCGAAGGGTGAATTTGGGGTCTCCTATCCATTTGTCTAGATTGCACTTGGATAGGGTCAGTGAGGAGCTCTGCTTCACATGAATCATAAGATTATTCCAGCATAGGATAGCAGCAATCTCTGGGAGATATATCTGCCTCTCCAGCATGTTCTGTTAATGTCGCAGACTAGGTTAAGACCCTTAGAATGAGTGATTCTTGTGTCATTTGACTTGCATATGTGCAGCATTTCCATCAGGGCAGGGTCAGAAAGTGCCCTAGAGGCACAAGTCGACTCTCAGCAGCCTATGCAATACAGAGTACAGTGACAGGGCTTTCAGTCTATCCACATTGGTCATGGTTTGGCGGCCCTGTATTTTCTTGGTGAGGAACATCTGTGGCCTGTCCAGCTGCTGCAGGTGTCTGATGAGGTGCATGCAGAAGGGAGCATTGTAATCTATTAATGGTCTTTTGAGGGTTGAGCACAGTGGAGTTATGACATCCTTAGAGCTGGATGCGATGCCCTTACTTATGAGATGGGCAGTGTAGAAGCCTTTCCTTACCACTGTGAAACTTAATGGTTGAAGTTCAGATTACTATCTACTTGTGTTGCTAGATCTTGCACCATTGGGTTTGAACTTGGGGGGTGTTGTCAATACTGTAATTAGCAGGGAATTCTGCTTTACCAAAGGGGATAACAATGCACTTTTTTGTGTTTAGTTTTAGACCATGGCTTTTTCACCAGTCATTTGTCTGTGTTAGCCCTTTCTGTAATATGTTAACATCATTGGGGGACACAATAATTGCACCCAATTTGCAATCATCAGAGAACTTCGTAAGCCACAGGCTATCTACTTTAGCTAGACTTCTGAGAAATAAATCCGAAATAGTAAAGGGCCCAGCACAGATCCTTGTGATATGCAACTCATGGCGGGTCTACTAGTAGAAATGGAGTCACCAACTTTGACAGTATGTGTTCCATCAGTGAGCCAGTCAGCTACCTATCTAGTGATGTAAGGATTAATCTCCAGCTGGGAGGGTTTCTCAGTGATACCTGAGTGAAGGATTGGGTCAAAAGCCCAGGGTAGGTTAAGATATGCAGTATGCACTGTCTTACCCTCATCCAGGCTTGGGTGACTTTCTCAAATAAGTCTATAGATTTAATAAGAATGATCTACCCTTAATGAAGTCAATCTTGGATTGGTTTAGAGTTTGAAGGTCGCCTTTGTCCATGTTGATAAGGTCCATGATGATTCTTTCCATGGCCTTGCAGATAAGGCTTGTTAGACGCATGGATCTATAATTCCAAAATCAGTTGATTCCCCCCTCTCTTCGTGTAAGGGGATTACTGTTGCTGTTCTCCACTCTGTTGAAGCAAAGCCAGTTCTCAGGCTATGGTTAAAGAGACCCACTTGGTTCTGTTTAAGATTGCTTAATAAGCAACCTGGGATGTAATCCAGTCCCACTGAGGTCATGCTTTTGGCCTTGGAGAGCACAGATATGACCTGATCTCTAGAGATACTAGGCAGAGGATTTCTGTCAGGTATGCTTTGGGGGTATGGCTGTTGGGAACAGGGGGGGGGGATTTGCACCAAATCGGTCAGCTAGCAGATTGGCAAATTCCTCTGGTACAGCATGAGTGATGCCATCTACTACCAGTTTGGCACATAGCTTGGCATTCCTCTTTAAGATTTCATATGTAGTTAAAGAATGCCTTATGATTATTCTAGCTAAGGATGCTATTTTTGCTCCATAATTAGCTTTAGAGCACTTTACAAGATTTCTGATTTGCTTGTTCAAGCTGTGGAGGGAATTCCTCCTCTGCTGAGTCAGTTCCCTCTTGTTCTTAGACATCAGTTTCTTCAATTTGTTATATAACCTGTTTATACTTGAGGTCCACCAGGGTGGCTTATTTTTTTCAGGAGGACCTGGTTTTAATCTGGTCAGGTACAACCATGTCTATGCAATTGATTAAGTGTTTATAGAGGGCATTTGTGTACACCTTTGCATAGGGGTTACTATTGTCTGTGATTGCAGGAGGTATAAAACTTTTTATACCATTACTTAGTAGGCTGTAGATGCTGCGGTGGTACGGTGGTAGTGCTGTTACCTCACAGCAAGAGGTTCTCCTGTTGAATTCTCGGCTGGGTTTGGGAGTGCCTTCTGTGTATAGTCTGCACGTCCTCCCCGCAGTTGGGTAGTGTTCGAAAGACATGCATGCGTAAATGGGAATGCCTTCGTTGAAGGTTGGGTGTTGAGCTGGCACCTCAGCGTTTCATAAAAATCTACTGCCAATCATTAGTGGACCGGAGTTCTGCTGTGGTGACCCCTTACTGGAAAAAGCCGAAAGGCAAACAATAACAACTTAGTAGGCTGTAGCGTTTAGTTTTTTTTTTGTTTCTGTGGTCATGACAGGAATAATAGCTACTCCGAACAAGACTGATTTATGGTCCAACCTTATCAGGGAGGACATCACACAGGGGGATTGCAGTGAGCCTGCATGTTGGGGAGTACTATGTCTAGGACATTTGAGACCCTTGTGGGGGTGCAGACTATCTGTTCCAGAACATTTGTACTGACAAAGACCAGGAACCTCTGGGCTAGCATGTTCATGCTCAGGTATGTAGCCCAGTTGATGGAAGGATTGTTGAAATCTCTCATGACAAAGGTGCTGAGCTGTATGATGAGTGACTCCAGTAAGTCTGGGTAGGTGGTGTGCATTTCTTGGTTCATGGTGGGGGACCTAGAGCTAACAATAATGTGGCAGGGTATTTTGCCTGTAGTTAACTGGACATGGAGTAGTTTGATAGAGTTACAATGTTTGACCAGTCTCAAGGTGTACTTGGCTTTAATGAAGATTGCTACACCTTCACCATTGGTTCTTTAACACTCATTTTGAGGTCTGAACTTGTAGAAGGCATTTTAGCCTCAAAAGACTGGGGTGCTGTCCACAGCCTTCTACCATGTCTCAGTGACTGCACAGATGGCAGCATCTTCCAAATAGAGGAGTGCTTCCAGTGAGTACAGTTTCATGTTTAGACTTCTAGCAGTAAGAGACAGAAACTTGTGTTTGTCTGAAGTAGGTTTTGTACATTGGAAATTTTGTTATTTTGATATTGCCCAAAAAAGGCACCATGGAGAAGGCAAACACCTTTACCAGTATCAGAAAGCATAGAGGAGACAGATGCAGACCATCTCTGGCAAAGCATAGTGGCCTGTTGACCATGTTTTCTCAGGCTGACAGATACTGGATCCCTCTGGACTGACACCACAAGTTAAGCCAATTGTTGAAGTCAATAATTTTTTGTATATATTGTGGTATTATCCTGAGTGAAGGTAGAATGCTGCTTAGTGATAGGGTAATACCTGTCTGGGACACATAATCTGAAAGTTCATCCATGTTTGTCATTATATAGTCCATAGAGGTGCATCTCAAGTCATTCATCCCAATGAGGACTATGACAGAGTCATTATGGTACTTCTTGTTGAGTGGCCTGAGTGCATCTGTGATTTGATGGATCCTGGCACCTGACAGGCAGCTGACTGCAACCTTCTCCTTTTCCAGCCTTGTGAGGGTGGACATCTGTGTGTCTCATTATGAAGTAACCTATGACCAAGACATTAGGTTTTGAGGTGTTTTGTTTGAAGGGCTTATTTGCTGAGATACTGGTGTACATGATATTATGCATACTAGTTTCTATTTGCATAGCAGTATGTGCAAGTGGTATCCGTTTGGGAGATCTCTGATCTTTTTGTAGGCTTCTAATGAGTACCTCCGTGTATGTGGGTTTATGTGTCGTGACCTTATTTTGTGTGAGAGGTGAAGTGTGTGTGCTGACAACCTGTTTGATGTCCAGTTTAATGTTACGTGAGAGAACTGATTCCAACTTCATTGTGTAATTACATCTATCACATAGGGTGTTTGTTTGTTTTAGGAGTAAGTAGTTGTCAGTATACATGAGGCAATTACTACATTGCCTCAGGATGCCGAAGCCAATCAGGCTGGCTAGTGAAATGATGACAAGCTGCCTGTCCATTATAGCAGGTTTTTACTTTATGTTCTATTAGGGAAGAGAGTAAGCTAGTTTGACCAGTTTTTGCACTAGGACAAAAAAGGTGATTGTTCTATTGAAGGCTATGGATGGTAAGTTTCCCAATCCCACTCCTCTTAATGTAAAAGCACAGTAAAGGAGTGTCCAGAGTGACTTACTACCACAAACTAACTTAAGGATAAGGATACAGTAGTTTACTTTAAACAACATGTAAAAGTGTGATTATTCAATAAAAGTACTTCACTTTGAATAAATGAGTCAAAAGCCACTCAATTGTATAGATCTTATAAAAGAACTAAAAAACAAGATAGGCTGGTTAATAAGCCCTCCAGCTAATAAAACTACCTGCAAAAATCTCAAGTGTTTCCCCAACTTAAACAGACAAAGCTACCTCCCAGCGCACTAGATGAGAAATCCACTGACTTCTTCTGATGTAAAAACACGTGTTTTCTAGAGTGTAAAAATACACTACTTTATCCAACATCTAGCTAGATAATGAAGTCAGATCAAGTATAACATACTGTGAGAGGCAACATGCACTTATTCAATATAAGCTCAAGGAAAGGAAAATAAGTAATTCAGGATATCAACAGCAATGTAGAAAGGGAGAAGCTTATCAAGCTCAATTTACAGTATAGGAGGGCAGATTAAAATTTCCATGTTTAAAAAGAAGATCAACAAAGGGGACGGTGGGTGGAAAACACGGCGGGAAATCACCAGCGTGTTTTAGTTTATGCAGGCTTGAAATCTTTTCAGACAAATGCAAAGGCCTAGAATTTCACTGAGTATTTAAGTATCACTCAAGAGACAATTTAACTAATGAACAAATGTGAAATGTGCGGCCTAGATAACTTAAGCCTCTACCTCTCGCATAGAACAAAAATACTAGGCCAAGCAGATTTCTTAAAGCAGAAAAAATGGAGCAGGTAATAGAAAGCAGCTCTGTCAGTCACAGACTCAAATATAGGTAGATATACACACACACACACACACACACACACACACACGCGAACATATATGTATGAATATATATATATATATATATATGTGTGTGTGTGTGTGTGTGTGTGTGTGTGTGTGTGTGTGTGTGTGGATGTGCGTGCATGTGCTTGTATATTATTCTCACTCAGTCAGTACTTCTCAAATGGTGAAGTTCATTAATAATGGGCGCTTTCAGCCCCACATCATATCAAACAAAAATATTATTCCAGTGTACTCTTTAAAAAAACAAAAAAAAAAAGAATATATTTCTCACTCATCATTGGTCACTCATCATTTCTCACTCACCATAGCCCAGTGGTGTAGATGTATAGAATTCTGACCAAAATTTAAGCAGTGCCTTGGATCTCTAATAGTGCTGGCAGGGAAGATGGGTATGCCTACCCTAGAGAGGCATTATGTGAGTGCCTGCCTTTAGAGTTCTGGGTAGTCAGGCCTGTAGGCAATGGCTGGGCTAGGTGCTTGTGGGTGCATTTGGAGATGTTACTTTCTTAGGACTTACGCTGGAGATGTTCCAGTAACAACATCTCATAAAAGGCAGAGACTTGAGGGTGACATCCCCAAATTTATTAGGGCAGTGCTAACGAAGCAGATCATCTCCATGAAGCAGCTATGACGACTGTCCAGTCATCCCTTGAAACCTGACTTGATTAATAATGGGGCAATGGTAACTTCTATCAGTGTGTTATCCAGTGAATGAAGCATATGGGCAAAAAGGAGTACTCATGGGGGAAGACCATGCCACTGCAGCAAATAACTAGGATTTCAAAAACCTTAAAAAAAGAAGAACTTAATATATCTGCATATATAAAAAACATATAGGAAAATAATCTTGTTTAAATCAATGAAACAATGCCAAACATTAACATAAAAACCAAAATAAAACACTATACAAAGCAAATCAGTTGTCACTTCCAAGAACACATTCTTGTGAAGTGTATAGGATCTAATTTTTACTTCTGATGTGATGAAAAGTAAATGAATATGTATTCTAGATCATTACTGCATTCTGCTTGCTGATCCTATGATATACACACTCTCACACACACACACACACACACACACACACACACACAGATTTGATATATATATATATATATATATATATATATATATATATATATATATATATATATATATATATATATATATATATGTGTGTGTGTGTGTGTGTGTGTGTGTGTGTGTGTGTGTGTGTGCATAATGTAAATGTATTTGCATGATATTTTTACGCTATGGGCAATATTGCTCACGCTTTGTATTATTTGATATGTATTTGTACTTGTACCTTTATTTTTATTGGACTCCTATCTTTACTGTAATGTTTCATGGAGCTTTTCTCCCCGGGCCTCCACAGAAAACAGGCTCTCTGGGCCCAGTGGACTTCCCCGGTATCAAATTGAAAATAAATGAATTATATATATATATATATATATATATATATATATATATATATATATATATATATATATATTTAGTGTGTGTGTGTGTGTGTGTGTGTGTGTTTAAAATGTATATAATGTGTAGAATACTATATGTGGGATGCAGTACTATGTTTAAATGCACATCTGACTGTGTGTGTGTGTGTGTGTGTGTGTGTGTGTGTGTGTGTGTGTGTGTGTGTGTGTGTGTGTGTGTGTGTGTGTGTGTGTGTGTGTGTGTGTGTGCGTGTGTGTGCGTGTGTGTGTGCATTTAAACCCAGTTAAGCAGTTCTGGTTTCGTTTTCTTAATATTTTTAATGTAAGAGCCCATAGTAAATGTATGTTAAAGTAAATTCGGCTGTATATTATGATTGCCATCAGTGGTCACTTTTCCTTTGTGGAATAAAACATGCTCATGCACTCTATCAATGTAACAAGTGATTCAAAGTCAGTGGGAATCTCTTACTATGGATCTGTGTGTACCAAATATGCTTCCCCCTCTGGGATAATGTCACAAAAAAGCATAAAAGACCTTTTTTGAACATTACCAGTGCACCTAGTTGAAAGGGGTGACACTTGTCTCTCTTTCTGCAGCTCTGTCCTGTGTCTGGGGGAGGAGGGCTTGAAATTGGTAAATGTGTTAATAATTTACAAGAAAAAAATCTGTTCTGATTTTTTTCTAAATGTCACAGAAATTGTTTATGCTACATTAAAGTTATATTAACATATAAACTGTTATGGATAACAACATTTAAAGCTCAGCATTTGAATACTATGTTGCTGCTTATGCAAATTTGTCAGAAGAGGTGGCACCTGTCTTTAAACCCCTGACTGATCTAATTGCTTTGTTTTATGAAAGGGGAGTGTTAAGTTCTCCTATCTGCAATAAAAAAGTGGAAAACAGTTCATAGCTTTCTGTCTTTTTTTTTATATCAGCTGTTGTGTTTCTGGCATTGGCAGAATTCATTGCCCATCTAAGACTGACAGCATTACCTCTCAGGGTAACAGATTTAACTGTGTCTATGATACATCATGCAGGCAATGACAAATTCCTCTGCAAAGCATGTGTGAAGTCAAGCTTAAAAAAGTAGGTGGGCTTTTCCTTCCTTTGATTCCAATACAAGGAAATAAAAGTTTTAAAAATTACAAGCAGGTTTCTGGTACCTACACAGTACTGGAGCCATATTGTAGGGAGAAACGAAACCTAAGGATTGATTTAAACTGTAGAAAAGGGTGGAATTTTCCTTTAAGCTCATTTACCCTTCATGCCTGACAGTAAACGAGCTGGACATAAAATTTCTGGAGTACACAGTCAAAGAAAATTTAAACAATGATACTAAAAATATTTTCAGTTGAATGTGTAAAGCCATTTTTGACTTACATTAATGTTAACATACTTTTCAGTCATTAACAGTGCTTAACTGCAACACTGAGTACCACAACCTGCTGTGTGGGCTTTGGCTTTCAAGTGCTATAGACTTGAATGAAACAAGGGAGCCAGTAGAGTTAACACTGAAGGAGTGAAGATGGACATAGACTAATAAGTTGGGAACTTTCTTCTTTTAAGACTGTGTTAAGTACTGTTGCCATGACAAAAGACATCAGTAAGCAACCCACATTTTTTTCAGTTTTGTGCCTTTTTGTGCCACTCAGCAAAACAGGGTATTGTAGATTAAAGTCAGTAAGATTGAGATCAACCTGGCTCTACCCAGGGTCAGTAGCATTAATAAAAACACACTAAGACAAATTTGGTGGTTAACCTTCCAATGTCCGTGGAGCTTCAGCCCCATTTATTGGAGATGAGCTTCTTTAATGTTTTGTTTTTCCGGTATGAAATTGTGCAGCTGACCACAGGGTTTACACTGACAATTGTAGGTACAAAATGGGCGAGTGCACCACATTGTTTACAGTAACTCTGCTCTATTCACATTCACAAAGTTAAGCAGACCAGGTTTCAATACAGGTGCAGTAAAAGTGTTAGCTGTATACTGATAAGCCAGGAAGTATAGGCACAGTATTCTCATAGCCTGTCATTTTCTTCTGAAACAGGTCAGTCTGCATAAGGCAGTTTGCTCTAAGACATGCAACCTCATTTTGATACTCGTGTGATAATTTACTTTTCTTGTAATGCATCAGGCCTTCTGTTTAATGATTTAAATAAACTGTCTGTAATTTTTAAGTATAATTATTTTAATTCTAAAGGTAAGATGTTTGAAATGCTCTTAACAGAGGGCGTCTCTGCTAAGAGCTTACTGCTTAACTACATTTTATGTGATCCTGAAAGAAAATATTGGCCAGGGAACAGAAACTAACAAGAGGTGAAGGTCATAATAAAGAAATTGATTAGAATGAGTTCCTTCACTAGTGATTAAATTTCATATACAATGGTGCTGGTAATTGCTACCAGGAAGAGAATATCATGTTGCTCATTAGTGAAGATTAAGCATGAAACAATTCAAAGAAAAATAAACATTTTTTGTTTGTATATTGATTGTTATATGTCAAAGTGCTTCATAAGCCCAGTGAGTAAATCTAACAATAACCAATGTGCTCAATGCCCAGGGGATACAGCATACATGATCTTTTTCACTGTACATGGTTGTTAGATTTAAAAGATAAAGAAAAAACATCTTCTTTTACTGCAAAATGCATTGGGTTCTTTTTCTTCCACTAGTTCATTCAGTCAGATAACATTAGATCCAGGACAGGTAGATGGGACCCGGGTTTAATAAGTCATTCAAAAGATGGCACACTTTGTCATTGCAATAGCAGTTATAAGATTAACACAGATGCTAGTGTTTCAGACTAGAACAAGAACCAACAGATTCAGTTTCAGAGGGTACTACTTTTCCAACTGCACTGTGCTGACTTCCCCAAAGTAACTCAAATACCAACATGTAATGCATACTTCCCTTCATTCTGTTTTTATGCCGATTGTACAAGATCTCTAAAAAATGCTACATAAATATACTTTTTCTATGAAACTGATTTTTCTTGCATACTTGTCAGCTTGATTTCTATGTATATCCTTTGACCATACTTTTCTCAGCAAAATGAATTTGCTGTTTAATAATTAAACTACTCAACAATGCATCTGTTCAAAGAATTCAGCATAGTCATCAGCTAAACTGGATAAAATAAAATGGGATAAAAGAAAATGCAGTGCAAATTAACATCATATGTGAAAAACACAGTATAGCACAACTCCATAACCAAATAACCAAGAGATGCAAGTAAACATTAATAAAAGCATTTTTGATTTCATTGGTGATACCTGGAACTTGATTTCTGGAGTAATGTCTCCTTCCTTTAAAACATACACGATGATTTAATTACACAGCCAAAGTATTATGGTTAAAGCCACCATAAGGTAAAATGGATGTCTTTACACTCTGCAGAAACCAAGTTTTGGTGATTTGTGATTATACAAATAGTTATTTGAGAAATATTTTTTGTGTTTACCTATTTTTACTGAAATATATTCACATATTTGAGATTTACAGAACTGATCCATAATCATAAGTGGAGACTAGAGATATAACTGTGGTCACCATATCAGTACAGTACAAAAACGTGCGTACACACACACACACACACACACACACACACACACACACACACACACGCACGCATGCACGCACGCACGCACACACACACACACACACACACACACACACACACACACACACACACATGCATTTCATGGCACTGAGATTTAAACCATGTCTTCAACACCAGTCATTTGTCTGTGGTAGTCCTTCCTGTAGTGTCTTAGTGTCTTGGGAGGATTCTATGACCGATCCTAGCTTGCAAACATCTGCAAACTTGGTCATCCAGTGGTACTTGATGTTTGCCTTAACATTGTAGAAGAAGAAGAAGATGCCAAATAGGAGCAGACCTAGTACAGAGCCCTTAGGGACTCTGTTAGTGACCTGCCTCTTTGTGGAGATAGTCTCCCCTGTCCTAATGTACTGCATCTTGATAGCCAGCTAGCTATCCAGAGCATAATATAGGGGATTATGCCTTTATCTGTGTTCTTGTTTATAATGCCCTAGTCTGGTACTACATCATGTACCTTAGCCAGGTCAAGATAGGCAGTATGCACTGTTTTGCCCTCATCCATTGCTTGGTGAACCTCTCTTAGAACTCTACCAGTTGGAGTTGGCATGATCTGCCCTTGACAAAAACAAACTGGGATGTATCCAGTATTTGAAGGTTTCTATGTGTTTATTAATCATTTCTATCATCATTACTTCTTTGGCTTTACATATGAGACAAGTAAATCTTATGGGCCAGTAGCTCCCATGGTCCATTGATGGTCCATCCTTGTGCAAAGGGATGTCTATTGCAGTTCTTCATTCATGTGACACAAAGACAAACTTGGGACTACAGTTAAGTCGTGGCTCCAATGGTCCTGATAAGTCATGTTTCAGGCTATTTAAGGAGCATCTTGGGATATTATCAGGGCCCATTGATGCAGTGATTTTGCCATTAAAGAGTGCACCTAGGACCTGTCCACAGTGATAGCTGGGTGGGTAGTTTGATGGTATTTCCTGGGGGCTGCTGGGGGATATACACATATGTCATGTGTAAATATAGGTTCCCTATTATGTGATCGAAACCTTAGGTTATTAAACACCTGAAGGTCGATCACAAAATGTCAAAGTCTGAAAAAATTACAAAAGGCCATTTTCACACAGGGAAATGAGTTGTTTGGCAATTACACTGATTTTGTTTTTTCTCCACTGTACAGCAATCTTAGAGTTGGTGTATTTATTGGAGGGTGTGGTGGCTGAGGCCCCCCACTTTATTTCTATTTATAACTTTTCTTTTTTTGGCCAATGGCATTGTTTCCCTGTGTGGAAATAGCCGTTTTCGATATTAAATTGTTTTTGACCCATGAATATATATATATATATATATATATATATATATATATATATATATATATATATATATGTAATGCATGTGCATGTGTGTGCATGCCAATTTAAATACACACACAGACACACAGACACACACACACACACACACACACACACACACACACACATATATATATATATATATATATATATATATATATATGCGTGTGTGTGTGTGTGTGTGTGTGTGTGTGTGTGTGTAAAGCGTCAGTTAAACTGTAATAACAAAACAAATGCATTGAATGCTCCCACTGAACTAAGTAAATTTATTTAGACCTGTTGGTTATCAAGTAATGAGGTGTTGTCAGGGGCGGCTCGTGGCATCGGGCTGCCGGACTGCAGCCCCCTCAGCTAGACAGCTGAGTAGTTTATTTTGCTTTTTTTTTATGTTAAAAAAAAAAATCTGTTTTTGTACTTTTAAATTTCGAGTCCGCGACTCGAAATTACGCGCATACGCATTACGAGCTTCAATCGCAACAGCGTTTTTTTTTTTTTCTAAATTCTTGCTGCAATGTTTTCATTGCAGCCCGGAGGAGCAAAGAAGGCATCATTGTGATGCCCAGAACTTCCCAGAAGTCTATGCGGTTGAGACACAAACCGCATAGACATGGAAGGGGCTCGGATCAGACTTCGCGAGGCATGTCATGACGTGCTTGCTGGGCAAATGCTGCTGATTGGTTGTCGCTCTCTTCCCGGGCTTTATGTGCTGGGAAAAGAGCGAGAATCAGTCAGTTTAGCTTCGGAATCGAGCAGCTTAGGTTTTAATTGTGTTTGTGATCATTTTACTTTTTTTTTGCATTTGATTTCTGATTTTTTTTTGGTCTTTTGGAATCGCTTTTTTTGGGTGGATTGGATTTCATTTTGACAGCGCTAGAAGAACAGAAGAAAGAAGAAGAAAGAAGAAGAAAGAAGAAGAAAAGTACAGAGTGAAGGACGGGTGCTGCAGAATTAAGTAAGTAATTATGTTAGCCATATATATATTTTTTCACTGTATATCTGTTGTTCATGATGTTATATGTTATTTGATAATCAATTAAAATAAAATTTAACTGTAACATAGAAAGACCTTTAAAAGAGAGAGACATCTACTAGAATTAGTACTGTTGCTTGCCTAAACTATCTCAGAATGGAGTTTTTCTGTAGTTGTATTCCAGAAAATGACAGTGATATCCATTTTAGGATGCCATTCCATATGTTTCCATATTCTTTACTATTATTAGGTGCAAGACATGTACTGAAGAATAGTTCAGGAGATATACTAATTTACTATTCTGAAGAGCCATTCTGAAACGTTTAAACATGACTTGCAAGAAGGGAGCATCAATTATTTGATATTCATTATACTTTTTGAACTAAATTATTGAAATAGCCCTGTAGGATTACTGTAATCCCCAGGTCTATTTTCTCTGATATTGTTTGTAACATACCTCAGTCTGTAAGATAAGCAAACAATAAAGCATTCCTGTAAGTGTTTCAAAGACCACAAGCACCTGCATTGCTGTAGGCTGCCTAAACTAAAAGCTGCATGTGTATGTTGGTAGATAGGTATGCTATCTGAGGCCGACATTTTCTTTCCTGCTTTCCCTTCATATTATTCCACATGTCTCCTGTCTTGCTTTTGGGTTTTTGTTTTGTCTTCTCTCCTGACATGTTCTCTGGTAAGGAAGCCAGAAACCTATCTGTTTTCTTCTGCCAGGAGTTGGCAGATGGAGTGGTTGAATTTGTCCCTATTTTTGGGACCGTATTCCCCCATTATTGGCTTTGTCCTGGTTTTTGTGCTAAGGTTGACAGCTATGGCAAGAACTGAATTCACTGAATATGTTTGAGGGCTGTATTCCCTCATTACTGGGTTTGTCCAGGTGTTTTGTACTAAGAGGTTGACAGCTATGGTGAGAACTGAATTCACTAAATGATAGCCATTTAAGTTTCAGTCTTCCTCTCTTTTACAAAGCAGCTGATGTGGCGTAATGGTATGTTACTCTGACTGTTTTTTGCTGAGGGACCTTGGCAGTAAAATGTATGGTGGCAACACAACATTTTATTCTAGCAACTTTCCAAGATTATACAAGCAATGTTTAATGTGTCCCTGGTTTTGGGCTTTGACCCCAATACATTTTGGCTTTTTCCAGTTTTCTTGAGCTGTGAAGTTGAGATGCAATTGAGTATTGAGTAGATTTTACAAGGAGCTGAGAGCTGCAGGGGAACAGAAGTTTAGTGTTTTGCCTTGTTAGTACTATAGCACAACAGGTTGTGTACTTGCTTTTGATGCAGAAGGCTGAGGGTTCTACTCCCACAAGGGGTGGATGCTGCCGTACTGAGAATGTTCTCCTTGGTGAAGATACTAACTATGAGTCTGTTATCAGTTTGCCATCCATTTCCTTTGCAATATTATTAGCTTATCATTTTAATGTAATATAGGCAATTTATTCCTGAGGGGCAACAGACACTATTTTTTGATGAAACCATGAAATATAAAGGTGATTGCTAGCAGCAACCTCTTCATTAGTTACAGATTTCTTTAATATGGAATTATTTAGATGATTTACTTCAGAGATTGTGCATATTTACTGATAATGGACTGTAGAATTGTGCATATTTATTGATAAAGGTGGACTGTAGAATTGTGCATATTTACTGATAATGGTGGACTGTAGAATTGTGCATATTTACTAATAATGGTAGACTGTATAATTGTGTATATTTACTAATAATGGTGGACTGTAGAAGTCTGAGTAGACTTTTTTTATGATAAATGTTCTCAACTGGGCAGTTTTGCCATTATGGGTGCATACGTTTTGTTTCATTGCTTACTGGAAAAATGTTCAAAACAAATTTAAAACACCCTCTAACAAGTGTACTGTATTGTACAAGGAATATAATTTTAGTACAATGGGGAAGGTGTATCAAAGAGCACATGTATGTGTCTTGGGAGGATTCTATAGCCGATCCTAGCTTACAAACATCTGCCAAACTTGGTCATCCAGTGGTACTTGATGTTTGCCTTAACTTGTAGAAGAAGAAGAAAGATGCCAAATAGGAGCAGACCTAGTACAGAGCCCTTAGGGACTCTGTTGGTGACCTACCTCTTTGGCGGAGATAGTCTCCCCTGTCCTAATGTACTGCATTTTGATAGCCAGCTAGCTATCCAGAGCATAATATAGGGGATTATGCCTTTATCTGTGTTTTTGTTTATAATGCCCTAGTCTGGTACTACATCATGTACCTTATCCAGGTCAAGATAGGCAGTATGCACTGTTTTGCCCTCATCCATTGCTTGGTGAACCTCTCTTAGAACTCTACCAGTTGGAGTTGGCATGATCTGCCCTTGACAAAATAAATAAAAAATAAATAAATAAAATAATAAAATAAACTGGGATGTATCCAGTGTTTGAAGGTTTCTATGTGTTTATTAATCATTTCTATGATCATTACTTCTTTGGCTTTACATATGAGACAAGTAAATCTTATGGGCCAGTAGCTCCCATGGTCCATTGATGGTCCATCCTTGTGCAAAGGGATGGCTATTGCAGTTCTTCATTCATGTGACACAAAGACAAACTTGGGACTACAGTTAAGTCGTGGCTCCAATGGTCCTGATAAGTCATGTTTCAGGCTATTTAAGGAGCATCTTGGGATATTATCAGGGCCCATTGATGCAGTGATTTTGCCATTAAAGAGTGCACCTAGGACCTGTCCACAGTCATAGCTGGGTGGGTAGTTTGATGGTATTTCCTGGGGGCTGCTGGGGGATATACACATATGTCATGTGTAAATATAGGTTCCCTGTTATGTGATCGAAACCTTAGGTTATTAAACACCTGAAGGTCGATCACAAATGTCAAAGTCTGAAAAAATTGCAAAAGGCCATTTTCACACAGGGAAACGAGTTGTTTGGCAGTTACACTGATTTTGTTCTTTCTCCACTGTACAGCAATCTTAGAGTTGGTGTATTTATTGGCGGGTGTGGTGGCTGAGACCACCCACTTTATTTCTATTTATAACTTTTTTTTTTTTTTTGGCCAATGGCATTGTTTCCCTGTGTGGAAATGGCCGTTTTCGATATTAAATTGTTTTTGACCCATGAATATATATATATATATATATATATATATAACCTATATATATATATATGCCTTATATATATATGGGTCCCCTTCACATAGTCAACAGTTCATATAATCGACACTCACTTGGTCGACAGTTCATTTTGATTCGACAACAGATTTGCCCCAACTTCCCAATGTTGTGCAACCCTGGAGTTGATATATATAGTTAGGGGGCACAATTCCCCCACATTGGGGGGTGTGGAGGGTAAACCCCACCTAAAATGCTTGTCGATCAAAACTGAACTGTCGACTACAAACATCAACCATATGAGACTATCGACCATCATCAAGGCTCGAACCATAAATATATATATATATATATATATATATATATATATATATATATGTAATGCATGTGCATGTGTGTGCATGCCAATTTTAATACACATTTTACACACACACACACACACACACACACACACACACACACACACACACACACACACACACACATATATATATATATCTATATGTGTGTGTGTGTGTGCATGTCAATAATAGCTGTTTCATACTGTCAATTCACAATATTCAATGTCAATGTGTGATAACAATGTGTAAAGTGTCAGTTAGATTGTAATAACAAAACAAATGCATTGAGTGCTTCCACTGAACTAAGTAAATTTATTTAGACCTGCTGGTTATCAAGTAATGAGGTGTTGCATTCATGAATTGTAACAGTCTGGACAGCAAATGCCTGGAGTACACCATCAAAAAAAATTTAACATAAAAAAAATCTTTTTTGAGATACCTCTATCCTAATAAACTACTTTCTAAAAGCTTCTGTATATAGATTTCTTATGTTTTTTTTATAATAAATATTTTTATTCTCATAGCCTCATGAAGTAGAATAGTTACTTTAATAATCTATCCAATAAATAAGCCATCGCTCCACTAATAAACTTTCTTTCATCGCAGACTATAAAAACTGTTTACTTAACTCAGTAAATGACTTAATTGATTAAGCACTGTTAATGCCACCAAAAGCAATGATCTTTACATTTGCAGTATATTAAAAGACCTCTCTCCTACTTGAAAGAAATATCGTAAAACATGCAAAGAAATGTCAGTGACAGACAATACAACAGGAGTCAAATACGGTAAAATTAATCCAACTTTCCTCTTATTAGCAAAACTCATATATAAGCCATTGGTATAAATCTACAACATAACCTTCACACCCAGTGTTGTCTTGCAGTTGTTTAAGCATGTAGTAATCATTCCCCTTCCAAACCATTCAGTCACAACTTTAGCTAAGGACTTTAGGCCCACAGCTAACCTGTGCTCCTTTGCAAAATTTCTAGAGAAAACAATATTATTTGAACAGAATCCCATATGCAGAATCTTCTAAAAGATCCTCATCACAGTCTCAGATATGGCTTAACTATAGGAATAACAGTCTATTCAGTTAGAAATAATATAACAGTTTGAATGATAATCTCCTCACTGATGGAATCTTTTTTTATATGACTATGCACTTTAAAACAAAATCACAGTAATTTTCCTCATAAGTGAGAACATAGATGCAAAATATTTAACTAACAGAACACCCCAGGTTTTGGGAACTGTATATCCTACCTAGTTAGGTATATTGGAACATTATATTGTGTCGAGTCCCCAAGGCTCAGTTTTAGGATCATTCAAATTATCTCTATTCTTTAATGACATAGCACGTTGACAGCTATGGTGAGAACTGAATTCACTAAATGATAGCCATTTAAGTTTCAGTCTTCCTCTCTTTTACAAAGCAGCTGATGTGGCGTAATGGTATGTTACTCTGACTGTTTTTTGCTGAGGGACCTTGGCAGTAAAATGTATGGTGGCAACACAACATTTTATTCTAGCAACTTTCCAAGATTATACAAGCAATGTTTAATGTGTCCCTGGTTTTTGGGCTTTTGACCCCCCCCCCCAATACATTTTGGCTTTTTCCAGTTTTCTTGAGCTGTGAAGTTGAGATGCAATTGAGTATTGAGTAGATTTTACAAGGAGCTGAGAGCTGCAGGGGAACAGAAGTTTAGTGTTTTGCCTTGTTAGTACTATAGCACAACAGGTTGTGTACTTGCTTTTGATGCAGAAGGCTGAGGGTTCTACTCCCACAAGGGGTGGATGCTGCCGTACTGAGAATGTTCTCCTTGGTGAAGATACTAACTATGAGTCTGTTATCAGTTTGCCATCCATTTCCTTTTGCAATATTATTAGCTTATCATTTTTTAATGTAATATAGGCAATTTATTCCTGAGGGGCAACAGACACTATTTTTTGATGAAACCATGAAATATAAAGGTGATTGCTAGCAGCAACCTCTTCATTAGTTACAGATTTCTTTAATATGGAATTATTTAGATGACTTACTTCAGAGATTGTGCATATTTACTGATAATGGACTGTAGAATTGTGCATATTTACTGATAAAGGTGGACTGTAGAATTGTGCATATTTACTGATAATGGTGGACTGTAGAATTGTGCATATTTACTAATAATGGTGGACTGTATAATTGTGTATATTTACTAATAATGGTGGACTGTAGAAGTCTGAGTAGACTTTTTTTATGATAAATGTTCTCAACTGGGCAGTTTTGCCATTATGGGTGCATACGTTTTGTTTCATTGCTTACTGGAAAAATGTTCAAAACAAATTTAAAACACCCTCTAACAAGTGTACTGTATTGTACAAGGAATATAATTTTAGTACAATGGGGAAGGTGTATCAAAGAGCACATGTATGTTTCATATGCAAGGGGCCTATGATTTGAAAACAGCCCAAAATTAATCTTTATCTGCCACTGGCAAAATGTATTTTCTTTGAATGTGGGTTTCAATGCTGTTGCAATGAATGTGAGTTTCAAGGGCAGAGAAGTTTGAATGCTAAGTTTTCATTGTGAGACTGCATTGCTTTGTTTAGCAGATGACTTAGTGTTTGTGCTGTAAAATACAAAGTAAAACTTTCAAATTAAGTCCAACTCATCATAAACGTAAATTAGTATGCACATTAGTGTTTATGGTAAATGGAGTGAAATAGCCAAGTAATGGTTCATTGGAATGGCTGCAGAGGCTCCATTCAACCATTATTTTGTCGGGGGGGAAGGGCAGCAAACTCAGACAGGCCCAGCTGAACTACTATACCTCCCAACTGTCCAGATTTTCAAAGAATGAATAGATTTTTGCTTGTTATTTTTGGTTTGTTCTTCATAAAATTTGTAGTTTTCTGGCAAATCATTTAGGAAATAAGTCACTAAATAATAAGTTTCAGACTTCATAACCTTCAGAAAAATGCATGTTAAAGTAAGAGCTGTTCTATCAACTGTCTCAATTTATACAAGAGCAATTTTAGTACTGTTTATATGTGCCCCGATATATTTGGCCTTGTTCAGTTTACTGCATTAACAGGTTGAGAGGTACATGCAAATAAATTGCTTTATAGAATTAGGCATAGCCAACCTCTCAACTGTCCCCAATTTTGGCTCAAAATGTTGCTCTTCCCTAATAATCCCTCCGCAAAATAGCAATTTTGGAAGAAAACATGGAGGGTTTACAATTAAGAAATAACTGTAATAATCAAAGTTATAGATTACTTTAAATGCATGTAGATTCTTTTATTTTGTCAGCTGCTCAAGGTAGCAGTACTAATATTAAAGTTTCCCTTCTTTGACAGGTAGCAGCTGTATTGTGTGTCTATTTTATATTTTTGCATCACATTTTTGGTCCATTTTTCATAAAATTGTGTTTTTTGGCAAATTAGTGACAAATCACTAAAGACTGAAGTTAGAAAATGACAGACATTTGAGTTTCAGATTTTATACCCTTCAGAAAATTCATACTAATGCAAAACCTATTCTATTATCTTTCTAAGTTTATTAGAGCAATATTTAAAATTGTCCTTATTTTTGGGCCTTTGTCCCACTTCTGTGTATGGCTTTGTCCAGATTTCTTGCTCTTGAGGTTGAGAGGTAAGACAAATGTGTCAGGGCCATCACAGTCAGCCAGAGACATTTCAAATTGTGACATACTTGTTGCACCCCACTCCCCCATATAGTGACTCTGGATGTGTCCAAGCAAGGCAAGGAGTAGTTGTGTCTACCTTGGATGGAGAGGACACACTGCATAAGTACTACAGTGGCTTTTCATCTGTCCTTGATTTTGCAGAATGGTCTGGTTTCTGTCATATTTTTGTACTGTTGATTTATGCTTATTACTCAGATTTATGCTTATTACTCAAAGTGCCTGTTGCTCTGTGTTTAAGTAGCAATGCTTTAATGACCATAAGGTAAGCTTGTCTGAGATCGTAAGATGCAAGTAAGCTTTAATAAGCATACTGTTAAAGAATTGCCAACATTGAAAGCCTTTCTGTTGTTGCCATGAAGAGAATACTTGACTAGATAATGTATAAATAAGCCTTGAGTATTAAAGGACAGGATTCCATTATTTTAAAAAGCTCATTACACTTGTTGGAGACTTCCAGTCATCTCTACAGACTTTACCCGTAAACTAAACAGAATGACAATCATGTGTGGTCCATAACCTGTACAATAATCCTTTGAGCAATGTATCTTGAGCTTGTTTCTTGTTTGCTTTTCATTTTTTACTTTGATCATGTTTTCCCCATGAAACAAGTTGTCAGGCAGCAGGTCTTTTTTGGATAAGAAACATTTTTACAAGTGGGGGCATCACATAGATTTCTACTTTCAGCATGTTACTTGGTACTTTAATAGCGCTGAATATATTATAATTAGAACTGCAGTGCAAGGAGAAGTGGTTTGAGTTGAGTGCTTCTGATTTTTCTTATACTTGATTTTGACTGGCATTCCAGTAATGTATTTAAAAAGTGATTTATTTTTTCATGCCTCACAACCTTTTGTTTCCATCTAGATATTAAGTAAGCTGTCATGCAGCCAATGCATTGAAATATTTTTATTCTTCTACACTTATTTTTGTCTTGATTGGACTTTCATAATGATGGTTTGCCACCCAGGGCAGCGTATTTAATTAAAGTTAGTCTTTGTGGTTTTGTGCATAGCTCCTCCCCTTTCTAGTTGACCACACCCCTTCCCCTTGACCCCACCCATTCAGCTGTCTCCTGCAGCCCCCCTGTGATTTGAAGTCACCAGCCGCCACTGGGTGTTGCATTCATGAATTGTAGCAGTCTGGACAGCAAATGCCTGGAGTACACCATCAAAAAAAATTTAACATAAAAAAAAATCTTTTTTGAGATACCTCTATCCTAATAAACTACCTTCTAAAAGCTTCTGTATATAGATTTCTTATGTTTTTTTTATAATAAATATTTTTATTCTCATAGCCTCATGAAGTAGAATAGTTACTTTAATAATCTATCCAATAAATAAGCCATCGCTCCACTAATAAACTTTCTTTCATCGCAGACTATAAAAACTGTTTACTTACCTCAGTAAATGACTTAATTGATTAAGCACTGTTAATGCCACCAAAAGCAATGATCTTTACATTTGCAGTATATTAAAAGACCTCTCTCCTACTTGAAAGAAATATACGTAAAACATGCAAAAGAAATGTCAGTGACAGACAATACAACAGGAGTCAAATACAGTAAAATTAATCCAACTTTCCTCTTATTAGCAGCAAAACTCATATATAAGCCATTGGTATAAATCTACAACATAACCTTCACACCCAGTGTTGTCTTGCAGTTGTTTAAGCATGTAGTAATCATTCCCCTTCCAAACCATTCAGTCACAACTTTAGCTAAGGACTTTAGGCCCACAGCTAACCTGTGCTCCTTTGCAAAATTTCTAGAGAAAACAATATTATTTGAACAGAATCCCATATGCAGAATCTTCTAAAAGATCCTCATCACAGTCTCAGATATGGCTTAACTATAGGAATAACAGTCTATTCAGTTAGAAATAATATAATAGTTTGAATGATAATCTCTTCACTGATGGAATCTTTTTTTATATGACTATGCACTTTAAAACAAAATCACAGTAATTTTCCTCATAAGTGAGAACATAGATGCAAAATATTTAACTAACAGAACACCCCAGGTTTCTGTATATCCTACCTAGTCGTATATAGGAACATTATATTGTCGAGTCCCCAAGGCTCAGTTTTAGGATCATTCAAATTATCTCTATTCTTTAATGACATAAACGTTGACTGCCCTTAACTAAAACTAACCATTTCTGTAGATGATAACCTCTTTCTAAACTCTTAACAAATATTTTAACCACTTACAAAATACACTGCAATGCGACCGACTTCACAAAACTAAGCAACTGGATACATGTAAATAACCTGTTCATTAATAATAGGAAATCCAGTCTAATGTTCTTTTCTACCCCTCAAAATGCGTAATCCCTACATCTCTTAAAATACTTCACTTGTTTAACAATCAGATCCCCAGTATTACTCAACAAAAGTACTTTATGCCTATCATATGACCCTTTCTTTCTTTCACATCCCACACGGATATTGTAGTTCAGAAAACTTGCACGATAAAAAGCATGCTAAAAATATCACACATCCTCTGTCCTGAGGTAAGACTTGGAATAGTCAAAAGTGTTCTAACATCCAAATCTGGAAATAGCCTCCTAATAATTGCAGTTAACACCAACAATAACACTTTCAAAATGCAAATTGCTGTCAACAAAATAGCCAAGTATTTCTTCTGGACAGATTCAGAAAACACCACTGCTACTTGCTATAAAAGTTCAACTGTTTACCTACACCTGACAGGACATCATTCCCACTAAACATTGCAATATTTAAATAATAATGAAACGTTATAATATTGTCCACTATGAAAACATAAAGTAACATTTAAACACTCAAAATATTCTATCAAAACAACTATGAAGGCAGTTTAGATTTGCTTGGACTTCATTTTAGATCAGTAAATGGAGAAATGGTATTCTGCAAAATTGGTGCAACATCTTGGAATAAATCCCAGGTGAGGTCAAAACTGAAGTAAGCATATTTTTTTTTCTAAGTCCATATTGAAAGAATGTATCGTAAAACCTCAAAAAAGCAAATGCTTTAATGACAATGGATAGAAATAATGTTGTCATCAACTGTAATTATCCCTTACTTTTTAATCTCCAGAGTTACACAGTAGCCCAAATCCATAATATACAAAATAGTTTCTTAATGTAAATATGAACATTCACGAATGCCTTCACATATTCTAACAATACTTAACTAGCATAAATAGAAAAAATGCATTTTAATGTATTTGCTTTTAAATAACACAAAAACTGTGAAACTCTAATTTGTACTGAGACAATTAATCGCCATGATGAAGTATATTCAGCTTTATTATCATTAATTAAGCTGCACGTCCTCTCACGTGAGAGGTAGCATAATGTTTTAATCTCTTGCCACCTCATTCATTACTATGAAATTTCTCTCACCTCCATCTTACTTCATAATACTCACTGTAATAATAATTCTTATACTTTGCAAATACAGTTGTAAGAATGCTGTTTGTCTGAGACCTGTGTACTCTGTGCAACTAATTCTGTACGTATTACCATGCTTAAGAAATGTATCTGTTTTTCATAGTTTGTGTTGTTTTTCTCTGAGCACACACTGAGGCTGAAAAAGGTTTCTTGATCAGGCTGCCATCTCAGTAAGCAAATGTGAAAAATAAATAAATAATAATTAAAAAAATTATTTTCCGTAGCCACCTGTATCTAAGTGAATGTCTCTGTGCTCCATACACCAGCATTGACAAGTCTTGCCTTCAACCTTCATTAATTACTGTTTTCTGTCCTTTACCAGCATCCAGTTCCATTACAGGTCTGACAACACAGTACAAGCAATAATGAACTGGCACCTCACCTATGTGTCATGATTAATCATAGCCTCATCTCAGGCTTCGTGCCCACAGAGTGGTGCATAGCTACAGTCA
This sequence comes from Protopterus annectens, assembly GCF_019279795.1. NCBI lineage: Eukaryota > Metazoa > Chordata > Ceratodontiformes > Protopteridae > Protopterus > Protopterus annectens. The sequence continues at coordinate 1,423,337,852 of NC_056739.1, read as the reverse complement.
TCCCACTCCACAAGGGGGGGATCCACTTTGGATCCTGGGAACTACCATCCCATCAGTCTGATGAGCCTGATCTGCAAGGCCATGGAATGTATTATCATGGAACTTATAAACAAAGATATTGACAACCTTCAGACACTGGACCCCATCCAGTTTGGGTTCATGAAGGGCCAATCTTGCCACCTGAACCTGATTGACTCCTTCAAATCAGTCTCCAGAGCCATGGACGAGGGTAAGGTGGTTCACGCAGCCTACTTGGATCTTGCCAAGGCTCTTGACACTATCCCCCACTCTGGAATCATAGATAAACTTACTAAGCTGGGCATTACTCCCTATGTCACTTTATGGGTTGCAAACTGGCTTACTGAGAGAACACACACTGTAAAAGTAGCTGACTCCAAATCCAGCTCCAGACAAGTGACAAGTGGTGTACCGCAGGGTTCTGTCCTGGGACAACTCTTGTTTGGCATCTACTTCTCTGAGGTACAGGCCAACACCAAGGGTCTCTGGATTGCAAAGTTTGCAGATAACTGCAAGCTGGGAGCCATTACTGAATCCCCAAATGATGTGGATATACTACAAAAGGGCCTTACGGAAACAGATGCCTAGTGCTAGAGCCATGGGCTCAAGCTAAATGCCAAAAAATGTATAGTTGTCCTCGTTGGCAAAAGACACATACCTGTAAACTACCACATAAGTGGCAGTACACTAAACACCGAAAGTGTGATAAGAGACCTAGGGACACAGGTGGACAGTGTTCTCACCTTTGATAACTACACAGCCAAAACAGTTAGAAAATCCTTCTACATGGCACTAAGGGCTTTTCATCCAGAAAAAAGGAGGTCATTGTCCCTCTGTACTCATCCGTCATTAGACCCATTATAGAATTCAATACCCCATTTGGTATGTACCTCACAAGACATCTGCAACAACTAGAAAGGTCTCAGAAATACATCTCAAAAAGAATCACAGGCCTAAAGCAGATGCCTTATGCTGACCATCTAAAGAAACTCCAGCTATACTCTGTCGCATATTGCCTACTCAGAGGTGATCTCTGCCTAACATATAAGGCCATGTCAAACCCAGAGTTGTTGGACATGTTACACTTAAAGAAATTCCTCCAAGCCCCACGCTCCCGGGATCTTAACCTTGTCATCACGATGACTAGAACATGCTGGAGGGATAGGTTCCTGACCCAGAGACTCCTTGTGCTCTGGAATAGGCTGCCCATACCTGTCAGGCAGAGTGCCTCAATGGCCCTCTTCAAAACGAACCTTGACGATTGGATGGGAGTTAGAAAATTCAACCCAGGGATCACATCAGTAGCCCTGCTAGACAGGGGTCCAGGAAATTAAATATTTGTGGGAAGCAATAGCCAGGGAATTGTTATGGTTAGGCTTGTATAAGTCCTAGGCCGATAGCCTAGTACCTACCTATGAACCTATAAACCTATTTGTGAATGCTATTGCAGTCATGACACATTGTTTCCTGTTTCCATATTGCATTGTAGACTGTTCATTTCCATAGTGCATTGTAGACTGTTCATTTAGTGACTTCAAGAAACATGTTTTTCAGGAGTCAAAGATGGCCGCTTTTCTGTAAGCACTGCTGATCCTTAGCTCCTCTACTTAACTGGAATAAATCCAACCCAGAGGACAAACCAGGAATTATTTCAACATAATACTTCAAATTTGCAACTCTAATCAGCATTTAAAACAAAACCACCAAGAAAGAAAACCTGATCTAACAGCTAAACTGCTAAGATTGAAATAGATTATCTGAAGCAACAAAAAGCCGTGTGCTTGAGAATCCTTCTATTCTGAACTACACACATAAACTGGGATATATCAGAACTACAAGATGTCAAAGGATGACAAAAATATGGACACTACTACATCTAAGATTAAACTTTCGGACTTATTATCTCCTGAGAAAGATGTAAACTCTAAAAGACAAAAAATAATAAAACAACAAGATACTTCTAAAGCTGGAAACAGAGTTAAATCAGATCAACCTGCAAACCTGGATGACATCAAAACAGCATTACTTCCCATTCAAGATGCAATAAAAGAGTTATCCATGCAACTACAAACATTTGGGGATACTTTCAAGCAAATAATAGAAAGAATGGATAAATCGGAAGCCAAAATCACTGAGAATGAGGAACAAATAGCGTTAATAACCAAAAAAACTGACTCACATGAAGTAGACATTCAAAACATCCAAGCCAAAATCACAGATTTAGAAGCACTATCCAGAAGAAATAATATTATCATAAGAGGCATCCCAGAATCTGTGTCCCACAATGACCTGATCCCTTCTATTATCCAAATTTTGAACACTTTGCTCAAAGAACCAGGAAAAACTCAACAAATTGTAATAGAAAGAGCACACAGAGCTTTGAGAGATCCCAGATGTCAGGCAAACCAAGACCAGTATATGTCAAACTTTTAAACTTCCAAGATGTCAACACAGTTTTGCTAACTGCTAAAAAAATGGTGGGTCCACTACCTGGAATAATAATCTAATATAACTAGTTCAAGATCTTCCCCTGCAAATTAGACAAGCAAGACAACTTCTTTCCCCCTACTGCAAGTTTTTAATTTAAAGAAAAATAAAGTTCCAAATGAAATACCCAAATTCCTTAACTTTCCAATTAGATGGTGTTAAATATTTGATTGCTAATCACAAGGAAGCTAAAAACACTCTCCTGGCTGTTTTCAAAAAGATTCCCACCATAGAACGCTAATTTCACTCACCGGAATGGCTTACGGAACTCCAGCTGATGGCTGCATACCTTACGACTAGCCGGGGTCTTCTATTGCATTTTATTTTTGTGTAGGGCTGTGCTAGGCCTCTATTTAGAGTGCATGACTCTTTTCGCTCTTCACTAAGCCACGAGGAGCAAACCCGGAAACTCAACGTTACTTCCGCCTATTCAACTTTCCTACGAAGGGAACTGAAAATCACTGCTGCACAGCATACAAGCAATTAGGAAGGTAGTACTTCCGGGAATCCGCTCCAGCAAAAGGTCCCCCAACAAGCAGCTAAGCAGTCGGCTTAGGGGGATTGATGTTTCGTGAAGCCTGTAAATAAAAAAGAAAAAAGAAAAAACATTGCAAATGATCAAGTCATCTGATTAGGGATCTGTTTTTAAGCACAGGAAACTCAACTTTACTTCCGCCTATTCAACTTTCCTACGAAGGGAACTGAAAATCACTGCTGCACAGCATACAAGCAATTACGAAGGTAGTACTTCCGGAAATCCGCTCCAGCAAAAGGTCCCCCTACAAGCAGCTAAGCAGTCTGCTTAGGGGGATTGATGCTTTGTGAAGCCTGTGAATAAAAAAGAAAAAACATTACAAATGATCAAGTCGTCGGATTAGCGATCTGTTTTTAAGCACAGGAACGATCACCGCCCTGCTATACGCTTCAACCAAGAGTAAAAAACAGCAAAGAAACAGTTTTAAAGCACTACGCCCCTTAAACATAAAAACACTTGCTATACCATGGCGAAGTGCACAATTCACAAAACTTGTACTGTTGGACATTGAACTGACAGATTCTAAAAAAAAAAAAAAAAAAACATGAAGGTCTGGTGTAAAGACACACACAACTTGAGAATTTACTTGACTGGCAGTTAACTCTGATCTCACAAATGAGCGCACATATGTAATGCACAAACACTTACCAATGTGTCTTACTATTTCACAAAGGTTGTTGAAGTGATAAGAAAATCATCTGAGTTAAATGGTCCAACATTACGAGACTATGAGGATATTAGCATGCATATGAATGATGGTACTAACCTTAGGTTAAACTTCAGATATTAAGTCAGGGGTTGTCTAAGAACCTGCAAGTTAAGAGAAAAAGATTAACTTATAGACACAAGGGCGAGTACTATGTATAACAGCCAATGACACAAGAGCTACCAAAATATATAACAGCTAATGATTGATCAGCAAAATACATAGCTCTATTAGATCTTCACTCAAGATCTAAAAATAAGCATAATAGGAAAATGTGCTTTGAGATAAATTTCATATGTGTTTATATAACATTATTGTGTAAAGGAACGGTCTGGTACATAACATTGCAATATTTTCTTAGGGATATGTATTAAACTGAGAATGAATAGTATAAACATATAACACCAAGAAATATACAAACAAAGGAGCTAACATACCATTTCACCTACCCTAAGGAAGCATGTAAACAATTAATACATTTGGAAATAATATAGTCATAACATTTAAAACTAATAGTGCTTAACGAAGATGATAAAGGTGAAATGCTAAAGAAAACCACACTAAGCCCACAATGGGCCCTAATCAACCACACATGCCTAGTCTCACAGAACTATATCAAATAATAGTGGAAGATATTAAGTAGATGGCAAATGGGCTTATCACAGGAAAATAAATGATTATAAAGCCCAAACACAAAGCTCAACGTCAAAGCAATTATAAAAATCACTATAAGCTTTGAACATTATAAAGCTAACACTTACACTAAATCCACAGGTACAAATTCTCTGGATAGAGGAACCTAAGACCCAAGTAAGGGATTGAACCTGTGAAGACCCAACACACAATGGAAACTGTTTCTTTAGACCAGATCTTCCAAATTACTGTCTAATATTTTCAAAGAAAAGAACTTTTTTGAATTATTGATATGTTCATGTGTGTAATTAACTAAAAGATGATTGCTATACCTCTTTAAGATAAATATATATTTCTATATATTACTAAGTATATAACTGAAGCTACTACTTAATGGTACTAAACCAAACCTCCCATTAACGTATAGGAAAGTAAAAGAGAATACAATATGTTCTTTTAATCTTGTATAGCAACTACTAATCCTGAAAAAAAAGTTGTTTAATACAGTAAGTCAGGAGATCAAACATACTGCTACAAAACAGTTATCTCAGGGGCTACCAACATGTTACAATACATAAGAGTAACACGAAAGGTAATAGATTACAGATGGGCTGATCATAAAGTGGAAGACTATATTGAAACAATAAAAATGAAGCTAGATGTTCAAAGTTAAGAGCAGACATAAAGATACTATAACAGACATCCTTGCCCGTGCATACACATACACCCAGGTCTTGATTTAGCTAGTTATAAGCATAACATTACTAGCTGAAAGTCCTAACTCTTCCCTCTCTGATATTGGAAGTATAATGATCCAGGTCCTCCCTCCCAATGGTGGTAATAAACAATCACATCAGAAGATAGGACCAAAAGTCACTATATATTGTTATACTTGATATAAAATAAGATTTAGTTATAACAGAACATAGTTAGAAAATCTGTAAATATTGGTTATGACTGACATTTTGGAATCTGTTTCTTTTCTCATTATATAAGGTTAAGATAGTTGATTATACATTTTCAAAATTATAACGTTGTATAGTAAAAGTCATTGAGGAGACTTAGGTTACATAAGTAGTGCTTTTCTGGGAATAAGTCTGGTAAGCTTTGTCAAAGGAGTGAAAACACATGTAGGGTTACTAATTTTCACTTTCCTTCTAAACTTTAAAACACAGGAGGTTAACACTCTATTAACATACAAACCTACAAAGTTAATAACTTCTTATACCCTGCTTTATTCCTGGTCCTGGGGGTTAGTGGTTAAGCACAGGGGAGGGACGGGAATAAGAAGATGCTTTCATAACTCAATTTATTTAAAAGTTAAGCAAAAACTACTATCTGCATATAAATCACATATCTTCATATACAGACAAATTAAATACCTTAATGTGGGAATTTGATTCATGGAATGTCAAAGGGCTCCAGAACAGAAAGAAAAGAAAACTGTTTCTACACCTTATCTTATAGGCAAGAGCAAACTTTATACTAGTTCATGAAACTCATCTAACTCTTGAACAATGGTCAGAAATTAGGAATAAAAAACGGATAAGAGAAAATATAGCTTCTGAAGGTAAAACCAATAGTGCAGGCTTAGCTATAATAATTAAAAAGCAATACCAAGACAAAATTATGGAAACCAAAATAGACAAAGAAGGGAGATGGTTTTACGTAACCCTCTCAACTCCTGCATTTCTTAAACCCATCTTATTACTAAATATTTATGCACCTTGTAATAATCAACACTCCTTTCTTGCTTCATTATACCCTATATTAAGCCAATACCAAAATCATTATATGATTCTAGGAGGAGACTGGAACACGTACCAAAATCCAAAACAAGACAAGTCAAGTACACCCCTATCATACAATAATCAAGCATCTCTAACTTTAAATAAACTTAAATACGACTTCAGTTTGTATGATCCCTTTAAATATGGAAATAATCCAAATAAATCAAATAATTTTATGTTCTACTCCAATTGTCATAAAATGTGGTTGAGAATTGATTTTTTCTTAATCTCGGAAGCACTAATTACGTTAGACCCTAAAGTGAACATACATGCTAGGTACCTCTCCGACCATTCCAAAATTACCTTAAACTTTAATGGAAACCCCAAAAACTATGCATTAAAAAGAGGATATAATTGGTCCCTGAACCCCAATCTTTTAACTAAAAAAGAAATAATTAATGAGATTCAATCTATCCTTAAAGTAAACCTGGCTAACATTACGAACCATCAGCTCCCCCCAGATATTTAATGGGCGGCAACCAAAGCTCAAATTAGGGGAATTTTTATTCAAAAAACAACTTATTATAAAAAAACTCAACTCGAGTGGAGCAGGCACTGGAAACGAAAATAAAATCATTTGAACATGACCTAATAACTAATTTCAATACTCAAACAGAAACAGAACTATTGAAATGCCAAAAGGATCTCTACCTTTTACATAATAATAATTTATCCTTTCATGAAACCAAAATATTAGCTAATTATGCTAATGATGTTCAAACTCCATCTCGAGCACTAGCAGGGATTATTAACCAAACCAAATCATCCTCTCAAATTTCTGAAATATTTTATGAGAACAAAAACCATGCTAAAAATGATGATATTATTAAGACCTTTGAGTTTATATATTCACAAACTTATGGAGATCAACTAATACTACCCTCAAATGAAACCAGTATACACACTTTCTCCAAAACCTTAAATTCCCAAAACTAGATCCAAAACAACAAGAAAAATTAACTGAGCCAATCTCCATAGATGAAATAACATTAACAATCCAGCAAATGAAATCACATAAATCCCCTGGTCCAGACGGTCTCACAGCAGAATTTTATAAAACATTTTGCCCCATTGTAGCACAAATTTTGTTCCATATATTAAACTATATAATAAATAATAAATTTAATGATATACACTTTAATGCATCTAAAACTATCTTTATACTTAAAGAAAAGGCAGACCTTAAAAATCCAGATAGTTACAAACCCATATCACTATTAAATATTGATACCAAAATCCTAACATCTATACTGGCAAACAGACTAAAAAACTTAATGGACAAAATTACCTCCATCGAACAATCTGGCTTTATAGCATTTAGACAAAGAGTGATAATACACTAACACTAAATACACTAATCTCATATGCTAACCAAAACAACTTAAACATATATACACTCGTTATTGATGCCCATAAAGCCTTTGATATAGTAAACATGAAATTTCTATTTCAGATTCTACCTTACTTTAATATACCCCAAAAATGTATCCAAACCTTACAAATATTATACAATAACCCCTATACATCATTATATATAAACAAAACCTGGTCTAAAAGAATCCCAATCAAAAATGGAACCTGTCAAGGATGCCCTTTATCTCCGCTACTATTCAACTTATATCTAGAACCTCTTTTTTTAAATATAAAACAAAATGTCTACCATAACCCTCCAATAATATATAACACCTAAATCTTCTTATCTGCATTTGCTGACAATCTTAATATTTTCTGTACCACATCAATTTCGGATATAAAGAAAATACTATCTGCTATTGAGTGCTTCTCGACAATATTGAATTACAAAATGAACCTCAAAAAATCTAACATTTTCCCCTTAAAACCCCCTAAACCCTTCTCTCTTCTACCACTGATAGGAAAAATAAAAACTGAAGAAATAATTAAATACTTAGGTATTACATTCTCTACAAACAACAAGGACTTTTACTCAAATAATACAAAACAAAAATGGAATGACATCCTACTAGACCTGAATAGATGGAAAAATCTAAGACTAACATTCTTGGCAAAAGTGTCGATAATAAAAATGAATGTCTTACCTAGATTATTATATATCTTCACATCCTCCCAGATAAACATACCCAAAAAAATTTTCAAGCAGATTCACATTGAATTTGCCAAATTTATCTGGGATCCTAAAAAAAACAGAATTTCATATGATAAATTAATGACCCCCCCAAAAACAATGGTGGTCTAGACCTCCTAAACTTTGAAACATACTACTTAATTATAAACACCAATAGAATCTTGAGAATTGCAGAATACAACCCAATGGACAAGGCTTGGTACCCACACTGGTTAAGAATATACCATAACCATGCCAAAAGCCTGGATATAAACCCCAAAGCATTACCATTTCTAAACACCAACCTAATGAAATCCTATAATTTTATAGAACCTCTTAAATACTCCATTGTATTAACACAAAAACTATTTAAATCATTAAACCTGATACAAGCCATGATGTTATTACAACCCTTACATAAAAACCCTAACCTCAAAATAAGACGTTAGATCTAAAACACTTCCCTTGCCTAATAAACATAACCTTACAAGACATATACCCATACTTGAATGTCTCGTTCCAAGAATTAAGAAACCAACTGAACCTCCCCATATCATATTTACTGATCCTGAGACAAATTAAAGAATTATGTACGAGTTATCTCCATGACACTATCATTAATAATGAAGGCATAGAAACCTGTAACTTACTTTGGAAGACTCTCCTCCTAAACAAAAAATAGACTTCATGTACTTACAAAATGATTAAAAACATTAAATTCCAGAAATATATACTCATATCGGACTATTGGAGGAAAAATCTTCCATCCACTAATGATCATAAATTGATTCTAAAGACATGCTTTTGGAGGATTTCTCCCCGGGCCTCCGCTGAAAACAGGATCTGTGGAACCTAGTCGGACTTTCCCGGTCAACAAATGTTAAATAAATAAAATAAATAAAATAAAATAAATAAATTCAAGCAATCAATTTAACAATAAAATCTATATCCCTTCAAAAATTGGCTTTTACTCAACTCATGATATATAATAATGCATACTACACACCCATTATCTTACACAAATTTAACTCTAATAATTCCCCAACCTGCCCACATTGCAAAGATAAAATTGCTGACCTACTCCACATGTTCTGGAGCTGTAAATGTGTATTCAAACTTTGGAATTCCCTGAAATTGCAACTGCAAAAGATGGGCTATCAAACATCTACAGTCACCTGAGAATTTATGATATTACATATTCTCCCAAATAACATATCCAAAAATCAAGCAATCATTCTGATCAATATTTTCCTCTTAATGAAACTTTATATAGCTACCAACTGGTTTAATCCAACCAGGAATTCTTGGGAGAGCTTTAGGGTATTTGCAATTAAACATATACTAGCCCATAAAATAACAATTAACAAAGGAACCCAAAATATTAAATCTTACAAACTCTGGGAACAGATCTTTAATATCATACTGGCATAAATTACCACATATAAGCCTATTCCACCATAATTAAGAACTTCCACATCATCTCAAATTCATAAACTACAGAAATAGTTATTTGCTTGTAAGATTTTACCTATATTAAGCATACTGAGATAACCTGTTTTACTCTGTTGAATTGTGGAAGCATCTATGTACATAGTGTAAATAAGATTATTGGTTTGATTAACTTTTTTTTTTAACCTGAATGCAGAACATTTGTATAACATTCACTTATATCCGTTTGTATATGCAATGTCTCAATTTCTCATCTGTTATATTGCAAAAATAAATAAACACTATTGAAAAAAAAAATAAACACGTTTTTCAAGTTCATTTTATGAATGTTTTTACTATCATTATATACAAGAAGTAATTCATAGTAGAATGTTGTTGATTTTATCAGTTTTCAGTAAAATCTGATGCAGAATGAATCTTTTCAATTAAAAAAATTAAAATGTAATTCTTCAGAGAAAAACATTTTAAAGTGTGAGTGTTAGTGCAAAGTAAGTGCACATTATAGGTGTTTAGTAAACGTCACTTTGCACAAGCACAAGTTATCAAGTATTCCAAAGTACAATTAATGTCCTAAATCATAAAAATTATGTAGCCTGTTTTAAAGCCTTGTCCCTCTTCTCAGTCTTATATAGGCTACTGAAAGGCAACCTTTGCCTTGTATATACAGCTTAAACAGTCTTGTTCTGTCAGATCTATTACGCATTCACAAGTTCAGTGGTGTCAAACATCTGCTCAACACATCTCATTCTTTTTCGCAAAATAAATTGAACATGTTGGAGGGAGAGGTTTGTATCACAGGGAATACTGCTTCTGTGAAACCATCAGCCATTCCACATAAATCAAAGTACTCTATTCAAATGTAATTTGGTGGAATGGATGGGTAAGCACAAATTCAATTTAACACATCTGTCCTTCATTGGGAGGGGAAAAAAGTAAATGTCCCAACACATCATTGTTCTGTATATCTGTATGTAAATTATAAGGGCTAAATATGGTAATCTTTTGAAATGTCAAGATACACTACAGAGAGTCTTGAAATATGGTGACTGAATGACAGAAAGAATGGACTTACATATACTGTGTTGGAGATGCCATTTCTTGGAATATTCCCTTTTCTCCAAAGAACTGAGAACTCAGACTTGGCATATATAAGTTTGGGGGTTACGGAGTGCTTGCCCCCTCCGCAGCAAAAAGAAGTTTAAAAGAGAAGACCAATTTTTAAAATTTGCTGTTCTTCTGTGTTTTCAGTCTTTTTTTTTTTTGGCTTGTTGGCACTTGGTATTTTATGTGCTGACATTTCAGTTGGGAGCTGGAAATGATGATGGAGAGATGCAGACATAGAGACGGAGAACAACCAGTGAGAGTGGATATCTGGGCCATAAATAAGGAAAAGAAAATTATATAAAAGAAAGAATAATATAGAGATGGGAAATACAGTGGGCACAGATGGCTTGTCTGACAGGCACAAAGGACAGCACACCCACAATTGTGGCTGATGTCTTGGGCAGGCTTTGTCTCTAGTGGCTCAACGGATAGGGCTGGCCTGTCTCACCACTCATTCAGCTATGCCAGGAGGGAGTCAATGGTATTATTTCATTTATTCAAATACCACAGCTCTTTGAACACAATTAGCCATCACACCTGATTCTGAGAGACCATGGAGCCACCTCCAGACCACTCTTAGAAGGGGATCCACCACTCTCATCCACAGAGGTGATCATGAAGGCCACCATCATGCCCTCCAAATCACTTTCAGCAGGGTAACCTCTATTTCCAAGTTGTGAAGCAGACCTGATGATCACTGTTAACCTTGCAACAGACGCATCAGCTGACACAGACCTAGGTGCCCATTGTCACTCTGCAACTTGTACCAAAGCTGAATTTGTAGAAAGATGAGAAAAACACAAAGTAAAACAAATGAAACACATTTATACACATGTATGCTACAGACAGAATTACAATTGTACAGAACAGTCAGTGTCATAGTATACTTAACCTGTCACATGGAGAGTCTGTCAACACTCCTGAGTCAGATTTCCCTATTAAACTCTCTCACCAAATCCATATAAAGGGAAATACTGAAAACTCAACACACTGTGAACCTGACAAAAATAACAGAAAAAGTTAAGGAAATATAGGTTTATAGGCTGGTACTAGGCTATCGGCCCTTGGGCCTATAGAAGCCTAGCCATAACAATTCCCTGTCTATTTCTTCCCACACTATTTACTTCCCTGATATACAGATACAGAGTTATATACAGATAATAACTAAAACAAAACAAAAAGACATACAGTTCTTACAATGAAAGTTTGATATACTATCTATAATGTATGTTTTCCACTGGTATAACAGGTCAAGTTGGTGCAATCACAGATCACTGTAGTAATACCTGCACTGCACACCAAAATGGATGATAGGTTCATAGGTTCATAGACTGCACACCAAAATGGATGATACCAGTGAAAGTAATTCCAGGCATCCACTTTATGTAATGCACAATCATAATTACAAACAGGTACTCCTGATAGTTCTTGTGGAGCAGATACAGAAATATCTTTGCCTTCTCATTGCAACATGCAGGAGTCCTGCTGAACTAGAATCTGAAGAAGCCATGCCAACTATGTCTTTATGAGGAGCAGAATGAAGCCCTATGCACATGACTGCATATTTGGATATAACATTCATCATTGGGCTGAAATGGTGTGTTCATAAATGCACAACTCACACACTGTTGTGGTAATATGAAATATGCAGGCTCCATTCATGACCATAGTGTGCACATCAGAACAGGCAGGAATGAGCATGTTACTGCTGTATGTGGTGTAATACCACAATGCATCATTACAGAGTTTCAGAGACAGTCATGCTAAATTACTGTTTTATCATAATTACCATTACATGAGGCTTGCTTTAGCACAAACAAGTGCAGTTGTTGTGTTATAAAACACCATGGTAATACAATCAAGTTAGCAATAGGACTTAAGTAGTGAAAACATTGAAATATAACATAAGCACAGTGAAAGAAGACAAGACACTTGATAATATACTTCTGCACTGCACTGAGTGCAAATGGTAGTGAGCAGCATGGGAACATAGAGAAAACATTAGAGGAATGTGAGTCATAAATCTCAAATGTATCTCATTACAAGGAAGGTTCCTCACTTTCAGTCTTAAAAGGTCCATTTTCTACACTGGTCCACACTAAAAGGGTCTGACATACATTCATTGTTAAGATTTTTTTTTACAGACATCCAGAGTAAATAATACTAGATTGTATAAATTCATCTAAAGGGCTTTCTATAAGTATCGAGTAATATATTTTAAACATCCTATGAGCTTCCTAGTTGAAGCTGTTAGTAAGCTGTTTAAATGTTCCACATTTTGCCCTTTTTTTCTACACTGAAAGGCAGTACTTCATATTTTGGAGATGGAGGAGTGAGATCTATGGTGTGAGGTATCTTAGCACAAGAACATAATAAATACATGCTCAGCTTGAAGGGGGTTCACCTTGACAGAAAACATAAAAATTCATGACAGGTAAACACCACATTGTGGAGCTCACCATGATAGAGAAAACAGAACATAGGTTTGACAGTTAAATGGAGAGAGGGGTGGGTCTGACCATGACAGAAAACAGCACAAAATAATAAAAGGTCCATTTAGGGGTTTCACCATGGCAGAGAACACAGAGATATAATATTTAAAAGGACCATTTGGGGAACCATAATGTGACCTGTTCACAGAGAGTGTAGGATATGCTACAGGGGATACAATGGATCCTGTACAGAGGTCATAGCATGGCTATAGGTATGAAGCTAAGGAATAGGTTTTGGAGGTGGATAGTAATATTATCCACCTCTACAGTTTTGCTGGAGTGTGGCCATTCATGACATAAACATTGCTACTGCTGTCAGAATGAGACATGGTAGGAATGGTAACAGCATGGCAGCAGACAGGTATGTGACTAGCAGCTGGAAGGAGGGTGTCAATGCAGAGACATAAAGGTCAGTCAAGAATAGTCACTGTATACATACACACACAAACCCACACACATGCATGCACGCACACACACACACACACACACACACACACACACACACACACACACACACACACACACACACACACATGAACTTACCTGTATGACCACATATGTACATGTCTTGTCAAGGACCTACAAGAGAAGCAATGGCTGAAAAGGTTCACCATCCAAGAGGTGAAGTGTTACTGCTGTCACTACACACATATAGTATGTATGCCCTGCTCAAAAGTAAAACTGACAAGAGTTTGCAAACCCAGGTGTGACAGGCAATGATGCATGACATCAATGCTGTGGTTTGCCACAATGTAGTACTAGAGCAGGTATGTTTCAGGGTTATTGCTATGATGCTGAATGACAAGGCCATGATACAAGACATCAACACTGACAGAGTCACTGCTGATGGTGGGCCACCAACATAGATGTTATCATAAATGTGGAAGAGTTTCTTGTATCCTTGTCCCTGGTGCACGAGTGATCCCTCATAATACCCTCTTGTGGCTTGGATTTGAAAGCTTGGTCTGTTGATGATCACCCAGGTAACTATAGTGGATACACCAGATTAGTAAAAGTAGTTACATGTCCATGTTGTACACTGACCAATATGTAAGAAGGACTTACTCACCACAAAGCATCTGCATATCTGTTCTCTCAGCATGTTACTACTGCTGCACTGCTGCAGTTATGATAGAATTATGCTTTCGCAGGTTCCACTGGTAGATAGTCCCGCACAAGAGACATCATATGTCTGATGTCAACATGTCACCTAAGGCTAACGGTAATGACAAAGTGCACATGACCTAGTTAGATGACACAGTGTCACTGCCAGCAGGGTATGCACACATCCTCCCACACATAAGGTAATGGCAGAGGAGCAAGTCAGTCTTCTGGAATCACTTATATTTAGTGCTAGATGTTCTGTCTGAGTGAGCTCCACTTAGGTTGCACAGGGTTCAGCACCACAGATGGCAATCATCAGCTATACTGCTTCATATGTGCTTGCACAAAATGTAGGGGACAGGGGTTAGGCATGTTGGTGGCTATAGCCACCATGTTTCTATGTATTTGCCTGACCTGCTACCATGCTTACTGTCAATCAGTGTCTGTGCAAGTTAGTGATGCAGGTACAGACAAACACTACATTTGTTATGGCATAGATGGTGTGCATGCTATGGGGTCTGCAAAACATGCAGAGTGATCTGGCATATAGAAACTTGGAAAACATGCCTGTTCAAGACATTGGTAGCTCACATGGCATCTACTGATGTGTAATTGAGATAGACAACATCTGCCTTCCATTGTGCATCTGCAAACCATTCTAGCTATGGCTGTGCAAGAGCCTAGATGTGAGAAGCACTGTTATAGGCCAGGTTTACAGAGATGACACATGACACTACTGCATTACTGTCACCCATGCGACCGTAGCCACTGTACCTGGATGTGTATAATCTCATGGTTCTGGCTGATGCTGCTTATCAAGATCCACACTTGGGAGACATCAACAAGCTGCCCACTCTGGTTCCCAAAAATCTACACCATCCATATCCCTGTTGTCTAACAGAGAGCCAAGCCTAGCTATCATAGATGGTGGTTTATATATATATATATATATATATATATATATATATATATATATATATATATATATATATATATATATATATATATTCCTGGAATGTTGCACCATCCAAAATACAGACTACATCATATCTGAAACTACAGGGTTATATGGTGCATCTAGTGAACATTCATGGCATTGCAGCTGCTCCCCCATTGAAGTATACAATTCTTGATTCCCTTTGACCTGCTACCCATGAGTGGCTACTGCATTCACCTCCTTATAACTCTTATTTAATGACAGTATTACTGTCAGTGCCACTGTGGCTCACCCCACCTGTGCAAGTGATAATGATTGTAACCTGACCACCCTCCTTTTTGTGAGGGTAAGATGTCTGATGCACACCATGGCTAGTTAGTGCACTGTAATGATAATTAATGCATCAGTTTTATTATTTGTTATCCATATTATGGTCTATAGTTGTAAAAAAGATGCTGATTCTTTGCTAGTGTCAAAACATAATGCAAAACCTCACCTTTCATGTAGTGATGCTCACTGCAGCCAGCTCCTCTGATGAAAATATAGCCATCTTCTCACTCTGTGCTACATTAGCCCCCAGATTCTGCAAGCCCTGCACGGTGTGCAGGATTAGTGCAGGAGCTCCAGCAGGCAATATGTCTGCCGTGCGATCAAGGAATAACCAGTAGGCGCATGCATGAGCGCTCCTGCACTAGTCCTGCATGGACTCAGCTCCTGTATGCAAATTGCCCCTTTTGTAGGAGAAATCCATGCAAACAAGGTGAATTTGGATTCCAAAAAGCTGGAAACTGGCCATGTAGGACTAGTGTAATCCCCATAAATGTACTCCTCCAGTAACAGAGTACGTTTCTGCAAATTACAAAACGGAGCCATGACAGCTCCAAATAAAGGGTCTATATTAGCTAACTGAATGCTTACGTAATCGAATCCCATGTCAACGAACTATATACAACTAAACTGTACATAATAGAAATACTAAAATGCCAAAATTCATATAGTCGAAATATTTTGTTTGGCCAACAGCCAAGCACCCAGTGCCTGAAAGAAAACTATGCACATAACAAACTAATACCTCCCTAACTACTCAACACACTGCATGACAAATAATAAGTCCCTAAATGTACTACACAATGTGAAACCTAACACAAATCATCATAAAAAATCCTACAATACACCTTGTAAATTTTAATACAATCATTCTGCACAGTAGCGCCCAACACTTAAATAATGCACAACTGAAAACTAATGGTTGTGCACTACACTTTCAATAATATAGCCACAGATCGTAGGAAGTCATCTTGCGTGTAGGTAGCCTTATGTTTTATAACAGTTCCTAACCTGTTGCAGCGCTCCATAACTTTTCTCTTTTTAGGTGAAGGTGGTACTGCAGACAACAACCTAACTCTTGTCTCATTCACCTTGTTTTGCTCCCTGACCAATAGAGATAACACACAAGGGATATCACATATTTTCCTACCCAGTAGACAGCAAATTCTTCTATGCCACCATTCCACATGATTCTGCATCCGGGGTAAACATAACTCGTTCAGATCCGAAACATTCCAAAACTGTACGGAGAACATTGGTGGAAACATGTCTACATTACTAAGATGGGTCTGCTCTTTATGATGTCGTCCAAAAACAAACACATCAGAGAAATACTGCACTAACTCCTTACCCAAAGTAGGGAATGATTTTGAAAGATTTTGGAAAGCAGGAATAACTTCATCTATGTTCAGAAATGCAAGAGGTATTAGTTTCTTCACATTAAGCTGGAATGATATGCATTTACCATATAATGTTGCTAGACTTAATGTTTGTACTTTACGCCATATGGTCTGAGCAAAGTGGAACAAACAGCCTTTATTGGTAACGTTAGTGAAGTTATATTTAATGCTTTTAATAACTGCAAGCTCAAAATCTGGCAAAATGAACTGTACACTAACATTTAGCTTAGAGCTCAAATAGACAGTCCCGCATAAAGTTATTTGACTTAAAACACTTTTTAGACATCAGACAGAACACCAGTGGAAGACATTTAGTGTTATCTCCTACCATCACTAAAGCATGTATGCTGTATAGCTGTCTACATAAACATGCTTTAGCGAGGAACACTCCATCCATTAACCACAGTCTAAATTCACTCAAATATCATAGATTCTCAAGGGTGGAAAACAATAAGACATGCAGATTGTTATGGACATCAATTTTTCGTTTCTGCAGAAAAGTACCTTCTTTGAGGTTGCAGCTACTAGGATCAATGCTAGCTAAGGTTGCACACAGTTTTGTATAACATTTAATATTAGTACGTCTCATCCTATTGACCTGTTGTAACATGAATCTACGTGATGGCAAGGATAATATTTTCAACAGATGTGCTTGCTATTACATCATCAACCACTAATGAAGGGGTGTCCCTACACACTCTTAGCACTCTGCTTTAGATTGTCACAGGCTATATATTTCTCGACTTCAGTAACATCTGGGGGATGGTAATGTCCCATAGACTTTAACAGGACTTCTCCTTCAGTGTATTTTCGAGTTATTACCCTACCTTTACACTTGTCTTTAACTTTAAGTTTACAACCCCAATAGTGTTTTTCCTTTACTGTTTTCTCTAGATTAAGCAGATAGCCATCGATATTTAGCATATCCCTGCCTTTCTGTGATTTTACTATATCATTGACATCTCCCATAACTCCGGGTGTATGCAGTGTTTTGTTAGCCATGTTGCAGTTTAGCACATGTGCAAAACATGCATAAGCACGTCTCTTGAACTTTTATACTTATATTATGTCACAAATGATTTTAATAAGGGTATAAACTGTACTTTATATCTTATACAATGTGATATATAGGTAAATATAATATATATCGTATATTATGTCACTTTTATTGCTTTCATTAGTACAAATACATTACAATTTCAGGTTTGCACTATTACGTAGACTCGCAAATGTAAACAGGATGGCCAACTAAAACATTTCGATTACAACATTTTCGTTTTTATAGCTGTTCAACTTAATGACAATTCATTTAATATAGTTTGTTGACGTGGGATTCGATTACGTAAGTGTTCGGTCAGCTAATATAGACCCCAAATAAAGGGTGGATGTCATGTAGAGAGCATGACAATGGCCAAGTATAAGGCCATTGGCATGGGAAACACTTTCAAAAATAAAAAAATCTACTTTTTTTTTTTTTAGCCGACATCGGCTTTAAGCGTAGGGCAGAGGCGTGCAAATGGAATCGGAGGGAAAATAAGAAAAAAAACCCCCATAAAATAAGCATTCTAACCAAAATCACTATTTTGCCATTATACTCAATGGCAGGCAGAAGACAACATGGCCAGTGAATAGTGGTTACTAAGCAGGGAGGCTCAGTGTGGGACATGTAACTATGCATTAGCAGGCAATCCTATGCAAATGAGGGGAATGATACTGAATCCCAGATTTCTCCTGCATGCTAGTCAGCACCCAACAGTATAAGTGCATGAATAGCTTGGTGCAAGCCTAGGAGTTAGCTGACATCATAGGGGGGGTGTCAGGCATACTGTAAGCAGATTGGAGCCCTGTGGCTCGGGCTTGCTCCTAGCTTAGCAGAGCTAAGCAAGGGGGTGTGCCTTTGGCTGCCTAGCACTCTTTACATTGCCTAAGCGGGTGTGCATGCCACGCGCCGGGTTTTAAAGGGAAAAAAAACACAAGTAAACCAGGAAATAGCAGAACTGTGCACATTTCAGCACTCGGTTTGCACAGTGCCCCCCGGGCTCAAACAGGAAAGCAATGGGAAGATAAACAGCAATAGGAAGGTAATCTAGGAGAATTAGCATAGCTGGCAGGTGAAATGTATCAGAATCAGCCAATTACACAGGTAGCAGACCAGCCCAGCCCAGAAAACTACTATAAACTATGCAAACACCTTTCCCTTTGGTTTTTCCCATACTCTTCACCACTAGTGTATACAAGCGGGGAACTTTTAACAAACAAAACAACAAAATTATAGGAGCTGCAGCAGCTATCATACATGTGGAAGAGGCTGAAGGTGGTGAAGATGAGAATGTTGTTGACCAACCCACAGTGAGGAGATGGAGAAGAGTGTACAGACCCAGGGTAACCTACCAGGGGCTACATGAGCTGGAGATAGTAGAACGCTATAGGGTAGACAGGGACCTGTTACAGCAAATTGTTGAGCTGTGCCGATCACACCTGACACACAGAACTAACAGAGGGGAAGCCCATCCCAGTGGATACCAAGGTATGTGTAGGCCTAGGAATACTAGCAACAGGTACCTTCCAAAGCCCAACTGGGGATATCATGGGGATCTCACAGGCATCAGCATACAGAGTATTCCACCAGTTCCTGGATGTAATGTCAGCACATGCCGGTGAGCACGTATATTTCTTCAACACCCATGAGGTGTTGGCCAGCAATATGCATCTCTTCCACCAAATAGCAGAATACCCTGAGGTGGTGGATGCTATAGACTGCATGCACATATACATCAAAGCACCACCTGGTGAGTGGGGTAGGATCTACATAAACAGCAAGGGCTTCCCCTCCATTAACTGCCAGGTCTTGGGCGATGCCCAGGGCATTATAATGAATGTGTGTGCCGGCTGCCCTGGAAGCTATCACAATTCCCACAACTGGCATCTGAAGCAGCTGTACCAGAGATTTGCCAATGGGGACATCCCTTATGGTCACCTAGTGGGGAATGCTGGTTATACACTGGTGCCGTGGCTGATGACACCCATCAGAAATGCACACACACCCGAACAAGAATGCCATAATGAGGCACACCCACAGACCATAATCATAATAGAGTATGTGTTTGGAATGCTCAAGTCATGGTTCCAGTGTCTGGACAAATCCGGTGGAGCCTTGCAGTACTCACCAGCTATATGTACCCAAATTGTCATCGTATGTGCCATGCTGCACAATATGATCCTGAGGAAACAGCTGCAGCAGGAACAGCACTGGGCAGGGTCACACAGCCCCCCAGCAATGCCAAGGCCTGCACAGGCACAGAGTGACTCAGAGAAGGAACAACCTGAGCCTGCCCCAGTAAGCAGATGGAGGTGTGCCCAGTATGCCATGGCCTTGGCAAAGAGGCAATGCACAACACATACACTGACACAGTAGGGACCCAGGAAATGACACCTCTCTCTCACTCACGCATACAGTAAAAGGGAAGCCAAACATGACACTACCTGTGCTCAACCATGTATAGGGAGTGTACTATGCACATCCAACATAGGCAGCCCTCAACACCATCCTCAATACTGGCACACCCACAAAGTAAGTCACTCCCCTTACCAAATGCTGATTGGAGTAGTATATGTAGTCACTTGTATCTAGGGTATGGATGTGAACATGCAAGGGAATCGGGTGGCTGAATAGCTGGCAGCAGATACTAGACACCCATAGTGGCATCATCAGATCTGTAACAAATATGGGTGTCACCATAGTAGCCAGTACTTCACAGTGTGACAAAACCCACTGCAGGAAATGTGCTGGGCCACGTGTGTGTTCATATGACTCACACATGCCAGTCAGTGAGGTTCACATACCCAACAACAGTCTCAGCCAGCAGGACAGGTGTAGACAAACACAAACAAAAGCTGTGCTATGGTCTCTGAATGATGCCTATGGGTAACCCCTATGCCTACACACAGACCACTTCAGGTCAGACAGTGGGATGTTCGTTCTGATGGGTAGGAAGTCAGAAACTAATATGTAGGTCAATCAAACCGAAGACCTGTAGTACACTGATATGCCTCTAGTCAGCATGATAGGTTAGAATACAGAATGAAATTGAGTACCTGACATACCAATACAGTCACAGCAAATG
The DNA here is from genome assembly GCF_019279795.1 of Protopterus annectens. NCBI lineage: Eukaryota > Metazoa > Chordata > Ceratodontiformes > Protopteridae > Protopterus > Protopterus annectens. The sequence continues at coordinate 1,423,316,663 of NC_056739.1, read as the reverse complement.
TGTACAAGTGTCAAGTATGCCCCCCCACCATATGTAGAAATGTAGAAACAGTCAGGTGTGCCCCCCAATCCTGTATAGAAATGTAGAAACAGTCAGGTGTGCCCCCCCATTTCTGTGTAGAAATGTAGAAACAATCAGGTGTGCCCCCCATCCTATGTAGAAATGTAGTAACAGTTAGGTGTCCCCACAATCCTATGTAGAAATGTAGAAACAGTCAGGTGTGCCCCCCAATCTTGTGTAAAGATGTAGAAATTGTCAGTTGTGCCCCCAATTCTGTGTAGAAATGTAGAAACAGTTAGGTATGCCCCCCACAACAATATGTAGACATGTAGTAACATGTATGTGTAGGTATAATACCAGTGGAGCACAGATGCCCAGAGGTGGCCAAGGTAGCAGGATAGATTGTAGCATTTGCACAATATGCAAGTATTGTGTGTTAGGTTGGTGTGTGTTTCATATTGTGTGAGATTTGTCAGTACGTATGCATGTTGAGGTATGACCTGGTGGCCATTGCCCACTACTGCTGATGACAGGGCCAAGTCTTCACAAAAGCAGTGCCAAAGACAATCCCCACCGGTATAACACATGCTAGCAGTAAGCCATTGTAAATGTATGGTGGTAATATGTGTCACCATCTGAAAGATTGACATGGCATGGCTGTTGGGCTAGATATACAAGCAGTACACAGGGGAAAGTACCCCTGACATACAGTATATATTGTGTAACTGTGAAATGGACACACCCTTGGAATTGTACAAGCAGGTATGGATCACATTATCTGGTCCTGTAGTAGGGGATACTGGTGTTGTCTGCCCGAACACTTGCAGATCACAAAGGTGGTAGGACTGATGTATTGGGAAACAGCTGATGTACCTGCACATGCCAACATAACTGGAATGCCCCATGCATATCTGTATGTCAGATGCAAATAGTGTCCATAGCACAAATGCACCCAGCTCACCCAAACACCACTCATAGGTACCTCTCTGGTCGTATCCCTGCTGTGGGGAATGGGTACAATATGACCCCACCTGTACATGGCAATAGCGAAAGAATGCAGCATGCAGTGCAGTGCAGGTGCCCCATGCAAGTGTGTCCCTAGTTGTAGGTAGCACCCTGCCAGCATCCACACCACCTGATCAAGACTGATAGAAGGTATTGGCATGAACACCTAGCACACCTACCCTTTCACCCCAGAGGAATATACTGTATGGTGGTCTGAGACTGTAGGACTGACAGAATGCAACTGTCTGTCACATCTGGCCTGCATCAACACCAAATGGCCAACAGGCCTCTGCCAAAGGCCTGTATCTCGCACGTACTGCCAATGCATGTTATGTCATGGACACCCAAATAACATAACACACTCCACATAAGCCATATACAAGGCCATGTGGACAAACCACTGGAACATGTCCATCATGTCCCACTGCATGAACTGTGGACCAACACCAAAACACAGCTGCGATGGGGTGATAACCTTAGGAAATGTATCAGAGAATGTATGTATAATGTATGGAAGAGGATAGAATAACAGATGGGGGTGTGAGAGCATGGACAGCATGGAATGTGCAAGGTCCGACACAAAGCTGTATGTGCACACTATCCCTGGCTGCAAACACATAAATGGGTGGCTACATACCTGGCTGTACACCACAATAGGGGTAATGTCCTGACTCATGGCCTCTGCCTCTGGGTAACCTGTGCGAATCTGTACAGCTGTGAGGTATTGCCACAGCAAGATAAGGCCATACTGTCATGTCAATGGATGTACAAGTATGGGATCCTCTGCCAGCACTGTACCAAGGTGCTGAACTGGATACACAGACCCAGCAGCAAGTGTCTGCAGCTCCCCCTCCAGAATGGCATAACTTACCAGGAATATACAGGTATCTGCCCACAATACCGGACACAGCTGCAGTCAACCTTGTCCCCCAATACATCACTGTGAGCAAGAATGTCCACCTGACAGTACATGAGGACAGAAAACATCACAGTATATAACAGCACACATGTCTGAATATCTCTGCTATCAGCAGTACCATTTAGCTAAAGAAGCACAGACACAATCAGCTACAGTACACACTATCCCCTGCAATGTTTGTCCACATATTGCATAATGATTGACGGATACCCTGCAGAAACAGTTTGCTAACTGTAGGTGTACAACACAAAGGTCTGCACTGGAGTACAAACTACATGGAATAGATCCACACATTCAATACAGAAGGGCATACTGGGCATGCTCGCACACTTAAGGAATGAAGGCAATGTCAGACAACAACATACTGAAAGGTCATACTGGGCATGCTCACACACTTAAACAAATGAAGCCCATGTCTGCAAACAACAGTGGACCATACCTATCTGGCAGTTGTAGATGTTAGTGCATACACTCCCCAGTATGCACCAGTCATGCTTTGCACACACAGTGGATAGGAATACAGACATATATCCAAGGACAACACACTATAATAAGTGAAAAGTAGATGTACATAGATGTGTGGAAGAGAGTGACTGTGACAAGGAGCCATCCATTATGAGGCCTGTCCCACCCAGCAAACAGCCAAATGGCTACAACCACATGAAGTGTAAATGTCACTCACCGTAGACATTTGCCACTGGTATCTGTCAGCATGATAGACTATGTGGTTCAAGTGCTAGCTGTGCAACATGACTGTACAAGGAAGTAGTCATCTAGCAGCTGTATACATGTACCTTCAGAATACATCCCTGCGTGTGCCCGCATGTGCTGTGTTAACCTCTAGATGAATTGATTATGGCCCATGCACACACAATGCCCTCCCCATAGCCCTACTATGACAAGCCTGCTGAGGTCACCCACTTTGAAATACACCTTTGGGAAAGGTGTAGCCCCGCAATCTCCATGGCATGTCCTATAAATGCGTACTGCTGTAATATGATAAACTAGTTAGGTAGGAGTTATAATCCATGACATGGCAACTGTGTATGTGTGTGTGTATGTGTGTGTGTCTGTGTGTGTCTGTGTGTCTGTGTGTCTGTGTGTGTCTGTGTAGAGAGCAATTCTTTTTAGGCTAGTTACACTCACTACAAATCAAATGCCCTACTTTGGTAAGGCTGGTGATGTCATTCACTGTGAAATATACCTTTGGGAAAGGTGTAGCCCAGTAATCTTTGTGGTGCATCCCATAACTGTGTACTGCTGTAGTGTGATAAACTAGTTAGGTAGGAATTCTAATCCCAGACATGGCAACTGTGTGTGTGTGTGTGTGTGTGTGTGTGTGTGTGTGTGTGTGTGTGTGTGTGTGTGTGTGTGTGTGTGTGTGTGTGTGTGTGTGTGTGCACAGAGCAATGCTTGTCAATAACTGTGAAATAAACCTTTGGGAAACGTGTAGCCCAGTAATCTCTGTGGTGCATTCTCTAACTGCGTACTGCTGTAGTGTGATAAACTAGCTAGGTAGGAGTGCTAATCCCAGACATGGTGTGCGTGTCTCTGTCTGTGTAGAGAGCAATGATTTTAAGCTAGTCACACTCATTGCAATTTAAATGTTCTACTTTGGCAAGGCTGCTGTCATTTACTGTGAAATACACCTTTGGGAAAGCTGTAGCCCAGAAATCTCTGTGGTGTGTCTTATAACTGTGTACTGCTGTAGTATGATAAACTAGTTAGGTAGGAGTTCTAATCCCAGACATGGCAAGTGTGTGTGTGTGTGTGTGTGTGTGTGTGTGTGTGTGTGTGTGTGTGTGTGTGTGTGTGTGTGTGTGTGTGTGTGTGCATGTGCATGTGTGCATGTGTGTGCATCTGTGTGCGTGTGTGTATGTGTGTGTGTGTGTGTGTGTGTGTGTGTGTGTGTGTGTGTCTGTGTGTCTGTGTAAAGAACAATGTTTTTTAGGCTACTCACACTCATTACAATTCAAATGCCCTACTTTGGCAAGGCTGCTGATGTCATTCACTGTGAGCTACACCTTTGGGAAAGTGTAGCCCAGTAATCTCCGTTGCGGATCCTATAACTGTGTACTGCTGTAGTGTGATAAACTAGTTAGGTAGAATTTCTAATCCCAGACATGGCAACTGTGTTTGTTTGTGTGTGTGTGTCTCTGTCTGTGCATGTAGCACTGCTTTTTAGGCTACTCACGCTCACTACAAATCTAATGTCCTACTTTGACAAGCCTGCTGATGTCATTCACTGTGAAATATACCTTTGGGGAAGGAGTACGCCAGTAATCTCCGTGTGTGTCATATAACACATAATGATGTAGTGTGATATAGAACTCTGATAGGGGTTCTATTCTCACACATGGCAGGTGTGGATGTTTCTATGTGTGTTTCTATGTCTGTGTAGGGAGCAATGCTTTCTAGACAAGTCACTCTCACTACAGTTCAAATGCCCTACTTTGGCAAGCCTGCTGATGTCATTCACTGTGAAATACACCTTTGTGGAAGGAGTACTCCAGTAATCTCTGTGGCATGTCCTATAACAGTGTAATGCTGTAGTGTGATATAAAACTCTGGTATGGGTTCTATTCCCATACATGGCAGGTGTGGATATTTGTGTGTGTGTTTCTGTGTCGGTGTAGGGAGCAATTTTTTTTAGGCAAGTCACACTCACTACAATTCAAATGCCCTACTTTGGCAAGCCTGCTGATGGCATTCACTGTGAAATACACCTTTGGGAAAAATGTAGCTCAGTAATCTCTGTGGTGCATTCTATAACTGTGTACTGCTGTAGTGTGATAAACTAATTAAGTAGGAATTCTAATCCCAGACATGGCAACTGTGTGGGTGTGTGTCGTGTGTGTGTGTGTGTGTGTGTGTGTGTGTGTGTGTGTGTGTGTGTGTGTGTGTGTGTGTGTGTGTGTGTATGTGTGTGTGTGTGTGTGTGAGGAGCAATGCTTGTCATTCACTGTAAAATAAACCTTTGGGAAAGGTGTAGCCTGGTAATCTCTGTGGCGCTTCCTCTAACTGCGTACTGCTGTAGTGTGATAAACTAGTTAGGTAGGAGTTCTAATCCCAGATGTGGTGTGTGTGTCTTTGTCTGTATAGAGAGCAATGCTTTTTTAGGCTAGTCACACTCACTACAATTCAAATACCCTACTTTGGCAAGGTTGCTGTTGTCATTCACTGTGAAATACACCTTTGGGAAAGCTGTAGCCCAGTAATCTCCATGGCATGTCCTATAACTGCATACTACTGTAGTGTGATAAACTAGTTAGGTAGGAGTTCTAATCCCAGACATGGCAACTGTGTGTGTTTGTGTGTGTGTGTCTCTGTCTGTGCATGGAGCACTGCTGTTTAGGCTACTCATGCTCACTACAAATTTAATGTCCTACTTTGGCAAGCCTGCTGATGTCATTCACTGTGAAATATACCTTTGGGGAAGGAGTACTCCAGTAATCTTCGTGGTGTGTCCTATAACACATAATGCTGTAGTATGATATTGAACTCAGGTAGGGGTTCTATTCCCACACATGGCAAGTGTGGGTGTTTCTGTGTGTGTTTCTATGCCTGTGTAGGGAGCAATGCTTTCTAGACAAGTCACACTCACTACAGTTGAAATGCCCTACTTTGGCAAGCCTGCTAATGTAATTCACTGTGAAATACACCTTTTGGAAAAATGCAGCCCAGTAATCTCTGTGGTGCATTCTATAACTGTGTACTGCTGTAGTGTGATAAACTAATTAAGTAGAAATTCTAATCCCAGACATGGCAACTGTGTGTGTGTGTGTCGTGTGTGTGTGTGTGTGTGTGTGTGTGTGTGTGTGTGTGTGTGTGTGTGTGTGTGTGTGTGCGAGTGTGTGTGTGTGTGTGTGTGTGTGTGTGTGTGTGTGTGTGTGTGTGTGTGATGAGCAGTGCTTGCCATTCACTGTAAAACAAACCTTTGGGAAAGGTGTAGCCTGGTAATCTCTGTGGCGCTTCCTCTAACTGCGTACTGCTGTAGTGTGATAAACTAGTTATGTAGGAGTTCTAATCCCAGATATGGTGTGTGTGTCTCTGTATATAGAGCAATGCTTTTTAGGCTAGTCACACTCACTACAATTCAAATACCCTACTTTGGCAAGGCTGCTGTTGTCATTCACTGTGAAATACACCTTTGGGAAAGCTGTAGCTCAGTAATCTCCATGGCATGTCCTATAACTGCATACTGTAGTGTGATAAACTAGTTAGGTAAGAGTTCTAATCCCAGACATGACAACTGCATATGTGTGTTTGTGTGTGTGTGTGTGTGTGTGTGTGTGTGTGTGTGTGTGTGTGTGTGTGTGTGTGTGTGTGTGTGTGTGTGTGTGTACATGTGTCTGTGAATAGAGCACTGATTTAGGCTACTCACGCTCACTACAAATCAAATGTCCTACTTTGGCAAGCCTGCTGATGTCATTCACTGTGAAATATACCTTTGGGGAAGGACTACTACAGTAATTCCCATGGCGCATCCTATAACAGTGTAATGCTGTAGTGTGAAATAGATCTCTGGTAAGGGTTCTAATTCCACACATGGCAGGTGTGGATGTTTTTGCGTGTGTTTCTATGTCTGTGTAGGGAGCAATGCCCTTTTAGGCTACTCACACTCATTACAATTCAAATGCCCTACTTTGGCAAGCCTGCTGATGTCATTCACTGTGAAATACACCTTTGGGGAAGGTGTAGCCCAGTAATCTCAATGGCGTGTCCAATAACTGCTTACTGCTGTAGTGTGATAAACTAGTTAGGTATGAGTTCTAATCTCAGGCATGGCAGGTGTGTGTCTGTGTTTCTGTATGTGTGTTTGTCTCTGTTTGTCTTTCATATCCTGTGTGGAGGTGGCTGCGAGTGTGTAATAACTGGAATCATTGTGGAGTGGGTTTTGCAAATTTCTTATATGGTGGCCCTAGTATATGTCACAATGTCCACCTTACAAGGATACCAGATGTAAAATAGAGAAAAGGCTGGGGTGCAAATCCATACCCCTACATGTGACATCAAGGCCTGGTGAGCAAAGTTAGCAATGCTTGTATTACCCAGAGAACACTCTCAACCCATGTCCCACACACACACACACACACACACACACACACACACACACACTTGCTTAGGCAACAACTGCTATGTTGGCAGTACTCTGCATATTGCCCACTGTTAGTAACCATGGTGTGATTGCACTGGGATACAGAGAGCATGACACCCTGTCCATCAGCCCAATAGGCACATACATGCAGACAGTGCACCTTCCCTATGTTCCCCACTGGACACCTGCAACACTTGTGGTGCCACCAATTGTGACCCACAAAGGACATACCATGCCTTAACACATGCCCTGTATGGACAGATGCCACTGACACCAGGGATTACCTGTATCGTGCTATTAATGTAGGTGCAGGGTCAACCTGCTGCCCCTTAACAGTTCCCGCCACATGAGGCCAGGACTGGCATATCTGATGGTATCAATCTGTATACACAACATGGGCCAGACACCCCAGGTACAGTTCCATATGTCACTGTACATGCATGGGACATGTGCACATCCCAGACACTGTCCATGTCATGGACTAAGGAACACATACATGGCAAGCAATGCACAGCAATGGCCACACACAATAGTTACCCAGGTGACTGGATGGTGAATACAATACCCACCTGTGTGGCCCAATCCAGACACTACACCCCTGAGCCACACTGCAGACCATTATTATGTGGCCTGATACCAAGGTATACCCATCACCTAGCCTTGTATAGCCATCTGGCACAGTCGACCACTACACACCCGTGAAGCAATGCACACATGCATGTCAGTACTGGCACCCTGTGTCTGTGTGTAGTGTATGATGCCTTTGATCACACTCACACTCACTACAACCCCCACTGGCATGCTGAAGCATGCTGTTTGATGTCAGGCACCAATGCATACCCTTTGCCCATATAAACTCTGGATAACCCCTGTGGTGCATGTGATACCTGCACAGTACTGTATTGTGGCAATCTAACTAGTGATGAGTTGTATTCCTGACCCTGCCAAGTGTGTCAATGTGTGCGAGTCCCTGAGAGAGTGTGGCTGTGTTGACGCTGACATGTGTTCATGCAGACAGGCACTTGTACTACACCTACCATATAGCTACCATATCGCTGTTGCAGATGTCACTCACCATCACATATACATTTGGAGGGCTCCTCAACATGTAACCTATGTGGTGCATCCAATAACTGCATCAACATGTGATAGCAATACATAATCAGGGGGTTGATACATTGTACTGGTAGGGGTGTGACACAAACATGCTTAGGTTTTACTCTCCCACCCCTCTCTGACTTATCTTTGCCTCTGTCTGCCTCTCTGACTCCCTCTCTGGTGGATGTGGAGACTTACGCCTGCTTTGCTTAGGCAGCAGCATGTGTATTGTAAGTGATGCTCATGATCAGCTGATGGCCTCTGCATGAATTGCAGCCCTCTTCTAGCTGATTGCATGTGGAACAGTTGTGGTAACATTCCCATAGCAAATTGCATGGAAACACACTCCAATATCTAGGAACATCATGTTGGTGTTGGGCCTTTTCATTCACTGTCAGCAGGACCTAGATCTGTTATTTGGCAAACAGCATCACAGATGGATTGGGTATTTACCTCTAACAATGTACACTGTGGAAACAGGCCAACACACAGGATGGGATGTGCCTGACTTGACTACAGACTGTAAGAGCTGCTATACTGCATTTGGAGTACTGTTAGTTTAACAGGGTGTGTGCGGATATGGCTGTCCTACATGTTCTAATACCTGTCATGTCAGCACTATGTTTATGAGGAAACCCCCATCTGTAGGGTCATCTGCAGACTGGGCAGTGTGTGGTGCCTTATGTATCTTGTGTTACCCACAGAGCACCTATATGTGAATTGCAGAAGCATAGTGTGAGGATTGCAGTCAGTACATGGTGACAAACATGAGAGTTATTGACTTCATATCCCTCATAGGACATATGTTACAACAAATCCTGTTACAACAGTAAATGCATGAGGTTATCACAGCAACATGTCAATATTGGCCCTGTGTTTGTGCCTCCAGCCACAACTCTGTCAACCTTTGTACATATGTCATGCAGTAAGGCATGTATATGTTCTGTACACCATATTTATTGACATCATATCTGATAACAAGCCAGTGAGATATCAGACTGCTACACATGTTAGGTATAGTAGGGGCTATATTTGAGGACATAACCTGGGCATTCTGTGGTTGTGTGTACAGTACTGAGGTCTGTGTACTTATGGTGATTGTTGACAGTGTGTGTGTATTGTGAATGTGTACCTTGGCCTGTGTACAGACTGTGGTAGATGTCATTTTTCTTGGTCCTGTTCTATCTGATATTACATGCTGCTCCACTGTATGTTACCCTACTGGCTTACATGTTTGTAGGGCCAAACACACACATGTCCCATACCACAGACAGGCACCGGACCACACTGTGTAGTGGCCCGGTATATGTAGGGTTAGTGTGTGAGTGGCACATATGAGGATGGTGTTGATCAAATAGTCCATATACTGTAATATTACACTAGCTTACCATATGTGGCTGTGGCTGTGTTCACATTGGTTGTGGTTATGCACTTTCATACAGGTGTCTGTTACTCTGTGCTGTGACATGCCTGTGCTGTTACTCTGTGCTGTGACATGCCTGTGCAGGCTGCTATATAAGTAGGTACATGTGTATTCCCCAATAGGAAATGCAGGCAAGTGTTGTGGCAGTCTGCCTATAGCTTGCACAGTGCTTTGTTACATGCCTTGCAGCTTAGTGTACTTACCCAGTGAGATATTATGTCCAGATGCATGCTAGATGTACAGCTGCTCGCCACCATAACAGTCATGTATGTCAGACAATGCAGTGGGATGCTGTACAGATGTATGCCATTAACTAGTGGGTAGTATGTGGCCATGGCACCTCTGTACCAGTGGCTATTATGTATCAGGACAGACAGGGGTGTATGAATGCATAACCTATGGGGGCAAATGTATACCAGTATTTACAAGATGTATCCTTCTATATGGCTGTTAACATCCACATTGTCAGGCTTGGTCCACATGTCTTGTACTAAGGGGTTCTGTGTATACCTCTGGACTGACCAGAGTGCATCAGACTGTCCACATATATTGGCCATATCTCTGCTGTAGTCCACAGGAGCATTACTGTGCTAGCAGTGGTACTGTACTATGATGTCCTTAGGATGTCTGTCAATAGCCAATATTGCACATGTTAAAAGCAGGTGTGATCTCCCACACACAACATGTCTGTGAAGACAATCTCTATTACAGTAGCAATAGTCTACAAATATACCTGCAAAATATATCTGACATCCCCTTGCACTAAAAGGTTGAGACTTTTGAGGCTGAGGTAGGGCTCCACTCCATATTCAGGACATATGGTGAACATATATGTATATATAATTATCCATATATTTATATAGATATATGCACATATACATATCAACATACATAGATGGATATGTATATGCACATATATATAAATATAAACACTCAGATATATACATATACAGAGCAATATATGTCTACACATATACAGATAGAGATACATATGCACATATATGTATAGATATCTAACATATATATTCACAGTAATAGGTATATCAGAATAGATATGTATGCACATATAGTTATAGATATCTACATATATTCCCACATAAATAGGCATATCTGTACACATATGATGTGCATACATATATAGATATATATCTGTATATCTATATGTACACATGGCCATATATATATGTTGCACTATACAGATGTGTATACAGACATATGTATGAGTATACATGTGTATGTACATGTAGACATATATCGACCTATTATATATGTATATCCATATTCCTGTTATGTGTAAATCTCACGGTTGTATATACCCTCCCAGATGTATCTCACTGTATATATCTGCTATGTGTACATTATGGTAAAACAACATATGTGATGCAACAGTCATATTAATAACAAGTACTACACAATTGTGGAAGTAAAGCAATTGTTCAATACTACTCAATATGTGTATTGACAGATATATTGGTAAAACACCAGCTGTCTTCACTGTGGTTATGGCATAGTGGTTAAGTGCTGTGACAATAGTGTACAGGGTCCTGGGTTCAAGACTTCCAAGGGCTGTTCATTCTGTTGCTGGGCAGAAAAAGGGCTGTTGGATACAGAGTGGTTAAGGCAGTTTTGAGCAGCTTTTAGCGGGTTTGCACAGGTTTATGTGAAGCTAAGCGGTGCTAAGCTATGGGTAAACCTACGGGCACTTACACAGTGTAGGCTTCTCTTACCTGTGCACAAATCAGCTCAGCTGTTATATTGCAGCAATGTTGATACTTGCTAAGAATGTCTTAGCCCTGGTAACCAGTTCACACTACCCAGTCAGATAACATAGCAGGGTAATGACATCTGTAATAAGTGTATGTAATGCCATGTACAATACATATGCCTATGTGCTGCCATTACAGTAGCAAGGGGTGTGAGTGTCATGTGTGGGACACAGATATATATGAGGCCTGTACAGCACTGTCATCCATGTGAATGTGTTACATACAGGTGTAGTAGCATAGGGTATGTGCTGTCACACTGGCATGTAGTGTATCATGACGGTATTAGTGTTGATAGTGCGTACCCAGGCAAGAGCAGAGTGCTAAATATAGTACAGACACCAGGCACACCTGCAGGTATAGCTGGACTCTGTGATCTCCCTGTTGTATCCCTTGTGTGTGAGCTGTGTCACAGTATATAACCCCTACTGGGTAATGATCTAACATGTGGAGTGTAACTGTAGGCTACTGTCTGTACAGCACATGTTAGTCAGAGCTTCTGACATGTAGTTATGGCATACATATTGTTGTCAAACGTCTATCTGTCAACACACTCATCCTACTGTATAGCTACTTGAGAAGCTGATAACTGTCAGTCCCTGTACAGATGTGCAGATGACAGGTATCCAGCTGGGATATGTACAGGCAACCTAAGCTTGATTGACACTGACATGTCTGCCCAGCTGTGTAAGAACTGGCACATATAGGAGATTACACCAGGTACACACCACATGCCACAAGTACCTCCACTACACTTCCACAGTCAGCAGAACATGATTGGGTACAGGCCTCCATCACAGACACTAACCATGTGTTGTAATGCATGTTGCATACATGTAAACTTGATCACCTCAGTGGGCATGTGCAGGAGGCACCTGGAGGATTGGCTGATGCATGTCATTCTCATGCTGAGGGCCACCACAGTAGTGTCTGTCAATAGATTGCCTACACAACCCATCTCTCCTTGGACAATAGCTAGGTACACAGCTATAACCACCTGCAGTGATGCACCCCTGTATTGACACATGTATGTGTGCATGACTGAGTATAGCAGTGTCGGTGTGTTAGCACACCTGTACTTGGGAATTCCATGAGAGCCTTCACAACCACTGCAACACATATTGCCATAGTCAGTTGTGGCTGCTGCTGTATGGGACATTACTGTACCCTGTTAAGCTCCTCTCCATACCAGCTGCACAAGCCTTGCAGTACCAGCACAACAGTGTTGTACAAATGGGTTGAAAGGCATGGGATACCCATTGTGCTCTGGCAAGTGTGTGTATATGTCCATGCCCGTATATCTGTAGGGTACAGCATTCCGAGGCCACATACTCCTATTACAATACCCAATGCCACACAATAGTACAGATAGTGTTGTTGCCACCCATAGGTGAGGCATGACAATGCAACACCCTACTATGCATGTGGCATTTGCATTAGATGCATATCCCTGTAGTACCACTGTTGGGGTGTACTATGGGTTGTATCACAGTCATGGCCAATGTGTGATGGTGGGTATGACAGAGTGTCATCATGGGTTTCAGGGAGTACAATATCCACTGGGAGATGTGGGTGCTGTGCACACTGTCATTACACCAAGGTACACCCAGTATATGTCCCATGTACCACGTTATGGTTACCACTGTCACCATCAACCATACAGGTAACTGATACCACAATCCAGGACAGTTATGCATGTGCTGTGTGCAGCCTACCTGTAACACATTAGACACACTGTCAAGTTAGTTAGCAGCGAAAGGCCCTGGTATCTTGGATGTGCGTCTGCCTGTTATGTGTCTGTTAATGTGTATATGAAGGTATGTTATACTATGTATTGTCCATATACACCCATTACATCCCCCATTAGCATACTGTACATGTCTGGGTATGTTCTGCATGTAACATGTAGCCTGGGATACACCTCACCCTAAACGCTGTGTGGTGTGTGCAATGTAAGTCACACACTTCAGTATCACTACATACCTAGGTAGGGGTCTAGTCCCAGTTTTGCCAAGTAACAGTTTGCGTGTATGTGGATGGATCTACATCAGGTTGCAGGGTACACAAACCCCAGCGGGTCACCTGTCCATGTGGCACAGGCAATAACCGTTATACTAACCTGTGACATGTGTTCAACTGTACCCCACATATGGCACAGCCATGGTGTCACCAAAGTGCCATACCCCATCATGGAATATGATTGAAGATCATCTTCATGCTGACACATGTACACCTACAACACAAACGGATAACATTATAGAGACCACAATCAACCAGTGTTAATAACAGCGATAATGCATCATTGCTGGATGGCTACACTACCTGACATATATGCATTAAACTTCACTCCTTACAACATGTTACACTGCAGTACTGTGGTACACTGTAGTACAGCCACTGTGTGCATCAGAACCGTATTAGCCTGTCCCTGCATTGATGGTATGGATGACAGGGATGTGGCACAGGTATCATCATATGTACAGGGTGTGTTGTTGGTTTGCCAGAGGCTGAGGGTGGGCCATACATTTGACACCATGTGTGAGGGTTAGGGGTGTATTGAGATGAACTGGGCATGGTGATGTGGTGTGTATAGGTATGGGGTTGCCCTAGGTGTATTTGTATAGTGTGTGGGTATGCATGCACACAGTTCTGCCATGTGGCTGCCCTACACAAGTGTTTATGGACAGCTGCAGACCATACCTGGCAGGGTGTGCAGTTCAATGCCTCTGTCCATGGACACATGGACTGTGCCTGCCATGGGCACATCCAGTTATAGGCCTCAATGTGCTATTCTCACCTGCCAATTAGAAATGTCCACCAGTACCAGGTCCCTCCTGGGACTGGCCAGGACCACGTGCAAGTGGCTTGCTGTGGTGTGGTTTGGACAGCATCCCTCACACTGCCGGGGCTGGTGCTGCCACTAAGGAGCCCTTTGGTGTACTAGCATGTCTACATTGACTGCCAGCTGTTGGTGTTGCTGGCCTACATCTATGCGGCCGTCGCCACACCCCCACCACATGTTCAAGCATGGACATACCACTGCTGATGAGGGCCATCACCTCACCATGCTGTTTATCCATGAGCTCGGTATAAGCACGGATGGCACAAGACAGTTCATGGATGTTGTCGCTTATAGATGTTTGAGCAGCCCTCTGCATTCTCAGGCCCTGTCTGGTGTAATGTTCCATATGTGCCTGCACCAGCATGACAGCCTGAAACATGCGCCTGCTGGTACCAGCTATGTTGGCTCTGCCAGGGGCATGATGTCCAGTGGCCCTACCACAAGCACCCTGGGACATCTGCCTATGTGGTGCCCTGCCAGACATCCAGCTATGCCTGCTGCAACCAGACACAGTAGGCATGGTTTCCACACTTTCCTGTGCACTGCCACCAAATGCCAGCTGTCGCTCCACTATGGTCACTGGTGATCGGGTATGTATAGGCACTGAAACTGTGTACAGGGTTGGGGTGGCAAAAAGAGGGATGTCAAATGATGGTGCAATGTCAGCCCCTGGCAACCCCACCTATGCCACAAAAGTACTATCATCATCTTCAGTGTCTGTATGGACACCAATTTCAGATTGCATGAAGGAGGGACCCGGACCCACCTCGCCACCTGTGGTGTAAAACAATAAATGCAGTTTAAAACCTGTACAGCATAGATAACAGTACACACACACACACACACACACACACACACACACACACACACACACACACACACACACACACGCACACACACACACACACACACACACACACACACACACACACACACACACACACACACACACACAAAGTTACACACACTGCCGTAATACCTAACTGTCTGTGACTTTACAAACAGTCCCATGTATATGTCCTTGTGCACCCCATCCTGCATCACACTTGGTAACATACACACATTTATACCACTCATTAACATATCAGTCCTCTAAATTCCTACACAAGTGATCACAACACAAGACCTGTTACTACATTATCTGTCTGACCTGTGTATAGTGGTTTTAGATGGCCTCACTACTGTCATTCGGTGTTCACCCTATGTATGTCTGGACATCATGAGCATGGCCCCCATATGTGTGGGTTACTATGGTCTATCCATAATATCATTCACTGGTATGTCATGTGTATGTAATGCTCAGTAAATGCCAGATATGCTGCTCAATCAGCCTATCACATGACACCTGTAATATTTGGATACACTCCTTGGTGTTGACTAGTACTCCCCAATGCATCTGTAGTGCTGCATCTGTGGGTTGTAGGTAACCTCTCTGCTGAATGTGATATTAAGGGTGTACCTGGTGTCTAACTTCCCTCTCAATGCCTGTTCCATGATACAGACCATATTATACTATCAGTTGTCCTGTGATTACACACATGACAAGTATTCCTGGTGTATAATGTGGCAGTCCAAGTCCATGTACTGCATGATCCCAGAGGGAGGTGCTGCTGTATAAACACCCCACAATCACACATGCATACATGGTCAGCCACACAGACACACACATGCACACACACATCCTACATGCATCAACCTCCCTCCACTTCACCAGAGTGACCCTACAGACAAACTAACTACCCACCAGGATGCACAGACACACACACACACACACACACACACACACACACACACACACACACACACACACACACACACATTCAGGTGAGGTTCCACAATGATAGTGCACACAGTCCCCACTGCAACATGCATAACATATGGTGCACCCAATAACTGCATCATGTGATAGCAATCCATAATCACTGACATACCTGGGATGTGGGCATATGTGTGCACACACCACTTGTATGTACAGCAGTCACTACTGCAGGGATATCCCAGCGACCTGTCCATGTCATTCTCCTCACCTGCCAATTGGAAATGTCACAGTACCAGGATGTCCCTCCTGGGTGGTTTGCACAGCATCCCCTCACACCAGGCGGGGCTGGCCTGCCCACACAGGTGTCATCCACTATGGTGCCTGGTGATCGGCATGTATAGGGCACTGTGAGCTGTGGCACAGGGTTGGGAGGGGCCAGAGGATGTCAAATGATGGTGCAATGTCAGCCCCCTGCAACCCCACCTATGCCACAAAGGCACTATCACATCTTGGTAACATACACACATTTATACCACATTAACATATAAGTCCTCTAAATTCCACAAGTGATCTACAACAACAGACCTGTTATACATTATCTGTCTGACCTGTGTATAGTAGTTTAGATGGCCTCACTACTGTCATTCGGTGTTCACTATGTGTAAGCGTGTCTGATGGTCTATCCATAATATCATTCACTGGTATGTCATGTGTATGTAATGCTCAGTAAATACCAGATATGCTGCTCAATCAACCCTATCACATGACACCTGTAATATTTGAGACTCCTTGGTGTTGACGCATCTGTAGGCATCCTGGGTTGTAGGTATCTCTATAATGGCAGTCCCATCATCCATGTGCTGCATAGTCCCAGAGGAGGTACTGCTGTATAAACACCCCACAATCACACAGCCCATGCATGGTCCAGCCACACAGACACACAGGCACACACACATCCTACATGCATCAACCTCCCTCCACTTCACCAAGGTGACCCTACAGACACTAACTACCCCACCTGCAATGCAGCTATAGTCAATCCATGCTAGCAACAGTATACATGTGTATGATGCATGTGATGTGTCACTAGGTGAAGCCCCTTCCCCTGGATACCACTGCACCCATGTAAACAGTATTGCTGTGTACCTGTTCTGTAGCCTGCCATGTACTGTGCACCATGCCTCATAGGTGTACAGCCCATTGCTGAATGTGTACTATTGTGTTGGTTATGGCAGCTTTAATGCTCACAGCCCCTATGTTTTCCAGCAACACATACCTGGGATGATATGCGGACATATGTAATTTGTGAATGCCTGATGTCTGATTCACAACTCTCAACATCAGCGGACCATGTATGACCAATACAATACTCTTAAGCTGACAACCATCAGAGCATACCATGGCTATGGGGGGTGTACACACCCTTATTGATATGCTGGACCCATCCTTGATCTGCCATGGGATCACATCACTGTATATCTTAACAGTACATGAGCCCAATATGTGACATATGTCCTGTTCTTTCACATGCAGTGTCTACGGAATGTGTTAGGTGTGTGAATGCTGACAGCGATGCATACACACCGTGTGGGCATATGTGTGCACACCCTTATCATGACAGTTTGTCGTATCTCTTGTTGTATGTACAGCAGTCACTACTCCTGACAGGGATATACCAGCGTGGGCCATCTGCATTTGCCAGTGTACATTCAGTCTGCAATACACATGTCCCCCTAATCTGCATGATTGTAAGGTCTACTCATGTGCACATCCCTTGGTGTTCACACACTGCCGTCACTATTGCTGTGGTGGTAGGGTTACGGCTGCCACAGGTCCTAAACCTGACTATGAGCAGATACAGCCATTCTTAGCATCCTTAGGATCCCTGTTGCAGTGTATCTCTGCAGCAGTTGCCATTGTCTTACAGGTATATACACTGGTGTTGCACTGTATATGGGTGTTGTTCCAAACATGTCCCTACTGTAGGCCATGTCTCCCACCATTATGTTACTCCCTGTAGACACATTCCACAATGACAGATGTTAGTTATCATGCAGCTGTCTGACATACCCTCCCAATACCCCATCATGGTCACCCCTGTGATGCCGTACATTTCACATCAACAATACATGCACATGTACAGCATGCATTCTGGGTAGGTGTGTTAGATGTGTGCATGGAATATACCATCACCATTACATGCCCAGTGTATTGGCAAGCATCTACATAAACCATACTCACCAGCTACAGACTGCTACCTTGGTGGTATCCCGGAGGGACCTACATAAGAGGGTGAGAGTTGCAAAGTCAGTGGCCACAACTGTGGCATTGCTACAGGGTGGGTGCAGTATTACAATACATCAACAGTACATTTCCACAATACTACCACATATGGACATCTGTTTATCACTACTATGCAGCAGCAAACTATATCTATGACATGTCAGATATGCATGATCTACCTGTACTGATGCAGATGTATATGCAACAGTGGTCTACAGATGTGCCCTGTGGCTTTACCTGCATGCTCCTCTGCTGATGTATGGGTGGCACACACTTTCACAAAGGTGTTTGGTGGTTGGTGGCTGGCCGGATGGGCAGGTGCCATGAGGCTGGCCAGGAGCTCCTCCACACGTGTCAGGCAGGGGATGGATGTCATGCCCCCCCCATGGTGAGGCGATCCCCCCGGACTGCAGTAGCACACTGACGGACATTGCGAAGCTGGTTAGAACAATAATGACAGACCTGCTCATAACTGCGGTTGTGCAGTCCAAAATCATTGATCCTGTGGACTAGGTTGTTCCACAGGGCGGTCCGCTCCTGCTGATCATGGGCAGCCCAGCCAAACAAGGTCGCATAGTGCTGTATGAGTCCATTCAGCAAGATTTCATTTTCTGCTGCTGTTTAGGCTGGCAACCTTCCATGAGACAACGTGCCTGAAAGACATAAAGATGGACACAGGTGTGTGCAAGTCATGCAGCAAGGTTACCACAGTTCTTAATACACATCACTGTCACCATTCCACCATATCAGCAACAACAAACTGTATACACAACTCAATAGGTATGGCTACAGCATACCTACCAGTGAGCCAGATATTGTACTGTACCACACTTTGTGCCATGTGTTTGTAGCCATGTTCCCTGTGTGGACATTATCATTGCTGGCCTGATACAGAATATTCCACCTGCATGGCATTGTCAGTACCACAATAGTTCCATATATGCCTGTGGTATGCTTGCTATGTGTGTGCTGCACATCTGACATTCTGTGTTATTGTGGTTATCTATGCATGCTGTTGAACATGCTCTGGGAATGTGTAGACTATTACTACCAACATATGTTCTATAACAGTGACACAATATCATGTATGTTCTATTGGCCAGCAGAACCACCTCTCCAAACTCATATGCCCATGTTACCAGGCCACATCATATGTGGGTCCCACCCTGGGGCCTCCTCATGTACTGGTCCAGCAATACTGTCAAGTGGAACCAACTCAGGGGATGTTGTGCCCCCCTGGGGGCACACACAGACATGTTCCTGTCCCCTGAGGTCAGGTACAGGGGCTGTCCCATAACAGGCTCCACAGACACTTGTGGGATGTGCTACATCACCTGGAGGCATCCAGTACACATTCACAGAGCCCACATGCTCCTTCTGCTCAGCCTCCAGGCTAGACACCTTGAGGATGTGGACTGCTGTTGTGAGTAGCAGTGGTGTCCATATTGGCACCTATTGGACGTCCACATCACAGACCACATACACCATCCAGGGTGTTTACCCACCACATGTGTCACATATCACCCCTGTAGGCTGTCCTCTATATCTACCAATCCTGACCACCTCCACAACTATACCTGCCATACATCCCCATGTTCCCATTCCATACTTCACAGACAAGGGCAATGTGGTCCCAACAAGGGGTTCACATGTGACATACCAATCCATGTTGCACACACTGACAGATGTTTCCTCACATATAGCATGCAGCACTGTGGTAGTAATATAGGGGACATGTATTTACATGCATGTATGTTTGTGTGTGTGTTTGTATATATGTAGACATGTGTATATAGGTATATATTTATATATGTGTAGATATATGTGGTGTACATATGTGCTCATATATATGTCTACATATGGGGGTATCTGTATATGTATATATATATATATATATATATATATATATATATATATGTATATATATATATAAATATATATATATATATATATATATATATATATATATATATATATATATATATATATATATATATATATATATGTATATATATATATATATATATATATATATATATATATATGTGTGTGTGTGTATATATATATATATATATATATATATATATATATATATATATATATATATATATATATATATATATATATATATATATATATATGTATGTGTGCACATATGTATACCTATATGTGGGGTACATTCAGACATCAGGTCCACAATCTCACAACACCTTCCTGCACAGCTGCACTGTTCTGCCTTGCTACAACACAGACAGGTGCCACATATGGACACAGTCTGAAATTAGGGGGGGTATCTGTAGGGCCAGATTGCAGGTAACAATAATACACACCTATGGCATTCCTGTATGCTACAATACAGGTTAATCTGAGTATCCTGCAAGAGGTGGGCTGTGGAACCCACATGTCCATCATAATGGCATTACTTTCACCACCAGCTATTGGCCACGTAATATACATACTTCCCATTACACAACACACACTATGATGGCTTACATCTTATCAGTCAGTGCTGCTCTGCACGGTTGACAGGTATGGCCCACTACCCACAGGAATGGACTCTATTGTCCTTAGCAGTTGTTCAGCTGTACATCATTACAACAACAATA
This sequence comes from Protopterus annectens, assembly GCF_019279795.1. Classification (NCBI taxonomy): domain Eukaryota; kingdom Metazoa; phylum Chordata; order Ceratodontiformes; family Protopteridae; genus Protopterus; species Protopterus annectens. The sequence continues at coordinate 1,423,295,867 of NC_056739.1, read as the reverse complement.
CCTGAAGGCACATATAAATCATTTTACATAATCTATCCCATTAATATGGACTAAGTACTAAGGTCAGTTTACATCTTATCAGTCAGTGCTGCTCTGCACAGTTGACAGGTATGGCCCACTACCCACAGGAATGGACTCTATTGTCCTTAGCAGTTGTTCAGCTGTACATCATTACAACAACAATACCTAAAGGCACATATAAATCACTCTACATCATCTATCCCATTAATATGGACCAAGTACTAAGGTCAGTTTACATACGTGTTTAATTCACATACCTGTACTGGGAATGCAGACTCTTCTGGATGGTTTTCTTTTCCTTTTTTTCTGTGCCTTGTACACACTCTCTCTCTCTCTCTTACTCTCAGTCTCTCTCCAGTAAATGTAATGAACTGCTTTGCATAGATTGCAGCATGGAATTTGTAGGTGATGCACATGATCAAGTGATGGCCTCTGCACCAGTCAATGTCCTCCACTTGCTACCTGCATGCAGCATGCTGTGTAGTACTTCCAAATTACCACTGTCTTGGAAACCAACTACTATAAATCCCTACATCTTGTGGGCATGGTCCCTTTACCTTTCCTGTATGATGGACATCATTCCTGTGTGTGGGCAGCAGTGTTACAGACAGCAGGTAACAATATCTCTTACAGGAGAACCTGCATACTCAGGCCAGCTACATATTTGTAGGAAATTCCAGAACTACAGACAAAGTGTGAGTAGTGTTGTATGCATTGTATAGCACCGTTGTTACAAGATTTGTGTGTACATACTAGTTTAACTTGGAATGCAGTCTGTCTGCATAGCTCTCAACTGTGGGCCTATCCTCTTGATGGCCAGAGGTGTGCCTATTATGTTTTGCTGTCCACCACACAGGTCTTGTGTCAGATATATCACTGGCAGTGTGTGTGTGTGTGTGTGTGTGTATGTGTGTGTGTGTGTGTGTGTGTGTGTGTGTGTATGTGTGTGTCCATTTCTGTTTCTAACTTCATATTCCTGACTAAGGGTATGTTGCAGACTATCCTGTAACACCAGTGACTTGCTTAGTGTATGACAACAGTTTTACACATATGGGCCTGTGTTCCAGCCTCTGTCCTCCACCTACATACCAGGCTTTGTACACATGACATGCTGTCAGGGGTTGTTATGTAGTGGGCTGTGAGTATGTCATGCTGCCATTTCTGCCATCAGTCCACTGCTGTTGTGTCCCCTACACATACCTTGGGGTTGGGTCCATATATGTGTCGTCTTCACCTACACAATACATGTGTGCCCTTATGCACTCCAGAGGCCAGTATATGTAACACCATTATATGGCCCTGCATTACTGAGTCTATGGGCGGATGCACAATAACTAACCAAGGTTGTTACAACATGTGGGGGTATCAGGGATAAACTGCCTTAGGGTATTTGGATGTATATTACCATACAATTCACCTTGGGTAAATGCAGGCCTACTGCCTCCTGCCATACAGACTATTCTGTTTGTCAGTGTGATTGTGATGGTGTCAGTTATGCCTTGTTATGTAACAGATACATCCCATTGTGTCAACTGAGGTTTTTACCCCCTGGGGTTTGTGTACAGAGTGTAGATAAAGGCTGTTGCACTATACATCTGCATTACTTACTGTTGATTGTTTGGTATTCTGTAGCCCAGTCTATCTTTACTATTGTACTACTTGAAGGCCTCGGCCTGGAAACATATGTAAACTTTTCCAGACTACTGTATTAGTATAACTGCTTCACAGTTGCATTACTCTTTTATATGGATGCTGGTGTCTAAACAGCTATATAACATGGCATATACAACTGTAATAGTACACAAATAAAGCTTTCCCATGTATGCAAACCTGTGTGTGGTGTTATATCCTTTGACCTCTCTCTGGGTATATGTTGCAGGCAACGATAGTCATTTGTATGGGTGGCTCATACAGTGTCTACTTGGTAAGGTGGTAATTGGAGGCATAGTGGTTGTTCCGTATTGTGTGCACCTTCTGCATATGTATCTTTCTATACATATCTCTGTGTGTGTATATGCCCTAGGGATGTTGATTGCTTCCACATTGTACATTCCCTATGGTAGCTAGACTGTACTGCATGATATGTTATGGATACCTGCCTGACATCATACAGGTGGGATGGAGTACTGTTAACATTTTGTGCCCATGTTGTGTCAGGTCCTGGTTATGGGATCTGCAACAGTTGGTAGTGTATTGCAGGGCAGACGTGTTTGGCTGTGGGGGGGGGGTACCTATCCGTACAAGAAGTATGTTGTTTGGGTCCCCTCAACCCCATTAAAGGTGCATGTGGACATATATGTTTTTATGTTCCCATTTTTATCTACATATGTATGTCTGTATATTCCTATATAGATATATAATCTGCATATATATATCTAGAGAGAGAGAGAGAGAGAGAGAGAGAGAGACATATAGATGTAGACATGTATATCTATAGATGTATGCATATATTTGTATGTATGTTTATATATATATACATATATGTATATATATATATATATATATATATATCGATATATATACATGTATATTTTTATATATATATATATTTATATATATATATATATATATATATATATATATATATATTTATTTATGTATAGCTACATATATAGATATGTATATATCTATATAGATATTAATATATGTACACACACACATACATCTACATGTTTAAATACATTTCCTGTACTGTTGAATGACTGGGCTGGATGAAATGTTTGTGAAAACATCAGGGCTATGTGTATCTGACATGGCTTTGTGGTAAATTACTTTGGCTATGGTGTGCAGGGTCCTGGGTTTGAGTCTTGCAGACGCTGTTCATTTTGTTGCTGGTCAGAACTAGGGCCATTGGATATAGAGTGAGTAAGGCACTTTTAAGCAGTTGTAAATGGGTTTGCATGGGTTTGCGCAGAGGTAAGCACTGCTAATTTCAATTTACAGTTTCTTATACTCAGTTAGCTTCTAAATTGCTTAACCTGTGTAGGCATTGCTTACCCCTGTGCAAACAGGCTTAAACCTGCTTACTGCTGCTTAAAAGTGCTTACTCCTGCTTACCCCCTTGCTAATTTTTTTAAAAGAAAAGAAAAAAGGGTTGATAGGTAAGTGGTAAAAAAAGGGGCACAAAGAGGGAAAGGCAGTAGGCAAAATAGCTAGGGATGTGCAGGAAGCATGTAGGGATGGTCCATACATGCCCATTTTTTCTACAGCAACAGTCGTCTTGTTAAATACCACTGTCTTTCTAGTTGCCCACCCCCCTTATCTTATCTGACCATATATATCATTTCTCTCATATCTCACTTTCCCATGGAGTAATCACAAAACCATCACTTTGAAATCCCACCCCTTGATTATTTTAATTATTTTTATTTTCCATCAGTACCACAGTACGCCAAATCACCAAAATACCCACCCTTTCCAGTCCATTACTTTGTTTTAAAAAATCCTAACTCAACACTAAACCTTAACTTTTTAAACAGGTTTAACTTCAGTTACCTGCTTTCTAGTGCACAGTCTCTAGTTCTTCAACTTTTGCCTTTAAGCACTACCTTTAAGCATCCTGTTACTATCTCTTAATCTAATATCTAAACTTGACTCTCTACTTCCCTGTAAGTAAACTTTTCTCTATCTGTTAAACAGTGTGGGCTACCTACAGTACTTATTACCTTGATATAGGTTATGAATGTAAAATAAAAACCAACCCCCCACTCACCCCTTATCCCACAATCTCTTTTTATTTTTTTTTTTGTCTAGTCCTAGCAGCATGTAGATCTCAGCGTTGCTGAGTGTCCTCTCTCCTTCAGCTGGGCAACCTGGGAATATTGAGGCAATGTTACAATTGCCTCATGTACCTCCACACAACCCACCCTCCCACAAAACACAAAAACATGCGAGATGCAACTGAATCTTCTTCTCCTGGGCTAGGACTCAACATAGGACTGGGACACTGGCAAGACCAAATAGGAGGAGACCCAGTCTCACATAGTACCATCACAACCTCTCTCATCCACCATCACAATACAAATACATACACATAAACACCACAAACAAATGTACCATCACAAAAAAGGCTACCAAAGCAGACACCCAAACAAAAACAGACACCAAACAACCACCACCTCAGAGACACAAACCTGCAGAGGCCAGTCTCACAGTCACAGCAGCAAACAGTCCCACAGCCCCTAACACTGCACACAATGCCAGTTCTCCTGGTCATTGTGACAAACAGTCTCAGCCCACACTGGCCAGCTCACCAGACTGAGTGAGAGAGAGTCTGTGTCAGCCGCCTGCCTGTCCCAGGTGCTAGAAGCACGCAGGCCAGGTTGTGAGCACTCAACTCTCAGTACAGCAGGTGGCGCAAGGTGCTAAGATCATTGAGTCGCACCTCTGAAGACACCTGAGGACATTGAGGAGCTACGACTCTGAAATTAGACATTGAGGAGCTCTCTGATTATGTAGCCCAACTACCTAGAAAAGAGACCTACCCACAATACAGATACAAGATGAGAGGAGAGCCACAATGGCCTTCAACTCTGGTGCCTTCTACAATTGGTCAAATGATCTGTCTCTACAGGATGACATCAATGTCTCAGACAAGCTGATGAATATAAAGGGAAGCCACGCTCATTCAAGGGGCGGCTTGTCTATTCTTGGGGGATGACACACTGGACCGTTTTTTTTTGCTTGCCACCCCCATAGTGCACCCTACCCCCCTAGAACAAAAAAAAAACCTAAACTAAGGGAACACAGCCACCTTTTTGAAGTTCAAAATCAAAATACTGCCCTACCGTCTAAATCTCACAATGCTGAAGGCCCGAGGTAGTATACCACTCAGAAACCTGGAGTCAGGTGCAGTGACTGGTTCTGGTTTCGGGCTCCTACCTCTTATCATGGTAATCTTTAGCTCTTATCATGCGTTCGACCCCAAAATCCGCACATATTCAGACAAGAGTTTTACCCTATATTCATCAAGGAACACCCACGCATCAAGACAATACTAAGACATACGGGCAATCGGAGACCATCCACACAATTGTAACCCAGCAGCAAGGCTGCTCTGACAGCGCCCGCGTGAACCCAGATGGCCTCCAAACAACTCAGGATACTCACATGGCCTTCCTAGAAAACACTAGAAGAGGGATAAATGTATCACCACCCCCCAACATACTAGGAACAGAATTACCCTAATATAAACTGCTGGGAATACTCAAGCCCAAACACCATAGCCCAAAAAATCATAGATTCATAAACTCAAATGCCACCATGGAACAATAGTCTCATCCCAACAGAGAGGAAAACTTATGAGACCTCAGATCATCCGCGAACATGGGAGCACAACACAAAACTTGCAGGTATACCCCTCACTGGTGAGATCAGATCACAAACTATCACAGCTGGAGGTCCTCAAGAACCCCAACTTCAAATAAAAGACTGCACGTAAAACTTCTCAAGCCGACTTCACTTTAAAAGACTAGTCTCAAAGCAGCTGAGGCCCAACCACATGCCGAAGGGAACACATAGCAGCTGAATCCTTACAAATGCCTTCTCAAGCAACCCAAGCAACTGCAGTACCAGCAATCCCGATCAGTCCTAAAGAAAAGACTCTTTGTACCACAGGCAAGCAGCCAGTCTGGTGGACCCCAGCCAACCACAAAGCAATAAACAAAACAGACAAACTACAAGACTAATCCAAAAAAATAAGAACCCAAGGTAAAAGATACAAAAATAGAGTAAAGAAAAGAGCTCTCATAAAATTAGACAAAGCAAATTAAATTGAGAAAGACAATAAGAACTCCTTCCAAATCATAATCAATTCTTTAGCTGTTAGAAACTGATGAGGATACTCCCAGATAACAGATCAGAACTAACACAAAATGACTGAAAGATTCGGATTACTACAGACATTGCTTTGGCCAACATAAACAGGTTCAGGTTCAAACTCTCCCCACCCTCCCAAAAGAGAGATCCTATATACCATGATGCAGCCCCCAAACATCATCAAGCAGCAAAGTGAGGAACTCTCTCTCTCTCCAAACACAAAATCCTCCAGCATACATGATGGTACCTCTGGCTGTGCGACACAGTAACTTCAGCAGGGATAAACCCACCCCTAGGACAGCAGTTAGGTCCTCAGGCTCTTACCTCTGGATCTACCAGGGGAGTGGCACTGCATTACTGGTCCCACTTCTGAAAGTCCCACTTCATCACCGACCCTGGAAATTACCTATAAGTAGCTTGACATTTAATATCATCCAAAGCCTGCAAGGCCATGGATCATACTCATAAACTTAGACCAAGGGAATTGCAAACTTCAGATTTTGCAGTTTGGGATGAGCAAAAGGCAGAAGGATAATCACGGGATCTGGCGACTTTTTGAAACCACACGCAACACCATTGATGCCATGGATGAGAAAATTACCTTCACCTCGATCCCTCGATCAGCTTCGATACGCCGATACATACCCCACAATTGGTAAACTTGAACTCTTAAGCTTTAACCCATACATCACAAGATGGGTTGTAGTGTGGCTGAGTGACAAGACCCACTTAACCAGGTTGCACGCATGTCAGACTCAGAAGCCAATGTGTCCAGGTGTACCACAGTCAGTCAGGGGCCTCAGATTGGGTTTCTAGTGGGGATCCGAGTCTCCACAAATACAGGAGGGTTATGGCTGACAAAGTTTGCAGATGACTGCAAACTGGGCATGCGCTAGAAAAAGCCATAGAAACAAACATATCCTTGCAAATATAATCACACCCCCGGATAAACAGATGGTGGGCCGTAGCCCTGGGATTAAAGATAAATCATGCATACATATACCACATTCATAAAGGCCTGGGACCCCTAGCTACCAAATAGGTGGCAATCCACTGAGCATAGAAGAAGTTATGTAGGAAGTGGGGAGGATTGTTGATAGTAGTCATGGAGGGGACACCCATGTAGCTTCTCACTCATAGAAAGACTTCTACATTGCCCACCTTATCATGAAGAGTTCTCCATCAGATCAAGGAGGTCATAGTCTTCTCATCACTCATCAGACCAATGATTGAGTACAATTGGAGTACAATGCCCATTAGAGATGCAAGGGTCTCAAACATCTGTCAAAAGTTCCTCACCAAAAAGAGCTCCCAGATCTCAGGGTCTCAAACTATGCTGCCCGACTGCCAGCTGAAAGAACTCCAGCCAAACACGCTGCTCCAGCGTTGAATATGAGGTGACCTATGCCTAATGTCAAACCCAGCCTCAGAGAATAGGCCGGATGAAACCTCTTCACCTGAAATATAGACCACAAGAGCGCTGGAGGGATAGATTCATCACCAAGCACAGGCTAGTAACCTCGGGATAGCTATATCAATAGAAGAGGCCCTACCTGGATGAATAAAAGAAAGGAATGGCAAGGCAGAGGATGTGAGGCAGCAGATATGGCACCGCAAACAGATGGAGTGTATGGGTCAACCCCAGGGATTACCAAATAGTCACTGCTCCAGCACCTCCACAAAAGGTGCTCGGTCCCCATACTAAGAATAATAGGTAAGTAACAAAGGAAACTATGGGCTAGGCTTGTAAATGAAACTATGCTATGAGCTGTGCATATACACTGAATTTGGAGGTAGATTTGGACACTCAAAACCCTGGGAGAGGGGTGAGGACAACAATAATATGCTGTGATTCCAATTAGTGCTGTTTTTTTTGTTTACTAGTGATTCCAATTAGACTAGATTGCATGTGTCCAGTGGACACATGTGCGAAATATACAGCTATGTAAGGGGCAAGTTTTTTTGGGAACAGATTGCCCTTTTTTTTCAGGTGAGAGTAGGATGTTGGGGAAGGATAGTAGGTATATTTGGGGAGGTAGGTTGGGTAGGTTAAAAGACAAGACAAACAAGACACATACAGGGTGGTATATGACACATGTGGGGGTAAACACCTTGATGAGGAGGGGGTTTTGAGAAATCAGCAGCCCATGAGCCCCCTAGTCAAAACAGTGGGACTGAAATCCCCACCCATGGGCAGCCACCACTGCACCTTCACTGCCCTGAAGGTGGCTGTGCTAGGGCTGAATCGGAGAGCCAGGTCGACCCTCTAGTCATGACACTTGGCCCTCGAGCTGGCATAGAAGATCTCCAAACTGCTGTTCGAGCTCTCTATGCACCATGACCTGGACCTGGTGATGGGTGACAGCTTCCTGTCCATGCTCAATCCCGGGGGGGTGAGCCCCATCCCCTGAGGCAGTTCCACCCAAAGGTGGTGCATGACCAGTGGACAAGGAGGTCTTGCATTGGGCCCCAGATGTGCTGGTGCCTGATGCCATGGCAAGTTGAGGTGGGACAGGTGGGTCCACTGGGACCCGCATTCCCATACGTGCTATGATGTTTATGTTGTATCAACATATGTGGGTTAGTAATAGTCAACACATTTCAGGGTTAAGTATAACAGCATCCATAGATATTCCCATTAACCCAGACACCAGATATGGAACAGTTGCATAGAAAATGGAACACATGCATATATGGGACCACAGTGGTAATAACAACAGCATGCAGGTACATTGATGGCACTATGCCACCAATGTTGGAGTAAATCAATGTAGCACATGCATGGAAACAGATTTAAATAATTATCAACCAATAGGACATATGTCCCAACAGAACAGTGAAGTCATCACACACCGGTTCAGGCTGGTATTTAGTTTATTGTTGGAGATATGGTGGGGGGAGAGAAAGATGTCAATTAACAACTAGTATATTCCTGTAGTTTGCATTACTTTCCTAGTCAGTGCTGTTAACTGTACCTTACAAGTATTATTACACTACCTTATTGCCTTAGTTTGGACAGTGGTATGGCTGTCGTCATATTTATACATGAACTGGTTTTACCTGCAGTATACACCTCTTACTTGGTATACCTGTGGAGGAAATGTTTGTAACACTAACTGTTTCTACACATACCCCAGATTCCAGGTTGATGTTGTACGCATACCTGCCCATCTCTTTCTGCAAAGACCTTGGCAAAGTCTTGACCACATGCAAGTGTACCGGGACATATCTAGACTATTGCCCTTTTCAACCTTTTGTGACTTACAACACTCTTATACAGGCTTTCCTACACAGGTATATTATCTAGCACGGTGTGGATGACAGTGATCAGTGATACCTTATTATTCAGAGCAACTGAATCAGTCACAATGCCATACAATACCAAAGTAAACAGCACCAGTACAGGGTATCATTCTTTTATTTCTGGGCACAGTGTTCATATCTGACAGACCTGTGGGTGCAATGTTTGTTAGCACTACCTGAATGTTGCCACACACAGTACGAGATTCCAGATTACTGTTATGCACATACATCTCACTCTGTTACTGTACATATCTGGTCACAGCTTGACAACATGGGGGTGTAAATGGGACATACGTGGCTTATTACTCTCTTAAGATTTTGGGGAGTTGCTAGTGTGCTAGCTTTGTTCTCATAGATGTGTGTCAATCAGTTGTATTTCATGTTTGCTGCTATATGTCTGGAATTTTTCAAAATTTTTCAACAAAGATTTCCCAGGGGAACAGGGTGACAGGCAGCAGATATGAGCCACTTTACTGGACATTCTGGACATATATGTACAGTTGTTTGGTATGATTCTATATGCATACTACTACCAGGATTCGAACCATGGCTGTGTGTGCTAAAAACACAACAGTTCACATCTCAGTTGCATGTGCTATTTGGATTTTGTTGTCAGCCTTTTCACTGTTTTCTGTTTATGTGCCTCTCAGTTGTACAAAATGTCCTCTGGGGATTACATAAGTCATACACAAACATTCCTATACATTTTATTTATGTTGCACTGTGTGGGTAACAGTGCTTAATACAACAGTATTATTAAGTGATTACAAATCTACATTACCATATGATATCAGAGTATACACATGCAGGTCAGCAGTTAGACCTTTACTGTCAGGCTATTATGTTTTTATTTACATAGAATCTATATGAGACTCTTCCTGCCATATTCTCTGGTGTATGCTGTACCTGCCTTAAACAATACATGTATTATACTGGAAATTACCTTACTAATGCTTTTAGATTTATTTCCTATGACAGTACATGCAAGAGTATTACTGATCTGCCTCATGTCACAACCTCTCCAGGTGACAGCCATGGGCTTCCTGGTTTGCGGCCCACTCCCTTGCTGCTGTGAAGGACATAAGAGGAATATTTAGCCATACCTATCCATAATATACATGAGCTGGCAATTATTACACATGTAGTGGAGTGATACTTACACACAACTGGGACAGCCCCTGCCATCCTAGCCTCTTGGAGCCACTGCTCCAAGAGGTCCCCCTTAAGCAGCTTCAGGTCAGCATAGTGATGTCTGACCTACTCACCAGTTCGGGGTATGCCAGTGGCACTGGTGAGGTTATGGGCGAGATGATCCCAGACTTTTGCCTTATATTGGGAACCCTGGTACTGGCCCTGCAGCAATATCTGCTCATGGTCTTTGACAAGGAGTCCTGCCATGACTCTGGACTCCTGGATGCCTCAGCACTGCACCCGAAAGCACACTCCATCTCCCCTTTCTGCCATGGTGCCAGCAAGGGGAAGCTACAACCAGTTATGAGATGTATTCCTGCCTGTTGTATTTAAGTAGGGTCAAATTCCCGCACTTTGCCATGATTGGACAGTTTTGAAAAAACTAAGCTATGAGCAAACCTGCTTACCTAACGTTGGCATTGTTTAAAGGGGTATACCACTGGGCACATTGAGTTAGCTGGCCTAAACATTGTTTACACCTCCTAAGCTGGCCTGTGCAATACTTACCATTGCTTAAATTTGACTTTGCATTATATTTGCTTTTTGGCATTGATTTATTATTCATTACATTTTATATATATGACTGGTATCCATGATTCATATGTACATACACTGTATGGGGACATTGTGTTTAGTAAGGGACTTCAACCCTCTATTACATTTACACCTCACATCTGGGCATACTTCAGTACTCCAGTTCACATATTTCTTTTATATAGTGGGTTATAGAACATTTAACTGTATACTGATTCATTTCACGTGTTCAGTTTAATTTTACTATAGTGATGATTTGTTTGGTGATACCTCATTCTTATGTACTGCTGTGATGGCTTGGTGGTTAACCATCATGACTATAGTGTATAGGGTCCTGGGTTCAAAACCTGCACAACTGTTTTTTGTGTTACTAGCAGAACAAGGGACGTTGGATACAGTGATTAAGGCACTTTTAAGCAGTTGTAAGTGGGTTTGCGCGAGGGTACACAATGCTAACTTCAGGTTAAATATGCTAACAGAGATTTAGCTTCAATATTGCTTAACCTGTGTGCGCATTGCTTACCCCTGCGCAAACGGGCTTAAACCCGATTACTAGTACTTACATATGCTTACTACTGCTTGATAGTGCTTACATTTGCTTACTACTGCTTACTCCCACATACAGCTGCACTGATTTAGACAGTAATGTCTAATGGTTCTTGGGAAGGTGGGGGATTTGGAAGCTGTATGGAGTTATTATTCATTACACATTTTAACTTCCATTTGTATCCATGATTCTTGTGTACATATACTGTATGGGGCACATGTGATTATTTCTGGACTTCGTAACATTATGACACTGAAACATCACATATGCATTTAATGCAATACTTAAGTTCACAAATATATGTTTAGTAGGTTATGCAATTAAAATATTGGTCATAACATGATTTGACATGGAAAATGGAATGTGCTGCAATGGAACTCGAACCGGGAAATGCCTGCTCATAAGGCAAATGCTCTGTCCACTACACTATTGCTATACTGCTTCATTTGCATATATCTTCCTTGTTATACTCTTCAGCCATTTAAGCTGCATTGACCATAGCTAAGTGATAGGCAAACCCGTGCACCTATGATTAGCTTTAATCGGATTCATAAAAAAATAAATGGTATGTTTATTTTCTTTGTATTTAGTATTGCTGGAGTACATGTGGGGGATGTTACTGGGGGTATGCGGACACCAATGAGCAGTCTAGCTCATTCTTTTGGCCTTTCTGCTGTTCTTCATTGCAGGGCCGTGTATATTCTGAAAGCTCTGCTCTCAGAACGCCCCCTGCAATCTTACCTGCTCTGTGTAGGATTTAGAGCTCAGGCAGTGCGCCTTCATTAATATGCATGGTTTGCTGCTGTCCTGCTCCTATATGGCCACTTCAGTGCAGAACTAAGCTAGACCTGCACAGAAGATTAGTAAATCCAGGGGTAGGTCTCTCAGTGCAGTACTTATGTGTTCTGAAGATGTATCTGCTTGTGTACTGCCACATTGCGTAATGTAGTTCACATCATGTATAACTGACAGCAGATCTCAGTTGCATACTGTAGAGCAGTAAAAGATGTATACTTGCATTGAAAATATCTCATTAGGAGCCGAAACTCAAATATGAAATGGTTAGAGATTTGTAAATGTCTGATCAAACCCTCCAGACTAACCTACAAGTAGAAATTGATTTATTGACCTGTTTGTTGTTCAATAAAGCTGCACTTTGTGCTTTTTGGTTCGGTTCTTCCTGTCTGTGGATTATCTTTTATCTTATTTGCCTTGGTTTCTTGCAAGTTATTTCTAACCTACAAGTAGAATTATCTGTCCTCTGCAAATGGCTTCAGGTAAAAAGACTTTCAGCCAACTTTACTAAAACAAATGCAATGTTATTCTCAAGTACAAAGAAACTATATACAACATCCAACCTGCTGCATGAGAATATAAATGGAAATATCATCCCTAATATAAGGAAACAGAAGTACCTAAGACTAACTTGTACCCTCTCCTTAATTTCTCAGTCTGTACTGTCAACATCACTGCAAAGTTTTCTACCAACTGAAATTGTGTTATCATATCTCCCACCCCCTCTCTCTCTCCAAGCTATCACAAAGTTGTAGCCAAAAATAATATAACTCCCAAGCCGGTTATGATTTACCTGCAATAAGTATGCACTCAGGCTACAAATGCTAAAAACTACAGACTACTCAATTAAAACTATGTAGGTTTACTCTTCTTGCCATCCAAAATGCACACCATTGCAAAGTACTGGACAAATTTCACTGTCTCAATGAAGCTAATATGGCTACTATCCTAATATTTAAAATTCTTCTGGGCTACTTTCCTCATCTGAAAATGCAACTTTATGTCAGAGATCAAAACTGTTCACTTCGAAGCAACCAAGATGATATCCCAATATTCTCCAGTTCTAGGTTCAAGTAAGCTATTTGTAAAAAATACTTTTTTTTTGTCCAGAACTGGGTCTATTCTTTGGAATCTTCTCCCAAATGAAGTAAAACTGAATAATACCCTAGAAACATTTAAAACATCTCTGAAAGAATTTTGTTGTAAAGAGGCCAAATGCTCTTGTTCCCATGATACTGGCAAATGTGATTCTTGTTTCTTAAGTTTTATCCTACTTGCTTTTTAAAAAGTTCTCCACAGCACCCCTCTGAACAGCATCTCCTTAAATAAATGTATATATTTGTATAAAATGTATATACAGGCTTCATCATATATAACATATATATAAATCATGAACTCTCAAAATACGTTTGATACTAACTATAGAAATTGTATGTCTATTAACTCTGACAATTCATTACATTTTCTTTGTGCACTCACATATGTATTGTATGCACGTGTATTTTGTTTTGCATATGTTGACCTGCAATACATTATACCTGGATCATGACTGAAAAGGGTCAACTCACCATTTCACTTACTTGGTAGTTGGTAAAGAAATTGTAAAGTGAAATAAAATGCTGTTAGGTAGCTTTGCTGTGAAATAATTAATTCCTATCTGCTGCATAATCCCACTTATTGTTGTTTCCCATGCACACCAGATTATCTGAACACACAAATACCTAAAAAATTGTTCAGAGCGGTGAGGGTCAGCTGGATGTGAAAATAATTGCAATGGCAGTAAATTAAGAAAACTGTATTATTTTCACTTTGCTTCTCTACTGCTGGACTGCCAGTTTTGTTACATAAATGATGATGCTGACTGTTTACAGGTGACTGCAAAGTGGGGGCTGTCATAAATTCCCCGCATGACACAAATATCTTACAAAAAAGTCTAACACAGACAAATGACTCGTGCCAAAGTCACAGATTAAACTCAATATCAGGAAATGCATTATAGTACATTTTGGGAAAACGGCCACCCAGGCTTATCACTCCATCAATAAGATGCCCTTAATACAGTAATCTGTCCTTTGACCAACATGTGGCCAAGGTAGTGAGAAAATCATTCTATGTCACCCAATGTATAATTAAGGGCATGGCATCCAGGTTCAAGGAAGTTATTATGCTACTTTATTCAGTGCTTATCAGACCTATCATTGAGTATAATGCCCCCTTTGGCTTGTTCCTGACTAGACATATGCAACAGTTGGAACATCTACCTGGGTATAAACACATTGACTTATATGGTTCACCTTAAAGCCCTATCTCTGTATGTAGTCTCCTACAGGTTACTGAGAGGTGATCTGTTCATGACATTAACTCATTACCTCCAGTAGAGCTCTTTTGTGTGCGTACCTTTCACTCCCAGTGGGTGTGGTTTCAGCCTTTGAAAAATGACGTTATCACCTTAAAGTTCTAACTAATACTTATTTACAGAGGTCATATATCAATACAATTGTGTTTGCCATCATATATGCTTCAAGATAACATATTCTGATACCTTGTGTGTAGCATGCTTTTGGAATTATTAATGCAAATATGAACAGACAATATTTGACACCTAGAGGAGCAGTAGACGGTAAATGCAGAAACGCCTGTTGGCATCACTTGGCTGTAATGAGTTAAAGGCATTCTTGGATCCAGCTCTGATGGACCTTTTGCACAAAATGAACAGTATCAGAACCACTAGATCCAAGGATTTAAATTTTACTTGCAACATAAATAGGACATGTTGATGAGACAGATATGTGTCTCAGGTGAGACTCATACTCTAGATCAGGCTCCCCATCCATGTGAAGTAGAAATCATCCCTAACTCTATTAAAGCTTAAGCCTAACCAATGGAATGGAAATTGGAAATATACCCTGTGTTTGGCCTCCATGTCTCTGACAGAAGCAGAGAGTAACTTGCCCAAACTATGTACCCCCCTCCACAAAACCTTTAGAAATTTCTTGACTAACATACTGCCTCTTAATAAATGCCCATGATAAATAGGGGCACAATTTGGTTGGATTATATAGCTAGGCTTTATAATGGCCCTGGTGATCATTAGCCTAGTATATACCTTTGAACCTATGTATGCACTTATTACATTGATAAACAAAGCTAATTTTTAGCAGAAGTTTGTAGATGAATGACCTTAATCCCATTTTCATGAATGCTGTATTTTGTCATAAAAAAACTGAACACTGAAGCCTTCAATTTAATCATATTTTGAGGGGTTTTTTTTCTTTTCATGAAAGGATTGCATTGAGGACAGTTTTTTGATCTGATGAGAGTCTTCGGTCACATGCTCTGTTCAAATGTTCTTTTATTTCTAGGTACTTTTTGGGGCAAAAAAGAATGGAGTCATGATTACACCCATGAAACTCACATTTCATTAGAAGCCTGGAATTTTTTGATGACCTAGATGAGAGAAATGTGAATCAATGGACAATGGTGGAACAGCCCTTCTAGGATGAAAAGTTTTTACAAATTCTTTGATAGGAACATCACGTGGTTCAGGATCTCAGATATGTATGCCAAGCAATGGTTTAAGACTCAGGGGTGGGGACAGGGCAAAGGTAGTAAGGTTGTGGAAAAGAATACCCATATGTGGTGTGGCACAATGAACGTTTCACTAAGACTGGTAGTTAGCAAGAGGCGGGAGCTCAGACATAACAACTCTTAATACCTGCTGAATGACTATCCATATTACAAGTTCAGTCTTCCTTACTTGATGTCCCTGAATATTGACAGTGAAAAAAAACTAATTGGTCTGTGGGAATGGGTGCATAATGATCTTAGGAGGGGTGTAGTGGCTAAACAACACACTAGAAATGTTCTTGCACATCTAAAGATATCATAGTTTCCTCTTGATGATCAAAGGAAATGAAACAGCATACTGGTATGTATAGAGTATATCTCTCTCTCTCTATATACATATAACTATATATATATATATATATATATATATATATATATATATATATATATATATATATATATATAAAACTATATATATATATATATATATATATATATATATATGGGATCCGGACACATGCTTGACTAGCATATGTATACTGATTTAAGTATATTTTCTGCACTTATTTAAGATTTGAGTGAGTAAATATTGTGTGTCTTGGATTCAGTAAATATTGTGTGTGTCTCTACATCTCTGCAGTTAGCCATCTGAGCTCACTGAAAGTTGTTAGACTGCTTTGAAATTCCTTTGTTAGTGTTACTTAGCTTGGGGATTTCTGCTAGCATTAAAATCTGTGTTGGTTACATTTCTAGTAATCATTTTAAATCGAGTTGCTGGCTACTGAGACTTGTCTGCATATATCAACTGGACATAAGCTGATTTAAGTATATTTTCCGTACTTATTTAAGATTTGAGTGATTAAATATTGTGTGTCTTGGATTCAGTAAATATTGTGTGTGTCTCTGAATCTCTGCAGTTAGCCATCTGAGCTCACTGAAAGTTGTTAGACTGCTTTGAAATTCCTATATATATATACAGAGATCAGTATATATTTTTCTGGTTTTATAATTTGCACTGTGATTCCTCCCCTCTGTTGAAACTGTATTCCCCACCCCCCCCTCCTGTTCTTGGTTGTAGTTTAAATTTGGTGGCTTTTGCAGTGCCCGCCTCACTGTAGATTTGATCTAGGACACTCCCCCAGTCCCATCTCTTTACCACATTCTACCTAATAAACCCTTTCTGCACTTGCTTTTAGTCCTTTTTAATTTAATTACATTTTTTCAAACTGTATGTGGACTAATATTGCTACATACTCAAGTGTGTCAGCTTACACTGCATGTGAATTGTTTTTACTACTGTTTTGCTACTTTTCAGAAAAAAAAATTGTAAGCCTGTTTCCTACCTTTCCTGTAATTAGTGTTCCAGATACAGATTTGCTGTATCCAGGACTGTTTGTAAGCTTCTGAGCCCCCAAGCCTTTCTGTGTTGGAGGGAAGCCTTCTAGCTTATCAGTGGGAGTGGTAAGCATTGGGTAACCTGTCTACCACATAAGGAGTGGTTCTGGCCCAGAATTTGTAGTTATTGGCCGCTTGGGCGTTCTTCCATCTCTCTCAACTTTCTGATTTGAAGGCCTGCATTTGCACTTGTTTCTGTCCTGCAACTCCTGGGCCCATCTCATTTGCTCACTCAAAAAAAAAAAAAAATTTATCTGCTTTTACTGTATTTGTGTTTCTTCCTACTTTATTTTGCTTTTGCGTCATCTTAATAGTACTCAATTGTATTTATTACTGCTTGGTGTAACTCATTCTAAGCCTTTTAGTTTAAGCACTTGGGCTTCAAACCAGTTGTTTTACATTAAGAAGGTTTGGGTCTGCACTGTAGTGGCAGAACAGGTAGCTTACATCCTTCTAAGTTGGGAACTGCTGACTGAGGGCTCAGTGTCTGTTATTCTAAAAGTGTATTAATTCTGGTTTAAGCACTTGGGCTTCAGGCCAGTTATTTTACATTAAGAGGGTTCGTGGTCTGCACTCTTGTAGGAAGAGAGGCTGGACTCTGCCTTTCTGAGCTGGAAATTTCTGGTTAAAGGCTTATAGTGCCTGAATATTTGAACTGCTTCTTACTGAAATTGGTACACCTTGCTTGCTGTAGCATAGACTAGATCCAGGCCTTCTGAATCTAGCTTTGTTTGTATGCTTGTTGTTTGTTTGCTTGTTATTTCCATGAAATGCTAATTCCACCTAAAATGCGGCTTTTCAGCGCTTCTGTGGATCCCTAGTGATATCTACATTGCTTACTGTACTTATTTCCTTGTTTCACTTGAAAGAAAGTTACTGTTTGTCATTTTTGCATTTAAGTTACCTGTAATACATTGCATTTACGTTACCTGGCAATTGCTCACTAAAGCAATTATATAAGTCAGCACTAAAAAATTAAAAGCACTACACCCTCACAAATCCCCCTTGAGTACCTTGTTCCCCATTGGCCCTTTTTTCAATTATAAAGGGATTCCCAATACTATTCTAGCATGTCCAAAGGTCAGTTGTCAATCTCCTCTCCGGTCCAGCTGGTGAATCTGGGAATCTAGAGGCAATGTTACAACTGCCTCATGTACACAGACAACCCTCTCCTCCTCCCAACAAATTCCAACACATGTGAGAGATGCAACCATATAGCCAAACCAGTCAGGAGGAGAAGGAAACCACACTCACTACAATTCCAGTCTCACATAGACCTACCACGACAGCAAACCAAACACATAAACTCACAAAAACATACTTGGAGGCTCTAAATAAAAATCTGCCTAAGCAGCAGAGACCTCCAAAGCAGACACCCAAGCAACTGCTACCCCAAAACAAAACACGTGCAACACATAGCTTACAAAGCCAGTGTGCCGAACAGTCACAGCCTTTAAGGCTAAACAACACACCTGATACACTTGTAATAGGTGACTCTATCATCAAGCACACTGACGTCCCGCTCACCAGGCTGAACAAGGAGAAGGTCACGGTGAGCTGCCTGTCAGGCGCTATGATCCGCCACATAACACAAGCACTCAGGTCACTCCAAGGCAAGTACAAATATGACTCGGTCATTGTCCATGCTGGTGTGAATGACCTGAGACATACCTTCCTGGACTACATGAAAAGAGACATAGAAAGCTCTCTGAGCATGTAGCCCAGGCCGGTATGACCCTGACCTTGAGTAGCATCTTACCCTCACCAAGAATGATGCCACAATATGAAGACAAGGTGATCAATTTCAACAACTGGCCTAAGTATTGGTGTCATTCAAAGGGGATCCAATGCCGGTCAGCCTGGGATGACATGCTCGACAAGCCACAATGCTTCGCTAGGGATGGCTTGAACCTGTCACCCCTGGGCTTTCGGATATTGGCAAAGGCTCTTGCATCCCCCATAGTATCTTTTTTAGGCAAGGCTCAAAAGACAAACCCACCTCCATAGGTATCACAAGGGATAAGAACCTAAGAGTAATGCTACTCAATGCCAGAAGTCTAAACCTCAAGATGCACGCACTCAAAACTCTCCTTAGCATGGAGAACATCAATATCTGTGCAGTAACAGAAACCTGGTTCAAGGCTCCCGAGAGCACCCTAGCATTACCACGTTATACCTCATACCATGCTTTTCGGCCCCAAAACTTGGACTGAACCACAAAAGGAGGGGGAGTATCAATATTCATCAAAGATACCCACACCTCCAGGTTGGTGGCACAGCAGGAAGCATCAGAGACTATCCATGTGCAACTAACAGTGGGTAAAACTGCCTTCCAGTTTATAGCCTGCTACAGACCACCCTCCGAAACCCAGAAACCCCACTCGACCTTCCTGAGAACACTGGAAAATATGAAGGTCTCTCCAAACACCATTATATTGGGAGACTTCAACTACCCAAACATAGACTGGAAGCATTACTCTAGCTCCAACACCCTAGCCCAAAGGTTCCTAGAATTTATAAACTCAAATGCTATGGAACAACTTGTTACCACTCCCACAAGAGGGGAAAACATACTGGACTTGATCATCACCAACATGGGGACTGAATGCTCCAGACCAGAAGTGTATCCCTCACTGTTAAGGTCAGTCCATAAACTAATCTCACTGGATATTCACATCCCGACCCCACCCCCTGCCCAGAAAACCACAGTGAAAAACATCTCTAAAGCAAATTTCACACTCCTCAAAACTGAAGTGGAATCCTTCAAAGCCCTTGAGCCTGTGGAAAATAAGGCCCAGACCGCAGAATCCTTTATAAACGCATTCTATGAACACCTTCAGGAATGCATGGATCATGCAATCCCAAATAAAACCAAGACACAATCCTCCAAAGGCAGACGTCCTGTCTGGTGGACCCCAGCCATAAATAAACTATACAATAGAAAGAGGAAGCTACTACATGATAGAGCAAAATCCCAAAAAGGGAAGGCATCTCTGATCAGTATTAGCAAAAAACTATGGACACTCATAAAATCGTCTAAGGCCAGCTTCGAGAGAAAAATTGAACAGGACACTAAGGATAATCACAAGGCTTTCTTTAGTTATGTTAGGAACATGGGTGGGAATTCCCAGATATGCTCAGAATTAGTCCTAAATGACAAAAAATACATTGAACCCATAGACATTGCCAACATCCTAGCTGACAGGTTCAGAGCAACTCCCCCCCACACCAAAAGGGCAAATATCTATCCCAGCAGAGTGCTGCCCTCCTGACATCTCAGATGCTCATGTAAGAGCTGCCCTCTCCAAAGCAAAAAACACAGCATCAATGGGACCAGATGGTGTCCCGGGCTGCGTCCTAAATGAACTCCAAGAAGAGCTAAACCCAAACATAAATTTTCTGTTCAATCTCAGCCTTACTACAGGATATGTACCCAAAGAGTGGCGTACAGCAACAGTGGTCCCTCTCCACAAAGGTGGTGCCTCAACGGATCCTGGAAACTATCGCCCCATAAGCCTGACTAGCTTGGTCTTCAAAGCTATGGAAAGGATCATCATGGACCTCATAAATAAAGATACTGGGGACCTACAGACACTGGATCCTACCCAGTTCGGCTTTGTTAAGGGCAGATCCTGTCTCTTAAACCTGGTTGATTTCTTTGAAAGAGTCACCAAGGCCATTGAAGAGGGGAAGGTGGTCCACACAGCCTACCTGGACCTCGCAAAAGCCTTTGATACAGTACCCCAATCGGGCATTATAAATAAGCTCACCAGCTTAACTATAAACCCCTATGTCACTAGATGGGTTGCAAACTGGCTCAAGGACAGAATACATATGGTTAGAATTGCTGGAGCCATGTCAGACTCCAAACCAGTTACAAGTGGCATCCCACAAGGCTCAGTCCTGGGACCTCTCTTGTTCGGTATATATTTCTCGAAGGTACAGCCCAACACGGAAGGACTGTGGCTGACCAAGTTCGCAGATGACTGCAAACTGGGCACCATAATCGACTCTCCAGATGACACAAGCATCCTCCAAAAGGGCCTCATAGAAACAGACAACTGGTGCCAGAGCCATGGCCTCAAGCTAAACGACAAAAAGTGTATAGTCATCCCCTTTGGCAAAAACAAAGTGCCCACAAATTACCACATAGGTGGTAATCCATTAAGTACAGAAGAAGTAATTAGGGACCTGGGGACCCAAGTTGATAGCAATCTCTCATTTGACAACCACATGGCCAAAGTGGTTAGAAAATCATTTTATATAGCCCACCTAATCATGAAGGGATTCACATCTAGATCAGGGGAGGTCATCGTGCCTCTTTACTCATCCCTTATCAGGCCCATAATTGAGTACAATGCCCCTTTTGGGATGTACTTTAACAGACATCTGCAGAAACTGGAAAGTCCCCAAAAGTACCTCACCAAGAGGAACAAAGGGCTCAAACAGATGCCATATGCTGCCCGGTTAAAGAAACTGCAGCTCTACTCAGTGGCATACCGCCTGCTCAAAGGCGATCTGTGCATGATGTATAAAGCCATGTCCAACCCGGAATTAATGGACATGCTACACCTCAGAAAATCCAAATCCCATCGAGCTATGCGCTTGAGAGACTTGAACCTCAGCACTGAAATAAATAGGACATGCTGGAGGGACAGATTCATAACCCAGAGGCTCCCTTCACTCTGGAATAAAATCCCAGTCCAGGTAAGGCAGAGTCCCTCATTGACTCTCTTCAAGAGGAATCTTGATGAGTGGATGGGAGATCGCAGGTTTACCCCGGGTATCACTTCTGTGTCACTGTTAGACAGAGGCACAGTATACTAACCTCGAAAAAGGGCATAGCAAAATTAATTTAAAATGGGTGGCGAAAGCCAAACACACTCTGGCTAGGCTTATAAATGCCCTAGGGCAGATAGCCTAGTATGAACCTATGAACCTATGAACCTATGTCCGAATCACAAAACATCAAACGCACATACATGTAAGCGCTTAACATCAACAAGCGATTCCGTGTATGTTTGCCAGTTTCGTAGATCAGACTACAGTGCGGGTAAGGGAAAATTCCCTTTTCCCCACTGTAGTGCGATCTTGTAGTGAGAATAATAAAGTAGGGGGTGCACAGGGGCAAAGCTCCTCTGCAGAAACGTAGATTTTTTTTTTTTTTTGAACTACACATACAAGGAAGTGCTTTTCGATGTTAAGCAGTTTTGTGTATGTGTGTTTGATGTTTTGTGATTCGGACATATGCTAGTCGAGCATATGTCCTAGACCCATACATATATATATATATATATATATATATATATATATATATATATATATATATATATATATATATATATATATATATATATATATATATATATATATATATATATATATATATATACACATAGGTTCAATATATAATCTCAAAATACTGAAATATTGAATTTCAGTATTTCAAGACTTTAATGTTGAATGTTCAAAATAGCGAAAGTGCATAACTGAGAATCCAGATATGTCAAATTCTCAGTTATAGTTTTACTCTAAGTGATGGGGAATGTATTGATTGGTTGGTGTCGGGTTTAGTGTGTGATTTAGGTGGAATTTAAGGTAAGTGACTATTTTGTTAGGTTTTTGGGTAGATGTTTGAGTGTATGTGAGTGTGTTTGGAAGTTATACGAGTGGGTTTGGGTAGGCAAGTAAAAGTATGAGTGTTTAAGTGTTGAAAGTGGTAGTGTTTGTATATATTGGTGTGTGTGTGTGTGTGTGTGTGTGTGTGTGTGTGTGTGTGTGTGTGTGTGTGTGTGGGTGTGCGTGTGTGTGCAAGTGTGTGTGTGTGTGTGTGTGTGTGTGTGTGTGTGTGTG
The DNA here is from genome assembly GCF_019279795.1 of Protopterus annectens. NCBI lineage: Eukaryota > Metazoa > Chordata > Ceratodontiformes > Protopteridae > Protopterus > Protopterus annectens. The sequence continues at coordinate 1,423,272,844 of NC_056739.1, read as the reverse complement.
GTGTGTGAGTGTGTGCGACCGGCTGTAGAATGTCTGGTTGTGAGTTTACTGTCTTTTTCTGCTTGGTTTGATCTTGGAGTTAGTATATATAAGTAGCGGGGGTGGGGGGGGTGCAGCCTTATATGTAGTGTAGGTTTGTTGGTTTGTGTTTTTGTGTTTGTGCATGTTTTGTTTGTTTTTTGTAGTGTGGGTAGTCTGGTGTATGTGTGGTGTGGTGTATGGTGTGTTTAACTTCGCGATTTTTACTTTTGCGGTTTTGGGGTTTCGGTATTTTGTAGATTCGAACTTTAGTCTTGACATACTGAAATCTGATGTTTCAGTATTTAGAGATTATGTTTGATTACATTGCTGCTGCTGTCAGAATGAGACATGGTAGGAATGGTAACAACATGGTAGCAGACAGGTATGTGACTAGCAGCTGGAAGGAAGGTGTCAATAGAGAGACATAAAGGTCAGTCAACAATAGTCAATGTACACACACACACACACACACACACACACACACACACACACACACACACACACACACACACACACACAGACCTACCTGTGCAACCACAGCTCTACATGTCTTGTCAAGGACCTACAAGAGAAGCAATAGCTGAAAAAGTTCACCATCCAAGAGGTGAAGTGTTACTGCTGTCACTACACACATATAGTATGTATGGCCTGCTCAAAAGTAAAACTGACAAGAGTTTAGAAACCCAAGTGTGACAGGCAGTGATGCATGACATCAATGCTGTGGTTTGCCACAATGTAGTACTAGAGCAGGTATGTTTCAGGGTTATTGCTATGATGCTGAATGACAAGGCCATTATACAAGACATCAACACTGACAGAGTCACTGCTGATGGTGGACCACCAACATAGATGTTATCATAAATGTGGAAGAGTTCCTTGTATCCTTGTCCCTGGTGCATGAGTGAACCCTCATAATACCTTCTGGTGGCTTGGATGTGAAAGCTGCTCTGCTGACAACCACCCAAGTAACTATAGTGGATACACCAGATTAGTAAAAGCAGTTACATGTCCATGTTGTTCACTGACCAATATGTAAGAAGGACTTACCACAAAGCATCTGCTTATCTGTTCTCTCAGTATGTCACTGCTGCTGCACTGCCGCAGTTATGATAGAATTATGCTTTCACAGGTTCCACTGGTGGATAGTCCCACACAAGAGACATCATATGTCTGATGTCAACATGTCACCTGAGGCTAACGGTAATGACAAAGTGCACATGACATAGTTAGATGACACAGTATCACTGCCATCACAGTATGCACACATCCTCCCACACATAAGGTAATGGCAGAGGAGCAGGTTGGACTTATGGCATCACCTATATTTAGTGCTAGATGTTCTGATTGCGTGAGCTCAGAACTTGGAAAAACATGCCTGTTCAAGACATTGGTAGCCCACGTGGCATCCACTGATGTGTAAATGAGGTAGACAACATCTGCCTTCCATTGTGCATCTACAAACCATTCTAGGTATGGCTGTACAAGAGCCTAGATGTGAGAAGCACTGTTATATGCCAGGTTTACAGAGATGACACATGACACTACTGCATTATTGTCACCCATGCGACCACAGCCACTGTACCTGAATGTGGATAATCTCATGGTTCTGGCTGATGCTGCTTATCAAGATCCACACTTGGGAGACCTCAACAAGCTGCCCACTTTGGTTCCCAAAAATCTACACCATCCATATCCCTGTTGTCTAACAGAGTGCCAAGCCTAGCTATCATAGATGACTTAAATTTATTGGCTTCTCCATGTGGGACCATATAGTGGTTTATATATAATATATATATATATATATATATATATATATATATATATATATATATATATATATATATATATATATATATATATATATATACACACACATATATATATATATATATATATACACACACACACACACATATATATATATAAATATATATGTATATATATATATATATATATATATATATATATATATATATATATATATATATATTCCTAGAATGTTGCACCATCCAAAATACAGAATACATCATATCTGAAACTATAGAGTTATATGGTGCATCTAGTGAACATTCATGGCATCGCAGCTGCTCCCCCTTTGATATATACAATTCTTGATTCCCTTTGACCTGCTACCCACATGAGGGTTTACTGCATTCACCTCCTATAACTCTTATTTAATGACAGTATTACTGTCAGTGCCACTGTGGCTTACCACACCTGTGCAAATGATAATGACTGTAACCTGACCACCCTCTTTTTTGTAAGGGTAAGATGTCTGATGCACACCATGGTTATTTAGTGCCTTGTAATGATAATGAATACATCACTTTTATTATTTGTTATCCATATTATGGTCCATAGTTGTAACAAAGGATGCTCCACGGGATTCATGAAGCTTGCGCCAGGCACCGGAGTAGCGTTGGCGATCTAACGCCAAATATGGCCACTGAGCGATTCAGGCATGAGCTGTTTCCATGTGCAATACCAGCGTACGCCAGAGCTGCGCAGCTCCCAATGCATGTATGCTAATTACCCCATGAGCAGCAGTGTAGCATGCAAATAAAGGTATATAGCGATTCATGAAGTGGTGCATGTGTAGCGTAAGCATGAAGAAATGTAAACCAAAAAAAACGGTTTACACTTTTTTAAACATAAACTCGGAGCCATGAAAGCGGACCAAACTTATGTATTATAATGTTAATATATGCCAGTGGCTAAATATATAGCCAATGGCATAAAAAAACATGCACAACACATAAAAAATAACATTAAATGTCATGGTCACACTAACGCAAAGTAAAACCGCAGTGCATCGGTGCGCAAATGGGATTGCGATGAAAATATATTTAGATGTCATAAAACTGCAATGTAACACAATTCATTAATTCCCCATAATAGTCAATGGCATGCATGCTACACCACAACCATGGCACAAGAGTTTCTAAGGGTCTGTGATAGTGTTCTGTGTGGTAACTAGGAATTAGTAGTCAATGTCATGCAAATGAGTCAAGTAATACTGAATTGCAAACTCCCCGCCAGCATAAGGATGTACTTCACAGCGTAGAGGTACAACACCAAGGTGTGGCCTGGAAGTAAACATGACATCAAGAGAGGGGTGCGCCACCATAGCTGTAAGCACATTGGAGCATTGCTAATCCAGGTTTCCCGTTGCTAAGCAAAACTGCCGGATAGGGGTGTGGAAGTAGCAATAGCTTTGCTTAGCTGAGAGCACACAAGGTAACCGAAAGTGCATGTGAACGTGGCTGAAAACGTGCTCGAAACCTAGTAAATAGCTGTAAGCGGCATGCACCATAGCTGAAATAGGAAAGATATGGGAAGACAATAAGGAAATGCTGCAGCATGGTAATTGGAGTACAAATGAGTAATTAACACCTAGGAACTCACAGTGGGCCATTGACAACATCTAACAAGGCTGCTATCAGCTACCTGCAGAACAGGAAAAGGGAGGTGCTGTACTGCAAAGAAAAGAGAACTGTCACAGCAGAACAAAGGAAACTTGCAGTAGATCAGCTACATAACACATTTCGCAACACAATCCTGGGTTGTGAAAGTACAAAACAAGAAAGCAGGCAGCTGGATGCATGTCTGACAATGGGATGGGAATCGAGTTGAAAAATGAAGTAAATGGCAATAGAAGAATCACGGCAGCCAAGCGTAAGTCAACACCAAAGGCCCCACAATAGCAGTACCTGCTGTAAAACCAATAATTAAGATACCCTGCAGCTGGAATTGCACATACATACCCAATTACACCAGCATCATCCATTGCACAATAGTATAAGGTGTGAAAGCCCCACACACACACTTGTGTATTCCCAGACACTCTGCACCATTGGTGTATACAGACAGGGAACTTTTAATATGTACATGTTATGGGGCTGCCATAGCTTTGATTCACCAGCATGTATTGGAGACTGACAGTGGTGTGGAAGATGATGCTGACAACCATCTCAGGCACCGGAAGAGGAGAAGAGTGTTCAGACCCACGGTTACCTACCAGGGGCTACATGATCTGGAGATAGTAGAGCATTACATGGTGGACAGGGGCACCATACAGCAACTTGTTGAGCTGTGCCGGCCATGCTTCAGAGCCAGAAATAAAAGAGGGGAACCCATCCTAGTGGACACGAAGGTATGTGTAAGCCTGATAATACTAGCCACAGGTGCCTTTCAAAGGCCAACTGGGATATCATGGGGATCTCACAGGCATCAGCATCCAGGGTACTCCACCAGTTCCTGGATGCCATGTTACCACATGCCAATGAGCACATATACTTCCCCCAAATGCAGGAGGGGTTGGCCAGCAATATGTGTCACTTCCACCATGTAGCAGACTACCCAGAGGTACTGGGTGCAATAGACTGCACGCACATACACATCAAGACACTACCCGGTGAGCAGGGTAGGCACTACATAACCGCAAGGGATACCCCTCCATCAACTGCCAGGTCATGTGCAATGCCCGGGGAATTATCATGGATGTGTGTGCTGGCAGCCCTGGAAGCTATCACAACTCCCACATCTGGCATGCCTCACAGCTGTATCAGGTATTTGCCAAGGGGGACATTCCATATGGCCACCTGGTGGGGGATGATGGGGGATGATGGCTATGCACTGGAACCCTGGATGATGACTCCCATCAGAAATGTACACACAGCCATGCAAGAACACCTTAATGAGGCACATGCAGAAACCAGAATCATCACAGAGCACCTGTTTGGAATGCTGAAATCATGGTTCTGTTGCTTGGACATATCTGGTGGAGCCTTGCAGTACTCTCCAGGCACATGTGCCCACATCTTCATAGTATGTGTCATGCTGCACAATATGATCCTGTGGAAACAGCTGCAGCAGGGACAGAATGGTGAAGACCCTCATAGCACACCACCTTTGCCAAGGGCCCCAAAGGCACAGAGGGACTCAGACCACAAACACCCTGTGCCAGCCCCAGTAGGCAGACAGAGGTGTGCCCAGTATGCCCATGCCTTGGCAAAGAGGGAATGTATAGCCCACACATTGACAGTGTAGGCACTTCTGGACTGACACCCTTCTCCACCTTCACACTCAGCAAACATGGATGGCACACACACACGACCACCTGTAAATTGTCGTGTATAGGTGGTCTACTGTGTGAATCCTGCATAGGTAGCCCTTAACTATTGTACACACAACTGCCATTGGCACAAGTTAAGTCAATACCTGAACAGTAAATTAAGCTATCAGCATGTGTCCATACTGTATGTATAGATTCATAGATGCATAGGTAGATACATGCCAAACTGCCTGAGGCCACTCATAAGCATAGCCAAAAAGTGTCTGCTGTCACCACCCCATTGATTAACTAATTGTCCCTCTGTGGAACAGAGCCAATTGGAGGATCCCTGGGGTGTATCCACTGTTCCCCACCCACTCTGCAAGGATTCCCTGGAGTGTTAGTGAGGGGTTTTGTATAATGTAATCAGGGATGTAGTTCCAAATAATGGGGAGTACCCGTGACAGGAATCTTTTCAGATGATTTACATGTCACATGGTATACCTTAACCACAGCTTGCATATATAGCTAGTATTCCACAGAATAATAAACATTTGGAACACACAACCACTAAAATGTGTGTTAATCACCCTTGCACTACTAGTGCCTGCTCTGAGAGGTAAAATTACCACTGCCACTGCTTGACATACCGACGCGCATAATCACGAGGCTTAAAGTCTGAAAGACCAGAGTACCGAAACACCAGAAGCGCAAGGTTTAAAATCCGATGGTAAGGGACATTTAGTCAGTGCTTCTGGTGTTGTGATTCATGTAGGTTACTGTGTGTAAGTGTGTTTCTGAGGGCTGTAGTGTATGTAAGTTTGTTCTGAGTGTGGTGTGTGTTCCTGGTGGACTGTAATGTGTGGGTGTGGATTTGCTTTGTGCATCTGTTTGTGTGATCTAGGAGGTAGAATATTAAAGTAGGGGGTGTTGGGGGCGCAGACACCCACATGGGGGTTGTAGGAGGGCTTGTCCACCTGCTCATACGTAGTTTACGATGGTTTGTTTGGATGTTGTGAGTAGCAGTGTGTCTGTGTGTGCGTGTGTGTGTTCCATGTTTGTGTTACTTTCACGAGTTACTTTCGCTGTCGGTAATGTGGGGTATGGGAGTCTGGGCCCGTTACTGTGGGCATCAGAATTGTGAGGTTTCGAGATTCTGTAGGTATCCTGTATACAGCGGTTGAAGTGTTCATATATGAGTATAACATGGACTATAGCAATCACACATTCTGCCACGACCAAACTTTATGATCAAAGGATATGGAGAGTACATGCCTTTATGCTGTTACAAATATGTGCTATGGACATGAGCCAGTGATAGGGTTACCACCTGTCCCACTTTGCGAGGGACAGTCCCTCTTTGGGCTGTTGTGTTCTCACCAAAAATATTAAATGTGACAAATGTCCTGAGATTGTAGGACATAATTATGTCCCATATGTAATGTAATAGTTGCATACAGTAGTTCTTTCTGTATCTAAAATACCTACATGTTACAAGAAACAGGATAAGCAACTAAACTGCTGCAAGAATAAGCTTATATTTAGGCAAAAAAAGAAAGTTCTATCCCTTGTACTGACCGTGGGTTTGTGTCGGCCTGTAAAATCTGATGTGTGTCCCGAAAATGTCCCACTATGGCCATTTGAAAAGCTGGCAACCCTAGCCAAAGAGGGTCAGTCACCAACACAACTCCAGTGACTGCAAATACATATGACAGAAATCACATCTTTCATGTAGCAGCACTTTATTACATTCCAATGTATTGCTGAAAGGATTCAAGGACTAACATCACCTGCATGCTATACAGGAACCAATTAACAGTGCCTTAATGAATCAGCCTGCAATTACCATAGTATTAGTCCACTAAAGGATAAGTGTTCAAATAGGGAAGGATCCATCACCACATATCGATTATGTATAAAAGCAGTTCCTACACACCTGCATCTGCCATGTACACCCACCAACATCACCCCCACACCCAAAAAAATTACAATACAAACTGTAATAACATCACAAATCATTCACTTACTGTACGACATCTGCAGAAGCCTTAATATACTTTGTCAGAGACACACTAACATGGCCCTATGTGAAATAATTGCTGTTATACAATGGAACAGCTGCTGATGTTACAGGGTTTGCTTGCACTAATCTCATTTCAGAGGGTTGTGTGTGCACCGGGAAGTGTTACCAATTACTGATTAACAGTACAATAGGATACACATGTACACCAAACCAAGGATTTCTGGTGAGCACACTGTAAACCACCTACCAGTTCATGCATAGCCATACAGCCTTGAGCTGCCGAAACATCCTTGCCAGACTGAAACATTTGCAGAAGTATCAGGTACAAACAAACCCTGCATAAGTAGCAATGTTCTGAAATATAACAGCTGTACTCACATGTAGAACAACATCTTCTAGCCATTACACACAATCCACGGGACTCATGAAGCTAATATATCTCTGTCTGTCTCCATATAGCTGTTGAAATACATCACAAACAACACATCCAGGCTGTCTTCCTTGAAAGTAAGGCAAACGGACAGCGCCCGAGTGGATTACTCAATTCTACACTACTGTTGCCATGGTATTGGCTAATTGAGTTGCTGCACAGCTGATGTGCATCTAATTAACTACTTTGGAACACCAATTGGTGGTCAGGATAGCACATGTTACTGATATTTAACTAGAAAAGGATGGCTTATCATGCATTCAAACCATCTGCATATGCCAGCAGAACGTTACAAAGAAGATTGAAACACAAACTGAAAAGGATTGAATTAACAGTCAACGACACCTCAGGTTACTAATAAGGTATGTAGAACACTAAGTATGTCTGTGTATGTAGTACCTATTCTGTAATATTTAAAGTGTACGCAATCCATATAGTGGAAACAGTTATCTTGTAGTGATGTATTGTTGAGCATAGTAACGCTTGTAGTACGTATGTGTGTACTGCTGTAGGTCACAAGGCAAACACCGCATATGCCACATGGGATGCTATATAAGGGCTTTGAGCCCAAATATTCCTCACCAGCCGCTGTCAGTGGCAGGGCTGGTCCAACAAGTATGTGCTATAAAGGGGATAGTATATGTTGATATATTGTAACAGTAGGCATATATATGGGTGTATTACTGAGAATAACATGTCGAAGGTTGGCCCACTGTGCAATTATAATTTGCATTGTGAGATATTGTGCCAATAACTGTGTAATGTACAGTATTGTAGGCAGATATGTATTACAAGTTACATAGCATTACTGTTATGTTAGGCAAATATTAGTTATGTCTATTGGCCTTTACAATACACAATAACAGGATACATATGACTTGTAGTCACCCGACAGTTTATCAGCATGATAGCAAAGTAAAATGGAAGAGCTAGTTAACTATCCATGCACATAAGACATGTAAGAAGTGCAAAGGTAGGTACTAGGCTGTCTGCCCAAGGGTATTCATAAGCCTAGCTAGAGTGTTGGCTTCCGCCACCCCCTTAGGTTAGTTCCCTGTGCCTCTGAACGGCAGAGCCATTAGTTCCCTGTGTCTGTGTCCAGTAGAGCCACTGCAGTGATCCCTGGGGTACATGTATATCTCCCATCCACCCATCAAGGTTTCCTTTGAAGAGTGCTAGTGAGGGTCCCTTTCTGATTTACATTGGAATCATGTTCCAAAGCATGGGGAGTCTCCTGGTCAGGAATCTATCTGTCCAGCATGACCTAGTCATCGTTGTGGTTAGGTGTATATCCCTAGTGCATGTGTCTCTCAGGGACTTCTGTTTAGGTGGAGCACATCCAGCAATACTGGGTTGGACATGGGCCTTGTATATCAAGCAGAGATCACCTGTGAGTATGCGATATGCAACCAAGTACAGCTGGAGTTTCTTAGGTTGGGCTACATAGGTCATCTGTTTGAGGTCAGTAATCCTCTTGGTGTGGTACTGTCGTGGTCTTCCAAGCTGTTGCAGTTGTCTTGTAATGTACATCCCAAATGGGGTGTTGTATCCTTGAATGGGTCTTATAAGTCATGAGTAGAGAGGCACAATGGCCTCCTTTATTCTGGATGCGAACCCATGTAGAAGGATATTCTAACCACCTTGTCATTGTGGGTTTTGAAGGAGAGATTACTATCTACTGGGGTTCCCAGATCCCTTATTACCTTTTCTGTATGTAGGGGACTAGCACCTATGTGGTAGTCCATAGGTAATTAGTTATATCCAAAGGGGATGGTTATGCACTTTTTGGCATTCAGCTTGAGACCATAATATTGACGCCAGGTATCCGTCTCAGTGCGACCCTTCCGGAAGGTGTCTGTATCAGCTGGGGAAACAATTATGGCCCCTACTTTGCAGTTGTTTGCAAACCTTTTCAGCCAAAGCCCTCCTGTGCTTGCCTGTATGTCAGAGAAGTATATACTGAACATGAGGGGTCCTAGGACTGAGGCCTGGGGGTGCCACTTGTAACTGGTATACAGTCAGACCTAGGGTATGCAACTCCCACTGTGTGGGTTCTGCCCGTTAGCCACTTTGCAAACCATCACATGACATAGGGGGTTAATGTTCAGGTGGATGGGTATGTCGATAATACCAGAATGGGGAATGGTGTTGAAAGCCTTTGAGAGATCAAGGTAGGCTGTGTGGACCTCCTTACCCTTATCTAATGCCTTGGTAACTGTCTCTAAGAAGTCCACCAGGTTTAGGAGGCATGGTCTGCCCTTAACAAAGCCAAACTGGGAGGGGTCAAAGATATGGAGGTACCCAATGTCTCTGTGACTGAGATCCATGATGATGTGCTCCATAGTCTTGCAGACCAGGCTAGTCAGGCCTATAGGGCACTAGGTCCCATGGTCCATTGTGGTGCCACCATTGTGGAGTGGGATAACTGTTGCTGTGTGCCATTCATGGGGCACAAAGCCCAATGTGAGGCTATTATTCAACATGGTGCATAGGTGGGGGACAGTACGTTCTGAAGTTTGTGTAAAATGCAGCCTGGGATATTGTCCGGTCCCATGGATGCTGTGATATTGGATTTAGAGTGTGCAGTTTTAACCTGCGTAGTTGTGATTACAGGGACTCTGCACTCTTCCTGTATAGATATGGGCCCTTTAGAGGGTGAGGGGGGGAAAGGTAGCACTGAACCTATCTGCCAGGATGTTGGAAATATCAGTTTGTTCTGTAATGTTTGTGCCTTTGTGCTGTAACTCAGAGCAGATCTGGGTGTTGACATCAAGATATTTCACATAGCTATAGAATGCTTTGTGGTTGTTGTTGGAATTAGTGGCGGTTTTGTTTCCATAGCTAGCTTTGGAGGATCTTATAAGGGATCTCACCTTCTTACTGAGGCTGACCAGGGAGCTCCTCCACGCATGGGATTGTACTCTCTTTTGCAACAGTGTCTTCCTTCTGTTGTACAGTTTGTTTATGGCAGGGGACCACCAGATTGGCTTCCTTAATTAGGAGTATAGTGTCTTGGTTCTGTTTCGGATAGCACGATCCATGCACTTGTCTAAGTGCTTATAAAGTGCATTTGTGTAGGATTCAGCAGTTGTAACTGTATTGTCCATCTGCATGGGTGTCATGAAGTTCACCATGTCTGTCTTAAGAAGCATGAAGTTGGCTTTGTAGACATATTATACTGTGGTTCCTTTAATGTGGGGTGGGAGTGGGATGTGGATACCAAGGGTGTTTAGCTTATGGTTGGATCGAACCATTGAGGAGTTGACTTCAGGTGTAGAACACTGGTCACTCATGTTGGTAATGCCTAGGTCTAGGATATTGTTGCCCCTGGTTGGTGTGTGGTTAATTTGATCCGGGGCATTGGTATTTATGAATTCCAGAAAGAGTTGAGCTAATGAGTTGGTACACGAGTAGTCTTCCCACTTAATGATGGGGTAGATTCAGTGTGACTATATGATGAGTGTGGTGTGGTGCGAATGTTTTCTCCACATGACTGTCAGGGTCAGTCTTGGTTGGAGAGAGCTTTACCTCCAGTTTGGATAGATAAGTGCATCTCTCACAGATTGTAGTGTTGGGTGGTAGGCGAAGAGGGTTGTCTGTGTATATGAGGCAATGTTTACATTGCCTCAAAATGTCCAGATTCATCAGATAGACAAGAGAAAACACTGACAGCTGACCCTTGGACATGCCTGAATATAAAACTAATTTCCCCTAGATAAGTGAAGAAAGTGAGTACAAGAGCTATTTTACTCTAAGCAAGTGAGAAAAGTATGTACAAAACCTGTTTACCTCTAGGTAATGAGGAAGATTGAGTGCTATAGTAATTAGTAGATTACGTAGTGCTTACAAGTTCTGAGCAAGTGCTGAGCATGAATAAGCAATCCAGATAGGGTCTTGGATAACATAAACACACTGTCCCTCCCCAACAGATACACAATCATACATCTATGTACACCATAGAGCCCCTGTACCCACAACTATGCAGGTACAAGCTGCACTCAGGCTGCATGGGACCTGTCCACATCCTAGGTTGTATCATACACATATGGTAAACAAGTTGCTCTCCACATACACATCATGTAAAACATAGCTTCATGTCAGGCTGTGTACACACTGTATGGTGCACACCAACAGGTATCACAACCCACATTGGGGGAGACACCACTGATAATGGGAAGTACTGCACTACTACCCTGCTGAGTCTGGTCTGAAAGGCCATGAACCTTGATCAAATTATTTAATGTCAGCAGTACAGATATAGATGACAGTAAGGTTGATTTCATACTGCATATCATAACCTTACCAGGTCATAGGACATCATCACCCATACTGTGTTCCACCTAAACTCAGTATACTAGATGTACATTCCTATGTCACAGGAGTGTTTTGCAATGGGACTCCTGGCAGAAGGTGTCTGAATAATACATGCACATCACACCAGTGCCAGCTACAGTAAGACAGGGTTAATTAATTGTACTCCCCCTCATTGTAGTCCATACCACACAGACTAACAGAAGGCATCTGCCTATTGAAGTATGCAAATGACTGTGACCTAGGAGCAATAGCCGACTCAGAGTGTTATGGACAACATACAGAAGGGGCTTTGTGGGTGAGGTGTGTATGACATATGGCCACAGTCTGACAGCTACATATTGCATTGTCACCCCTATGTTAATAACCCTGTACCCATGAACTACCACCTAGACAGCGGTCAACATAATGGACACTGTGTGTAAGGGATGCAGTTGGGCAGTTGTCTTTCCTGTGATAGTTACATTACCACACCTGTCAGGTAGTTGTATGTGGCAACCCTAATGATGACAGGGTGCCATCCATGAATATAGAGATCATTGTCCAACCATACACAACACTCAAGTGACCCATATCAGATCACATATTTTTTTAAGGGGTATTGGCCATGTTCAGATGGCCTACACCAGCCTTCCCATTCCCCTTCTCTACTATGTAGCATGATGCATACCCTGAATAAATCCATGTCCTACCCAGTGATGTTGGACATGCTACATGTACACATCCTGATCTCAAACACATACATCATGGACATCCACCTTCCTAGTACTAGGATCACCACATGCTGGACAGATCCTTGTCCCATACACTTTACATAGTCCCGCCATATTATGCATTCCTGTCCAGCAAAGCTGCACATCACCCCCCCTCTCAGACATGGTGTGATAACTGCATGGTAAATGTATCATTAACTCCATGGATCAGTTATGTGGCACTGCTCCACCTTGCCCCAGAGACTCACCTATCGGCTAGAGCTAGGTAACCTTTCATCTTAGATTCATACATGGCCCAGGGCATATAGCCTACTAGTTGACTTTGACTGTACATGCTATAGTTGATATCCATCCCTGCAAATACCATCTGGCTAGCCAGTGTCCCATGTGTATCACATGTGCAACACAGATGATACATGGCAGGATGTTGAATTGCTGTACAGTGCTGTGTAGATGTATATGACAGAACACATACATGTAAAACCAGGTCATGTCCATTAAGGTAGTGTAAGTCTTTATATGTGACATATACACAGCATCAATGTCAACTGCATTAATGTGGACACATCCAGCCATGTGCTGATAGGTAGGAACACCAGTACAGGCAAACAGACATGCCCAAATCAAGACAGCATCCACATGGAGTATGAGCATTGTAATCAGGTGACACACACACACATATATCGTGATAATATCCACTCACCATTGAGTGTCACATGTGTGTGACACAAACATGGCAGTGGTGTCAGTGTCAAGTAGGATTGCAAAGACTACTATTTAATCATAATAAATGCGATACACATGTATGTTCAGCTGTAGCTCTGTATGTCTCTGTGAGTTACTGTGACCTGTCTCCATCATTATGTCTTCCGGGTATGCCATGTGCAAGGCTACCCCCATATACCCGCTTGGAGGATGAGGCCCTCATCCCATACCTACTCGACAATCATGATATCCTGTTCAGCTATGTGCCACAGGATGCACAGCAGCGGGATGCCCTGTGGATGAAACTTTGCATGAGGGTTAATAATGTTGGTGGCCACAACCGCACGTACCAGCAGGTGCACAGTCACTGTACAGACCTCATTAGATGGGCAAAACAGCCTGTGAATGCAATCACCAGGGAACAAGGTGCGACAGGTGGTGGACCACCAACCCAGCTCCCACTCACACGTACCGAGGAGCTACTGGCCAACCTGAGGACACCTGCAGAACAACATGCACAAGCCTTAGCCGATAGTTTGGAGGTGGTTGTCTCTCAACCCCCGAGCCTGGAGTTGCTTGGTAAGTCACTACTGCACCTATAACAACTATATACTATAGTATGCTACTCTGTGTATGCACACATGCATGCACCATAGTATAGTCTTATGTACTGGTATATGTATCAACATGCACATTGCACCCTGTAGCTATCAAACAGGCATGGATAATGCTCATACTGCTGTGTTACTCCTATTTAGGTACCTCTGGCATTCCGCTGTGACAGCAGCCCTTTGCAGGTGAGACTGTTATTATTTATCAGGCATCGTAATGCACAGATCTATCTGCCATGTCGCCATTTACCACATGTACACATAATGTATGATCCTGTTACAATATACAGGTCGGAGCTGCAATGCATCACAATGGCTACCATGTGCAACACTTGCAAACTATGTGAATCACTGACATGAATCCTCACAAACTGTCATTGTCAGATGTGTGGACAGCTGTGCATACAATGGTGGAGGTGCTGTTCACTGTAGGGATATGTACTACAGATCAGAACTACACATGTGGGGAATACAAACAGTACTACACAGTGAGCTGGAATATGGCCAGCCCACAGGATTTACTGGTGTGGATCATCGCCCTGCTATGAATGTCACACAATGTGATGTGCTATCTTGACATGTCCATGACATCTAGTGGCCTGGCTGCCACACTGCCTAACTATCCTGAAAAATATATCCCACATACCAAACATACCACCCTTTGTCTGCATAGCTCTGTCATAAGTGGAGCATATGACATCTATGAGTGTATGTCAAATGGGACAACACAGACATGTGAAATAGACGCCCGTCACAATAATTTGGTCAACACATGTACACACATGGCCATGGAGGATGGCCAGAGATATGAAGCAACACACACAGTAGACGTGATGTGCTTGTGTGTACACCTGTCATACAATGGCTACACATGGTCTAACTATGGACTTTATCTCACGGTTATATTGCAGATGTGGAACACTAGACATCCTACAGCCCTGTGCACATCTTGTGTACCCATGACATCTATCCACCACATAAGATGTGTTGAACATCTTGAGTGTCACGACATGACAGCAGTCATCTGTATAGTATCCACATCAGCCCACAGAAACAGTACATTCTCCTTGTTGGTGTCGGACATCAAGTCATCCTTGCTCCTCATATATGTGTGTGTGTGTGTGTGTGTGTGTGTGTGTGTGTGTGTGTGTGTGTGTGTGTGTGTGTGTGGTACACAGATGTCATGTGGGACATGGTCTACCGATGAGTTTGCCATGTCTGGCCATAGTTGCCAGGCAGCAGCAATATGGTTGCAGATATGCAGGGGTGTCATCCGTATACCCTTCAGTGACCTGTGTTACACATTCCACATCATGGTTTAGTGTGTATACACCTCAGTGACGTGGGTCACATTCCACTGTATATATGTATTGTATCTGAACACAGTCATGGCTATGAACTGTGCCTGTAATTCACACTGTATAGCAATAGAGACACCTCATGATTCCCTGCAATAGCCATGCACATCAGCTAAATGTGCAATATATCTGTAGAGCAAACAGACAACACTGCATTGGGACACCATTACCCCACTTTATATTTGACAGGACACCATTGTGTTAAACATGTATGCATGTCATTGCACACGTTAGCAGATCACGTCATACTACATGTGATTGTCAAGGTCATATACCACACATCAGGCAGGTGTACTGTTAACCTGTACTGGTCTACATGGTGTAACACAGGGATGTATGCTAACTACTACTATGATTGTGTAATTTGCATGCCTTCTGATATGACACATGCATGCTGTTGTGTGCAACCTAGGGATGTATGATAACTACCACTATTATCATCTGCGCTGCATGCCATCTGCTGTATCACATGCATGTTGCATGCCTTCTGTCAAATCACATGCATGTTTTGTGCAAAAGCATGTGTGTCTGTGTGTATGTGTCTGTGTGTGTGTCTGTGTCTATTGCATAGATTGCAATGTACAGTTCTTGTCTGCCCCTCACAGGTGATGTAGGTGTGCTGCCCTCCTGTGATCCATCTGATGTTAGTGTCCCCACAGACCCTAGCAATGATGATGAACGTATGGTTGAGGCACAGGCAGGGTTGTCAGGGACTGAATCTGTGCCATTGGTTGCCATTCAACCTATATCCCCCTCATCCCCGCACACAGATCCCTTGCCTACACATACCCCATCACTAGTGGCCATAGAGGAAGGACAGTTGGCATGTGGTAGCTTGGAACAGGAAAGTGTAGGGGCTATGCAAGGTGTGCCTGCACACCATGGTGTCGGCCAACTGACTGGTGGTGCCCCACACAGGCACGTGACCAGTGCTGCTCATAGGAGGACCTCTGGCCAACATGCCCCTGCAAGACAAAGCGCAGCAGCTGGTGTCATCAGATGCATGTTTCAGGCTGTAATGGAGGCATAGGCACGTGCTGAATGGCACAACAGAGAAGATCAGAGGCTTCAGAGGGCTGCTGTCCATTCTTTAAACAACATCCAGGCAATAGTAAATGCTCAACAGCAGATTGCTGAAGCATTGGATAGACGGTTGGATGACATGGTTGGAGTCCTTGACCATGGTATGACAATCCGCAAGCGTAAGCTGTCTGTGTTGGAACATCTGGTAGGAGTGAGGCATTGGGTACATGGACGTAGGCCTGCTACATCACCTGTTTCAGGTGTACGTGAATGAGCTACCTCATATGTCCGCTCCCATAGTGGCGGTAGCAGCAGCAGTGTAGCTGGTGCTGTGCTGTCCACACTATGACACAGCAGGTCACATGCACGTGGCCCTGGATCGCCCCAACTGGGACACAGTTCCAGTGGACAAGTGTCATCAGACAGTACCCAATCTGCACCTCTGCCTGGTAGTGCCCGTGCAACCCCTGGCAGGCACAGGTCACATGTCCGTAGCCAGACACCGTAAACTGTAAAACCTGGCCTGTACAGTCTGGAGCTGTCAGTAATACCCCTGTGTAGGCCAGACACATGCCAGAACTGTGTGCATACATACATGAACACACTGGAAACATATGTAGGGCACCGCAACACACACATGCATAACTTCCACACATGCCCAATTAAATCAAAGGCCCTAACCCACACACACATGATGTCATCCAATGGTGCAGCCTAGGCCTCTGGCAAACATTATCACCCTGTGCATATGATGATGCCTGTGCCGCATCCCTGACATCCACACCATCAGTGCAGGGACATGCTCATATGGTCTGATGCACAGGGTGAACAGACTAGGAAGATAAGTGTAGTTTACAATTGTTGAGTACTGTTGACAGGCAGCAGACATACCATGTACTTCAGGTGTACATTGCATTTCGTACTGTTAACAGTATATGTTTTGGGTAACAACAGAAACTGCATGTTGGTCATGATGTTCTTCTTTCCTCCTTCAGGTCTAATTGCACATGCCGGTGGATGTCAGTGTTTGCAGTTAGTGTCCCATATGTCAATGTGAACTACTCACAGTTATTTATGAATATACCAGCATGCACCATGTAGCTGCCACATACCAGTGAGAATGTCCCACGTTCCAAACACGTCTACTGATCCAAGAGTATGATAGCTGTGTATTAAGCTACTGTGGCTACAGACGTAACATCTATATTGGGTGACATCACAGGTACAGTTACATGGAGTGGTGAGGTAAGAGAGCGGTCCAGCTGATTAGAAGGGTAGAGGCCAGTGGGAAGTGTGATGACTCATTGGGAAGCAGTAATACACATTCCCATGGCAGGATGCCAACGCACAACTGCACCCACACACTCAGGTATTGACACACATGTATTCAGTGACACAGTAACACACCCACACACTCATGGATTCACCGACACAGTAACACACACTCACACACAGTTGCTACTGTTGAGGTGAGGACCCCTGCCTATGTGAAAATCATCATTACAGTACTGTGCACCTACATTACGCGCCACAGAGAATACACATGTACAGGTAGTCAGTATGGCCTGAGATCGGGGACATCAACATGGATAGTAGATTGCATCACCTGGATGGGGGGAGGGGTCTTATCAGTTCAGTATGGAAACATACATCCTCACTCCAGGGACCAGACAGCCATACATACACACACACACACACACACACACACACACACACACATACACACACTGTGGCAATCACTACTGAATACACCTATGTCACGCACATAAAGATACCTCATATGTGTGAGATTCACGACCTTGCCTATGTCCTGCTTTTTACATTGCAGTCTGTACAGATGTGCACACTAGTGTACAGGAGCATGAGTAACAATTGAGATATATTCCCCACCATACGTGACATATATGGACACACATGCAACCACACATGCCAGTACTGTGAATCAAACACCTGCCTAGCTCATGATATGTATGACAGACTTACAGCAGTATTGCATGCGTTACAAAGTGTACTGATGCATCCTTTGGCAACAGTGCTGATATATGCACACGGGACATCTTAACTGTTACAGGTGTCAAGTAATTTACCTTCGGTGTCACCCTGACCACTGTCTATGTTGTGTGTTATGTTCTTCAATTAACAAAACCATTGCTTACCAGTTAGGTTACTGCAGGACTGCTTGTGACACACCTGTGAGCTGTCCTCAGCAAACATCCATCTGCAAAGATGCCTTACCACTTAGTTATTTCCACACTTCTGTCCATACCTGAGGTACATCTTTCCGTACATTCAGCATATCACCATATACAGTTGGCAATGTTGAGGCTGCATTGTAGCTGCATGATGTACTAAGATACACGTCACGTGCATACATCAGCAACTGCACACGCATGGTATCTGAATGCACACCACTACATGTACATGTGTGTAGGTCCTACAATCCTGTCATTTGGGCATGTTTGTAGGCATTACAATTGGTGGACATGTGTAATGACATACATGACACATGGACTTTTGTATGATATAATAGGTGTAATGGGGGACCGATGCAGATGGAATGTTACCTCTGTCAACATTGATATCACACCTTATGTACTGTTAGCATTCAGCAGCCATGGACCTACATTCCATGTGCATGTGTGTAATGGCTGTAGCCACCTCTCTGCGCAAAGGACAAGAACAGCTATGCTATTTACATGTATGATGTGTGTGTGTGTGTAGCATGTACATATCCAGGGCAGGAACATGTATGTCATATCCAAACATGAGGGTGTGTACTGGTGTACAGCCACAGTCATCTGATAATGCTGTAAATAACCAAGGGCTCCTGGTATGTGTACAGCTGACCTGGTTACAGTCAGTGGTATCATTGCATTACAGAACACATGATGCAGCTGTGTCAGTACATGGGAACTCTCCACAGTTGATGTAGAGCTTGGTACAGTCCACTGGTCAAGGGTCACATGGTGGTGTACTCTTATATGTCCTACAACATGTATGGATGTGTGTTGGTGGTCCAATGGCATGGTGGTGTCTGAGGTTTACATCCTAGAATGCAGTATTTGACACTATGTATTGCAACTGTCTCATCTGTGATGCATTTTGTGGGGGTACTGGTCAGTACATGTGAGTGTCCTCTATGTATGTGGGGACACCACCACCTGTAGCAGTCAGTATCTGTGTTATGGCCCACATGTCTGGTTCTGAGGTATATGGTGGTAGTGCTATTGTGCACTACAGAGTCTTCAGCCAGGTGTTCCTCACTGCACAGATGTCAGTACTCCCCATTGTTGGATCTACAGTGAGCAGTTGTGATTATGGGTGCTACACATCTAGCACTGGTTAGCATAAGCATACAATGCAGTTGTTCTCTAGGTGTCAGGGTGTTATCCTGTGTTTAGGACATTTGCCTTGGAATGGCACTATATGGGCGGATGCGACTTGGGTATTATCCCCACCTCCTTGAGTCATGGATGCATGTGATATGTGTCAAAGGCCTGTCTACTGTCAGTCATGTCATCCTGGAATGACAAACACTGGACAACCTCATACTTACAGCAGAACATTGGCTCATTGTGTTGGTCAAGCAGTTGCCACTCTTAGCAAGGCTCATTGGGTTGGTCAAGCAATTTCCACTCCTGGCAAGACATCACTGAGAGTGGTGGTATTGTGCTTGGTATAGGATAGTACATCTAAGGTGACGGACAGCAGCAGATGTTGTGTAAAAGACCGGTGTCAGATTTATGTAGAGCAGCATTCCTACTAACAATGACAACTACTAACACCAGAGCCCATTACAATTTGTTCTTTATGTCTAACTGTAATAGCATGGCCACTGTGTCCTTCCGTGTTTAGAATCAGAGTGCATCCCAGACAGCCCTGTGCTACTAAGTGTATGAGCATGCCCAGTATAACCTTGTGTAGATGGACACACAGTGCATTCCGAACAGCCTTGTGCTACTAAGTGTGTGAGCATGCCCAGTGACACCTTGTGTCGGTTATGTGCCTCTGTGTATTGGCATGGCCATTGTAACCCTGTATAGTGATAGTAGTCATCCATTCCACAGATGGGCATACTCCAGGTCAGGATGGATTCCTACTTTAAACACATAGGTTCCAGGTAAGTACATCTTAACTGCCAGCATCCCTGTTGATGTCCGCATTCCTAGAAGGTCATAATGACAGCCTTGTAATGTGTAGTCTGTGTGGCGTGACTCGTAACTATGTAGTATTGTAATAGTGATCTGTAGATAGGCAGGTGTTCTGTTCCCACCACTGGCGTGTGTATGTTTGTCCCTGTCTGACTGAATAATGCTTTTAGACTGCTCACACTCCATACAATTCTTATACCTACTTTTGACAAGGCTGAAGATGGCATCCACCTACAAATACACCTCTGGGAGTGCTGTGTCCCAGTAATCTCGGTGGCGCATTCTGTAACTACATAATGCTGTAGTGTAATAAAGTAGTAAGGGCAGTGTTCTAATCAAAGGCTTGCTGTGTGTGTTTGTCCCCGTCTGCCTGAGGATTGAATAATGCTTTTAGACTGCTCACACTCCATACAATTCTTATACCCACCTTTGGCAAAGCTGATGATGTCACCCACCTACAAATACACCTCTGGGAACGCTGTGTCCTAGTTATCTCGATAGCATGGTCTGTAACTGCGTAATGCTGTAGTGTAATAAAGTAGTTAGGTCAGTGTTCTAATCCCAGGCTTGCCAAGTGTGTGTGTTTGTCCCCGGCTGCCTGAGGAATGAATGATGCTTTTAGACTGCTCACACTCCACACAATTCTTATACCCACCTTTAGCAAAGCTGATGATTTCACCCACCTACAAATACACCTCTGGGAGTGCTGTGTCCCAGTAATCTCGGTACCATGTTCTGTAACTGCATAATGCTGTAGTGTAATAAAGTAATTAGGGAGGTGTTCTAATCCCAGGCTTGCCAAGTGTGTGTGTGTGTCCCTGTCAGCCTGAGGACTGAATAATGCTTTTAGACTGCTCACACTCCATACAATTCTTATACCCACCTTTGGCAAGGCTGATGATGTCACCCACCTACAAATACACCTCTGGGAGTGCTGTGCCCCAGTAACCTCGGTAGCGCATTCTGTAACTGTGTAATGCTGTAGTGTAATAAAGTAGTTAGGTCGGTGTTCGAATCCCAGAGTTGTCAAGTGTGTATTTGTCCCCATCTGCCTAAGGACTGAATAATGTTTTTAGACTGCTCACATTCCATTCCATTCCTATACCCACCTTTAGAAAGGCTGATGATGTCACCCACCTACAAATACACCTCTAGGAGTACTGTAACCCAGTAATCTGGATAGCGTGTTCTGTAACTGTGTAATGCTAAAGTACTTAGGTTGATGATCTAATCCCAGACATGCCAAGTTGGTGTGTGTCTGCTTGCGTGAGACAAGTACAGTGCTTTGTAGAGTTGCACTGTCTGTACAAATCACATGACCATGTTTGTTATTCCTGCTGTTGTCACCCACCTAGTGATACACCTGTAGTTGTGCTGCAATCCAGTATTCAGCGTAGTGCATGCCCTAAAAATGTATTGCTGCAATGTGATATGGTAGATAGGGGTTTGTATACAGGACATGGCAAGTGTGTGTCTGTCAGAGCCTGTGTAGAGGTGGCTGTGAGTGTCTTACCATTGGACATGTTGGGGAGTGGATTTTGTAGTTTTCCTATATGGTGTCCGTCTTATGACACATTGGCCATCTCACAAGGAGTACAGCTGTCAGTCAGCCATGGGACTGTGTTGGCAAGCCATACCCCTACATCTGGCAAAAGGCCTGGTGAACAAAGTATGCAACCCTACTAGTACTCACTATATGTCCCACACCCATGTGCCATGCACAAACAAACTTGCCTAGGATATCCCGCTGTGTTGCTAGTACCATGCACATTGATGACAGATAGTAGGCATGGTGTGAATGCAGTGGCCTGCAGAGGACATGGCACCCTGTACAGTGGTACAATAGGCACATATATGCAGACATTGTGCTTTCACTATGTTCCACACTGAATGGCTGCAGCATATGTGGTGCCATCATATGTGATCCACTAAGGCCAGGCAATGCTGTACACATGTGCCCTGTATGTACCCATGCCACTGACACCACGGAATACCTGTATCATACTATCAATGCAGGTGCAGGGTCACTGTACAGTATTGTGGGACATACACATCACAGGCAATGTCCATGTGAAGGACTATCAAACACAGACATGGCATGCATTGCAAAGCTATGGCCATACACATTGGTAACCAGGATGTCAGAGCAGATCATGCAGTACCCATCTGTGTGGGACATTGCAGACACTACACACCTGCACTGCACACCATTGTCAGGTGATGCAATGCCAAGGATTACCCCTCACCCAGACTTGTACAGCCATCTTGCACAGCCAACCACTACACACCCATGAAGCAATGCATACATGCATGCCAGTACTGGCACCTTATGTCTGCATGCGGGTTGTGATGCTCCCAACCACAGTCACTACCAGTATAACCCTTGATGCCATACCAACAGATGTCAAACACTTTTACATGCCCTAGCCCATAGAACCTCCAGATATCCCCTGGGGTGTATGTAGTCCTGTGTATTACTGCAGTGTGGCAAACTAAGTAGTTAGGTTATGTATTTGTGGCCCTGGCAAAGAGTATCAATGCATGTCCTTTAGAGAGTGTGGTTGTGGTGGCAATGGCATCCGTTCACATAGACAGCCATGTGTGCCACACCTAATGTATGTCTACTATATCTCTGTTGCAGATGTCACTCACCTACACACATATGTGTTCTTACAGCACAGCAACATGTCGCCTTTGTGGCACATGTAGAAACGTCATGCACATGTAATAGTAATGAGGAGTCAGTAAGGGCTTTGACCCCTGTACTGTTAGGCGTGTGGCAGACGATGCTTAGGGTTAAGTCTCCAAACCCTTCCCTGGTGTACTTTGCCTGTCCCACCCACATACTCTCTGGTGGATGTGAAGGAGTACACCTGCAAACCGGCAGCATGTGTATTGTAAGTGATGGACATGGTCAGGTGATGGTCTCTGCACCTATTGCAGTCCTCTTCTAGTTGACTGCATGAGGAACAGCTGTAATGGTGTTCCCATAGCCATCCACATGATAAACACAGTACACTATTTAAGGAAAACATGTTGGTATTTGGCTATGACAGTCGCTGTGAGTGGTACCTGCATGTGGTGTTCTGACACGGCATCACAGATGATATCTGGATGTACCTCAAACATTTTACACAGTGGGAAATAGCCTAAAACAGGAGGGTGATGTGCCACACATGACTACAGCATGTAAGTGTAGCTATGCTGCATTGAGACTACTGCCTGTTTAACATGTGTGTGGTAATGGCTATTCTACATGTTATAATACAGACATGACAGTACTCTCTTCATGAGGGACCCCCATCTGTAGGGCCATCTGTCAACTGGTCAATGTGTGCAACCATTTGTTTCCTGTGTTACACACTGAACACACATCTGTGCACAGCAGAAGCATATTGTGAGGATTGCAGACAGTACATGATGATAGGGATGTGTTATTGCCATCGCATCCCTGACTGGACATGTGTCACATGAGACAGTGGTATGACAGACACTGTCTGGGGTGCCCAGTAGCAAGCCAATAATGGGAAACTGTTCATAGTTGTGGTCACACGTCTACTACACATTGTACAGATGGCATGCAGTATATACGCATGTGTTGTGCTCCCTCTGCAAATGTATACCATCTGTTGGGTTGGGTTGATGGTGATATCTATGCATACTGTTGTAGGTAATCCTGTATGCTGGTGCCCATCACTAAGCCATATGTGGGTATAAACTGCAACACCATAGCCTGAATGTGTTGGGAGGTCCCGGCAGAACCTCCTGTCCCACTTCAGCTGACCATGGCACTGAGCACTGGCACATCTGGGGCCCAGCCTTGGACATCAGCTTCTGTTGGCTCTGCACCATCTTCTGGTGGTACCTCCACTTAGATTGGAGCATGTCCACCCTGGGAGTAGGACCAGACAGGTACATGTCTGCTCTCATGCGGTCCCGGATGTGTTGCGTTGGGAGCTCACTAAGGGGTTTGGAAGCCAGATATGCAAGCTCAAGGGTGGAGTCACATTTACAGGGTGATGCTGCCCCTCCTGGACAGCCCCCAGCACTGCTTCCTTTGCAGCTGTTTAGGTGCAGTGGCAGCTATCCATGGCTGGGGACCTCCATCCCACTGTTCCCATGGCCTTGTGAATGCTGAACACCCATCCCTGTCTGGAGTGTATCCCTCCACATGTGTCATATACCAACCCTGTATGCTGCCATATCTGTGATCCTACCCTACCTATCCCCCACGGCCATACCTACACTCCTTCCCCTACATCTGACCCTCACCTATGGAAACATATGTCCAATCGGCTCCTAGGACAACATCTGCCCTATACGTAGTTGTCCATTTCACACACATGCCCATTGGACACATGTAACCCTTGTAATATGCATCACAACATACTCCTGTTATCCTCACCCCTGTCCCTCATGCACACGATCCTGGTATGCACATCACTCATAAATGGTCTAGGTACTCGTGATGAGGATGACCTCATTGTACGCACAACACTACCGGTCCCTCTATGGTTACCCCATTTACTGTTATCATGATGATGATGTTGCACACAACACCTTGCAAGAGTACCGTTCACACATACTGATTGAACAGGTACTGTTGTGTTAATGTACATTACATGCACAGAGTGATGTATACGGCTAATGTACAACTATTTGTGTGTATGACTGACACATGTCTGTCTGAGGAAGTCTTAAGATCACATAGAACAACACCACTACATAATACAGGCATCACTGGTGTTTCCCGTTTCATTCATTTGTAATGCTTTGTTGCCACATGGTATGTTCCTGGTATATTCTGTATATATGTATGTACCTATATACTGGACATAAACACTCACATATACATCTACATGATGGGATAGATTCCTATACTGTTGAGTGACTGCGCTGTATGATATGTTTGTGGTACTGTCCATTGTCTCTATATCTGCCATGGCATATTGGTAATTCACATTAGCTGTGTGTGCAGGGTCCTGGTTCCAAGCCCTGCACAGGACATTTATTTGTTTGCAGGGCAGAACAAGGCCATTGGATACAGAGGGTGTAAGGCACATTAAAGCAGATGGGAGCAGGTGTGTGTGGGGTTGCATGGTGTTAAGCACTGCTGAACTCTGGTTACAGCTTCTTACACTTAGTTAGCCTCTACATTGCTTTACCAGTGCAATACTTACATACTGGTAGCCAAACAGGCTTACACCCACTCACTCCCGCACTTGCAAAATGCACCGAAATTTGTGCTTGCATCTGACACTCACACCCCTGGGTGGGAGTGAAGACCACAATATTACCTTGTGATGCCTATTACATCGGACTACAGGACTACAGTATTGGGAATGGCTGCCCATTACGCGACAGCATGCCATTCGCCTGTACGGAATCGGCAGCATGTCCAGTGAATTAATCATATTTGTGTGTTCCCCATAAAACCTGCTCCCATTTGGCTGATACATGGGAAATGAGACTCTTCAAAACAGACAAGTAATTGGGTTTTGGGAGCCACATCCATCGGCCGAGTCATGCTATTACATACCTATTACAGGTTTGCTACATTTTCAATTGGCCAAGGTGGGACTTTAGGGTTAACACCTGTCTCACTTTGACAGGGACAGTCCAACTTTAGGTAGTTGTGTCCTGCAAAGATAATCAATACATAGCAAATGTCTTGAGATCACTGGACAAAATTATATCCTATGTTTCTTTAATAGTTGCATAAAACAGTTATTTTATATATGAACCCTCTATATGTTATGTGAAGTAGCATAAGCAATTAAAATGTTACTAGAATAAGCTGTTATTTGTGCAAATAAGTAACATTCTGTACTATGCACAGCTGTTGGTATGTTTTGTCCTGGAAAATCTCACATTTCTACAGTACATGTCCCACTTTGGGCATTTGAAAAGGTGGCAACCCTATAGGAACTTTATGTAGAGGTGTCAGATTTTGCAGGGCAAAACATACCCACAGCCAGTACAAAGGAGAGTACTTCACTGTTTTGCCTAAATAAAAGGTTATTCTTGTAGCATTGTTTCTTATAACATTTAGGTGTTTCAGATACAAAATAATTGTTTTATGCAACTACTACAGACAATATAGAAAATCTTTGTCCTAAATCACAGGACATTTTCCATAATTACAATTATTTTGCAGGATACAACTGCCCAAAGGGGAGTGTCCCTCGCAAAGGTGGACAGGTGGTAACCCCAACCCTATTATTCTATCATCTTTCTAAAGTAGTTGGCGGAATATGCACTTTCTCTCACTAGCAGACCTCTCATATGAATGGGGAAGAATGAACACTGACTCAGGGACACTGCATAACAACCTCAGGGACACATTTAGAAGTTTGGCGCTATTAACCTGACACATTGACAGACCCACAGCATATGTATTCATACACATTGTCTGAGGTACATGCTGTTTATGACTCTTACATGTTATCATTATTCATTATGTGTATTCCGCCACCTTTCCTCCTAATATCACTAGTTCTCGGAGGGTTTAATTGGGACAGAGGTAGATTCTGATTTGTAACCATGGACGTCCCTGGTAATCGGGACAGTTCAATGATATGGTCCCTATGTGTTGCCCCAATGGTTTACGGACTATCCAGTGGATGTGCTCTTAAGGTTTGTGAGGTATGGGTGTCTGCTATACCCACATCGGAATACTACCTACATCCACGGGGTGGTCCTAATATGACTCTGCCAGCCAACATCTGCATGCCTAGGCCCATAATTGTATACCCATAGTTCCCCTACCTGCCACTCCTCTATAGCACTCATCCTTATTGTGGGCGCAGGTGGGGTATAAACAAACCCCTACACACTGCCCACTCTAACCCATGTCAGGACACATGTCGTACATTGTGTCAACCCATGTGTTACCAGGCTTGCACAACCTACTGGTCCGTGTACATGTTCAGCCTGGTCACATCAATAATTACAGGGCCTGGCTCCAATCACTAAATGTTTTGTGTCCCACAAGGGACATTGCTGTCCATGTTTCAAGTGTAGACTTTGCAGAGCTCTCCCATTGGTAGTTTCCTGCCAGTGGTCTGGGAAGCAGTGGTGTATTTACCTTTATTGCATGTCTGTATGTCTCACCGGCCTAGCTGAGGGGGAGGGGTGTAGACGTTTGTTTACTGGACCTCCCACCAACATATGCCTGGATTGAACATATGTTACCCGTAACTGCTGTATCATATTCTAGGTATATACATGTGTATATTTACTGTAAAATATATATATATATATATATATATATATATATATATATATATATCTATTTACATTAATATATACAGATATATCTGCATATGTATGCATACATGTATATTCATACCTTGCTGTATATATATGTATATATATATATATATATATATATATATATATATATATATATATATATATGTATATATATATATATATATATATATATATATATATATATATATATATATATATATATATATATATATATATATATATATATATATATATATATGATCCACCAACATATGGGTCTATGGTTGTCTGCATATGTATAGAGTCATATGTGGGTATGTATCTGTATTCTTTCTCTGTATGTATACATTCGTACTACGGCGAGGGAGAAGCATATCTCTATCTCACTATGGGTACATATACACACACATACCTCTACTTATATACATCTACATCTGGTTATTACGTTCCATGCCATATAGATTACACTTTGCTTTAGTGGGTCTCACAGTTGGTGTGGCTGCTCATTGGGCGATGCCTCTGCCCAATGAACATATTCACTTGCATCCCTAGGGCTGTCCATATTTGCCAACATCAGCCAACACCTGCACACCTAGACCCATAAGTAGCTACCCATAATTCCCCCACCTTCTCGACAGCACCCATCATTGCTCTGGGACCTGGTGGGTTCTGGACATACCACTACACGCTGCCCACTCTCCACTTCACGGGACCCATTTCATACAATTTTCTCGGCCCATGGGTAATCTGGGTTACCACCCTTGTATTCCGAGTCTGTATACACCACGGACAAACTGGACAATCTATCGCATTCCTATGGTTTGGCTAATGTTTGGGGTGTCCTGCAAGGGATGCCCCAGTATGTGTTCCATGATTAGAATCCACGGGTTTACTGTGTCCCCCCCCAGGTGTATCCTGCCTGTAGTCTGGGGGGCATCGGACACTTTACATTGCTTGCGTGTATAGTTACCTTGTCCGGCTTTAGGGGGTGGGTGGAAGGGCATGCTGCGTCTGTCATGTGTCTTGCATGGGCTCCTCACTTTCATTGCCATAACCTGTGAACAAATGTCATTCTTGTGTGCTTTTTCCTATCATAGCTGTATATCTCTATATATCTACGTGCACACACACACACACACACACACACACACACACACACACACATATATATATATATATATATATATATATATATATATATATTTATATATGTACATATGTGTGTGTATATATATATATATATATATATATATATATACGTATGTCTGCAACTGTATATATAAATATGTATATATATATATATATATATATATATATATATATATATATATATATATATATATATATATATATAAATATATATATATATATATATATATATATATATATATATATGAATATATATAATCTGTGTGTCTGTAAACCAATACATTTCCCGCTCATATGCACTTGCGGGTACCTATCAAACCATCGACAACTGAAAATAACGAAACTGACTCCACCGACAACTGAATTCGCCGACAGCGCAAAAACGGACGTTTACAAGGTAAGGGGTGTAACTCCGCTACTCATGCCTACCATGTTTGCATGACACTGCCACCCTTCCTAAACCATGGTAGGCTTGAGTAGCGAATTTACACCCCTTACCTTGTAAACGTCCGTTTTTGCGCTGTCGGTGAATTCAGTTGTCGGTGGAGTCAGTTTCGTTATTTTAAGTTGTCGATGGTTTGATAGGTACCCGCACTTGCACATGTGTAATGGTGTTTATATATGCTTCACCAGCATACTTGTGCCTTATTCATTATGACACCGACACTTCACTCCAGTTATCTTGTAATCAGTATTTAGCACATTATACAGTGGACAGATGTCACAATATGTTCATGTACGCATTACCGATGGTAATTGGAATGTGATACAGTGTGATTCGTCCCATCTCTCTTCTGCACAGCCTATTATTCCATCTACTGTCGATGTTTGCATGTGCACATTCCTATTATTTATGTCAACAAATGGAATGCATGTGTTATAGAGAATGTACTTCAACATATTGTTGTCTGCATGTGTGTCTGCATATATACTTGTTATGAACTAGGTGACCTCCACGGGGCAGTCCATTAGAAATGGGCCATCCAACCCTGGCATGCCTGGATCCATAATGTCATACCCATAGTTCCTCCGCCCCACCCGTATTGAATTTACACGCGTAACATCCATTGTCCACTTGTTATCGCAGCCATGACACACCTTTACACATTGCCCTCTTCAGAGCATTTGGGGCCCTACACATATTTTGTCCCACCTCATGTATTCACAGGCTCTCCTGCCATGTAATATTTGCACATACATGCCTTTCCTGGGGTTATTCATTACGACCATTTGCGTTTTACAATTTTTGGTGGTCCCAGCATGGACTACATTCCATCTGTGTGTAAAGTAGACTTAGCAATTCAACGATGTTACTCCCACTGGTAAAACCCTGCCTGTGGTGTGAGTAGCGGTGCTCTGCTCACTCCTGGGTAGTTTATTATAACATATGCTGACAGCACTACATAATACCATATTTGCTCTAGATTCACTTCACATCCCTTGTGTATGCTTTATTGTTACGACGTTCATTCTTTATAAATATATATATATATATATATATATATATATATATATATATATATATATATATATATATAAAATGTATGTAGATATATATATCTATACACACACATATATATGTGTGTGTGTATACATATATATATATATATATATATATATATATATATATATATATATATTAAATCTGTACATACAAAAATACATTTCCTATGCTGGGCGCTGCTTACACCCCTGCAGGCGCACTCGTCTGTGCTTACTGTGCGTTACATATGCTTACTGCCACTTATTTGTGCGTACTTGTGCCTTATTCATTATGACAGTACCACTTTGATTAAAGGGATGTGATTAATAGTCCCATGCAATAAACATGTTCACTTTTACATGTTTTAATGTCGGCTTTACAGCAGGGTGACATTCATTCCACAAGGAAAATGATATGTGCTATAGTCAAACTTTAACCGTGAATGCCTGTTCGTTAGGCAGATGCTATAACCACTACACTATTGGTGTTCTGCTTCTTTTATATGTATACCCATGGTTCATAGTTACCCAAACACATGCCTCAACACTTCAATTACACAGCAGGCATCCATTTCCCTGTTGGGAAAACCGCACTACTACACATGCGCCATTCCCTACTGCTCTGGATCCATGCAGTATGTTGACTCACTCCGAGCATATTCAGACCTCCAAAGCCTATAGTCCTAGCACATACATGTGTTTGCTTGTCAGGGTGTTCATGTGGTCATCCAGGTTTAGGCTTGTCCAACTGGGGACCGAGACAGCCCTGTACCCATTTGAAAGTCAGATTTAGTACGTGGACACGGTTACTCCCACTGTTAGCA
Organism: Protopterus annectens; assembly: GCF_019279795.1. Classification (NCBI taxonomy): domain Eukaryota; kingdom Metazoa; phylum Chordata; order Ceratodontiformes; family Protopteridae; genus Protopterus; species Protopterus annectens. The sequence continues at coordinate 1,423,241,736 of NC_056739.1, read as the reverse complement.
TCCTACCTGTGGTTAGACATGCAGGGATTTTGGCCACCTCTGGCCAGCTTGATATGTCAGTACTAGATAATACGGGTGTTCTGCTGTTTTCCTTCACATTCGTTATGAATGCTTTCTTGTCCATTATATATATTATATGTGTGTAAGGTTGCCACACTTTCAAATGCCCAAAGTGGGACATTATTGGTACAAACGTCAGATTTTGCAGGCCGAAACATACCCACAGCCAGTACAAAGGACAAAACCTCACTTTTTGGCCTAAATGACAGCTTATTCTTGTAGCATTTTAGTTGCTTATTCTGTTTCGTATAACATGTAGGTGTTTCAAATACAAAATAACTGTTTTATGCAATAAATCTCGTGCATCTGCCATTGTACATTATTTGTACAGGACATAACTGCCCAAAGAGGGACTGTCCCTCGCAAAGTGGGACAGGTAGTTACCCTATATATATGTATATATATATATATATATATATATATATATATATATATATATATATATATATATATATATATATATGTATATATCTGTGTACATACGCATACATACACATCTATATGATTTAATTACTTTGATCATACTGTTGAATGACTGTGCTGTCTGCTATAACATCGAAGTTAGGTATAACTGCTGTGGCTTAGTGGTAAATCACAATGATTGTTATGTGTAGGGTCCTGGCGTCAGGCCTGGCCAACGCAGTTTATTGTGTTTTTGGGCAGAACAAGGGCCGTTGAACAAAGTGAGAGTACAACACATTTCAGCTGCGGTTTTCCGTTTAACCGCCAATTCATGTCATGCAAAAACCTTCTACATTCTTGCTGCAATATGTCACCCCAGTTCACATTTCAATGGTATTATATCGTTGTACAGCATAAAATTAGCAAGATATACTTGTATATGGATTACGTGACATAAACGGTGTGTGTTGCAGTCGAACCGGTAACGTCTGCTCGATAGTCGGATGCTCTAACCACTACACTATTGGTGTCCTGCTTCATTTATATGTATATCCATGGTTCATAGTTACCCGAACACACACCTCAACACTTCACTAACACAGCAGGCATCCATTTTCCTGTTGGGAAAACCACACTACTACACATGCGCCATTCCCAACTACTTTAGACACATCCCTTATGTTGGCTCCCTCCAAGTATATTCAGACGTCCTAAGCTTATAGTTCTGGGACATACGTTCATATCATGGTCAGGGTGTTCAATTAGTCTTCCGATTTTTGGCTCATCAGACTGTTATCTGGGACTGCCCTGTGCTTGTTTGAAAGTCAGACTTAGCAAAGGGACATAGTTAGTTCCACTTTTAGCATCCTACCTGTGGCTGGGAATGCAGAGGTGTGCTATATCTATTGTGACCATGTTCATTCTACATATATGTGTATATATATATATATATATATATATATATATATATATATATATATATATATTTATATAGGTCTGTACTTACACATGCATATGCACCTACATGCTTATTTACATTTCCCATACCGTTGAATCACCGCCACTTACCGTCGTGCATACACGCTTGCATACCCGCTTACGTCTAGGGTTGCCACCTTTTACAGGCCGACACATACCCATGGTCAGTACAAAGGATAGAGCTTTACATTTTTGACTAAATGAAAGCTTATTCTTGTAGCAGTTTAGTTGCTTATTCTGTTTCTTGTAACATTTAGGTATTTTACATACAGAAATAACTATTTTATGCAACTGTTGCATGAAATATGGGATATAATTATTTCCTACAATCTCAGGACATTTGCCATTTTAATATTGTTGGTCAGGACACAACTGCCCAAAAAGGGACTGTCCCTCGCAAAGTGGGACAGGTGGTAACCCTACTTACGTCTGCTTTAAAGCACCTTAATCAGCCTATATCTGACTGTCACTATTGTGTTCTTCATATAAAACTAGCCCTTGCATGGCTTGGACCCAGGAACAGGAACACCATAGTCACTGGTTTTATCACTAAACCATCTGTGATACATTCTCTATGGATGGTAATTAGGATATATGACTTTAGTACAGCCATTCCACAGTACTGGTAACAAATGTGACAGTTGGGTGGTGTACATATGTATAGTACATGTTACTATTCATATGTTTCTGAGATGTATATGTATACATATGTATGCATATGTATACATTTGCAGGTAAACATATTTATGAATTGGACACATATTTGACAACTACTTATATGCATATATGTGTGATGCGTAGCTATGCGAATGTGAAAGGTATATATTCCCGATAATGCCCGTGGGGAGACTTGCATCACGGTCAGGTGTTTAATCCCGGGTCGTAGGTTCTGCAGGTCCAGCTGGAGGCTGAGCAGGGTTGTGGACAACTACTGCTCATACAACTTGTGTCCAGATGTCTACGGGACTGGACATCGTGTCGTGACACCAACTCTAATCTTTAGAACAGATACTTATCCCATGAGGGATATCCAAAAATTTTGCGACTGATAACCTCGATTTTTTTTGGATTTATGAAAATGAGATAGGGTTATACATGTAAGGGATAAATAGTTTGCAATTCTGAGACTGCCTAGAGCGAGACTGCCTACTAGATATAAGTAGGGGTCACTATGTGCAGATATGGATGCGCCAAGCTAGCAGCCTGAGTATGGGTGGTTTTGGTGGACATTCAGGAAGGGGGGGGGGTAGTGTACTGTGGGGGGGGGGTAATGGGTATTCAATTATGTAGCCAGGTGTGTTGGGGTTGGATGGCTCAGTTCAGGCCAGACCATTATGTGGGTGTGTGCAGGTAACATTTCTGTACATGTGTATTGCACATTTTAATGTTCATATGTTTGTGGGATTGCGTTTTTCAGTATGGCCTGTTAGGTTGTATTGCAGATGTGAATGTTTGTTCTTTGGTTTTCTTTCTGGTTCACCCACTGCTCCCGCGTACACCTCCAGTTCCACTATTGTGCATCCAACCCAGTCTCCCCTTGGCGAATTGTTACATTACCCGTCACCCCCCACTCCCATATTCCACACACACCATCCATCCCTTCTCTGGTTGATGGCCCATGGCACAGTCAACAGAACACATTGCATACACTACATTTTTCTGCTACCAATATGGTTGTGAGGACTACCCTAGCATTTTTGATCTTCCACATGCTGTACTTCATGCACATAGGTACACGCAAATACTTATCTTTCATGACATGGTAGGTAGACCTGGGTAATACCCATTCATCTTTGGGCTGTCCTGAGAAGGACAACTTGGACCATGAATGGGCAGATATTGAGCGAATACTCTGACCATTGGTAGGGTTGCCACCTTTTCAAATGACCAAAATTGGACATTTTCGGGACACACATCAGATTTTACAGGCCAACACATACCCACAGTCAGTACAAATAATAGTACATTAGTTTTATGCCCTACTGAAAGCTTATTGTTGTAGAACTTTAGTTGCTTATTCTGTTTCTTGTAACATTTAGGTATTTTACATATAGAAATAAGTATTGTATGGAGCTATTACATAAAATATGGGACATAATTATGTCCTCCAATTGCAGGACATTTAACATTTATAATGTTTTTGGTATGGACACAACTGCCCAGAGGGGGACTGTCCCTCACAATGTGGGACAGGTGGTAACCCTAACCATTGGGCTAGGCTTAGCAAATGGCAGTGGTGTGCTAACATGCTGCGTTTCACTTCCACTTGGTATAAATATCAACACTACATGCGGTGGTGGTGCTGCAGTAGCATTGTTGCCTCACAGTTAGATGTTGCCCATTCGATTCTCAGTTAGAGCGTCTACTGTGTAACAACATGCGTGTATGGGCGTTCCTTCACTGAAGGTTGTGCGTTAGACCTGGCAAGCCAGCACGTAAAACTCTATTGCCAATCATTAGCGGACCGGAGTTCCGCTGTGGCGACCCCTAACCGGGAAAAGCCAAAAGATGCACACACACACACACACACACAATGGAATACGGGCACGGGGTTTTAAATGTCATTTGCCCGAGGGACAGGGACTCAATATTCAGCTACGTGCCTTTGTGTTTACTTTTTATTTTGGTGTTCGCAAAACTGTCTCGCATGCTTTGCATACATTTCATTATCCACGAACACTGACATGAGTGATTATTATTAGAGGCAGGCTGTACTAGTCAGCATTTTAGGTTGCGCATATGCAGCCGACATGTTCATGCCTTCGTGCAGCACATAGACATGCCCCCTGCACTCACGCACATTTCCTATGCACGTGGACGTTGCGGCAGCTCGCCTTCATTAATATGCATGTGGTGCTGCTGCACCATCTCTACACCGCACGGTCGGGGCAAGGCTAATGCTGTCCTTGCGCTAAGCTTCATGAATCATGGGGTCTGACTCTTTGCCAGTGCCAAAACATAATGCAAAATCACACCTTTCATGTGGTGATGCTCACTGCAGCCAGGTCCTCTGATGAAAATACACCCATCTTCTCATTCGGTGCTACATTAGGTCTCACAGTGCAGTACTTATGTGTTCTGAAGATGTAGCTGCTTGTGTACTCTATTACACCATGTATAACTGACTGCAGATCTCAGGTGCATACTGTAGAGCAGTAACAGATGTACACATGCATTGAAAATATCTCATTAGGAGTGTAAACTCAAATTTGAAATGGTTAGAGATTTGTAAGTGTCTGATCAAACCCTCCAGACTAACCTACAAGTTGAATTATCTGTCCTCTGCAAATGGCTTCAGGTAAAAAGGCTTTCAGTCAACTTTACTAAAACAAATGCAATGTTATTGTCAAGTACAAAGAAACTATATACTACATCCAACCTGCTGCATGAGAATATAAATGGAAATATCATCCCTAATATAAGGAAACCGAAGTACCTAAGACTAACTTGTACCCTCTCCTTAATTTCTCAGTCTGTACTGTCAACATCACTGCAAAGTTTTCTACCAACTGAAATTGTGTTATCATATCTCCTACCCCCTCTCTCTTCAAGCTATCACAAAGTTGTAGCCAAAAATAATATAACTCCCAAGCCGGATATGGTTTACCTGTAATTAGTATGCACTCAGCCTACAAATGCTAAAAACTACAGACTACTCAATTACAACTATGTAGGTTTGCTCATCTTGCCAGCCAAAATGCACACCATTACAAAGTACTGGACAAATTTCACTGTCTCAATGAAGCTAATATGGCTACTATCCTAATATTTAAAATTCTTCTGGGCTACTTTCCTCATCTGAAAATACAACTTTGTGTCAGAGATCAAAACTGCTCACTTCGAAGCAATCAAGATGATATCCCAATATTCTCCCTGTCTAGGTTCAAGTAAGCTATTTGCAAAAAAGACTTTTTTTGTCCAGAACTGGGTCTATTCTTTGGAATCTTCTCCCAAATGAAGTAAAACTGAATAATACCCTAGAAACATTTAAAACATCTCTGAAAAAATTCCATTGTAAAGAGGCCAAATGCTCTTGTTCCCATGATACTGGCAAATGGGATTCTTGTTTCCTAAGTTTATCCTAATTGATTTTTAAAAAGTTCTCCACAGCACCCCTCTGAACAGCATGTCCTTAAATAAATGTATATATTTATATAAAATGTATATACCGGCTTCATCATATATAACATATATATAAATCACGAACTCTCAAAATGCGTTTGATACTAACTATAGAAATTGTATGTCTATTAACTCAGTGACAATTCATTACATTTTCTTTGTGCACTCACATATGTATTGTATGCATGTGTATTTTGTTTTGCATATGTTGACCTGCAATACATTATACCTGGATCATGACTGAAAAGGGTCAACTCACCATTTCACTTACTTGGTAGTTGGTAAAGAAATTGTAAAGTGAAATAAAATGCTGTTAGGTAGCTTTGCTGTGAAATAATTAGTTCATATCTGCTGCATAATCCCACTTATTGTTGTTTCCCATGCACACCAGATTATCTGAACACACAAATACCTAAAAAATTGTTCAGAACGGTGAGGGTCAACTGGATGTGAAAATAATTGCAATGGCAGTAAATTAAGACAACTGTATTATTTTCACTTTGCTTCTCTACTGCTGCTGGACTACCAGTTTTGTTAAATAAATGATGATGACTAAGTTTGCAGACGGTTCCTATTAGAAGACCGAAGACACATTCTTTCAAATGCATCTTTGTTGAAATTAAAAGGCTGAAATGGCAAAATATCAAAGCGGATTTTAAGCGAATTCTTTCCCTGAGAAAGAATTTGCTTGGCCGCTGCGTTACTTTGCCGTTTTCGTCACTGTAGTGTGGTCTCAGAGTTGGTATATTAAAGTAAGGGGGGGGTGTCGGGCACATCCCCCACATCAGGGGGGTGGGGGGTCGAAGCCCCCCACTAAATGTAATGTTTAAAGGGTTTTGTTTTTTATTTTTTTATTTTTTGTTGGAACAGTGATTTCTTTTCAGTATTTTGAGACTATAAAGTTGAATGTTCAAAATAGCGAAAGTGCATAACCACAAATCCAGATATGTCAAGTTCGCTGTTATGGTTTTATGGTAAGTGATGGGGAATGTATTGTGTGGTTGGTGTCCGGTTTGGTGTGTGGATTTAGGTGGAATTTAAGGTAAGTGACTATTTTGTTAGGTTTCTGGGTAGGTGTTTGAGTGTATGTGAGTGTGTTTGGAAGTTATATGAGTGGGTTAGGGTAGGCAGGTAAAAGTATGAGTGTTTAAGTGTTGAAAGTGGTGGTGTTTCTATATATGTAGTGTCTGTGTGCAAGGGACTGTAGAATGTCTGGTTGTGAGTTTACTGTCTTTTTCTGTTTGGTGCGATCTTGGAGTAAGTATATATAACTAGTGGGGGTGTGGGGTGGCGCAGCCCCCCACATGGGGGTGCAGGTGGGCTTGCCCCCCTGCTTATATGTAGTGTAGGTTTGTTGGTTTGTGTTTTTGTGTTTGTGTGTGCTTTGTTTGTTTTTTGTAGTGTGGGTAGTCGGGTGTATGTGTGGTGTGGTGTATGGTGTGTTTAACTTTGTGATTTTTACTTTTGCAGTTGGGTTTTGGTATTTTGTAGATTCGCCTTTTTAGTCTCCACATACAGAAATTTGATGTTTCAGTAGTTGAAGATTATTAAGTGAATCTGTATGTAGATATATATAAATATATATATATATATATATATATATATATATATATATATATATAAATTATGAATATATATATATATATATATATAAATTATATATATATATATATATATATATATATATACATATATATATATATATATATATATTACCTAGAAGATTTTTCTTTTGACTTGAAAGTTTATGTGATACTAGGCTTTGCCTCATTTGTACCACCACTCAGTTCACTGTGTTGCATCTTCAAAAGAAAATCCTCATTCACTTGTTAAGTGTAGGTGGTATGAGTTCAGAAGAAATGAGAATCATTTGATTAATGGTAGATAACATTTCCTGTTTTTCTGCTCTGTCCCTACTTTAAAAACCACTATGCACACTGGAGTGCAACTCCCTCACTACAGGAGCCTCTGATAATATAATACACTCATCATACTGTAGAGGGCTATCAGTACATGTACTGTGCCACTGCCAATTGGTTATAATCCCCTCCTTCTGACTTTAGTCTCTGCCTGTGGATGCCTCAGCTCTGGGAAATTCTCATGCTCTCCCCTTTCCAAAGAAAGAGAAATGGTATGTCTGTAGTGGTCCTTCCTTCCTTGCTTATTTACTTAGTCCATTGTTTCCTACCTTTCTTTTTTCCTTCCTTCCTTTCTCTTTCTTCCTTTGTTGTCCAGCATTCCAAGTCACTTATCAGCAGTAAGTTGCAGCAGTTTCAGTCAAAGTGCAAACATAAGTATTACTCTGTCTCACTGTATGTCTGTGTTGAGTGAATATACTGTGCTGCTACATGGTGGATCACTTTTCTGTCTATTCTATACAAAAGACTACCAGAACTACACCAGACCCATAACTATGGAGGGTCATGAGCAAGCTGCCCCAGGCACAAGTTGTTGGTGGACATAATTGGAGGGTCCCAATGGCGTATGAATGGAGTAATGAAGCTGCAAGTAATTTTGGTCATGGATGAGGCACTCGGTGTGTGGTTATAACTGTAGCAAACTGCTCGTTACAGGTGTAGCTAGCAGCCTATACAGTTTCAGGAGCCCAGAAGAGCATTTTTTTTGCTCCTCTGCTTTGAGTTGAGGAGATCACCTGTAATATTTTGAGTACTGAACTGTTTATATATATATATATATATATATATATATATATATATATATATATATATATATATATATATATATATATATACATCAGGTGCTACAATGATTAAAGAAAATGATACATTTTTCACGCCAAGGAATTCTGTGGTTATACTTAAGCTTTTTATTTACATTTATATATTACTTCTAATCATGCCTCAGTATGCACGCTGTGCAGATTCATGCCAGTAATGTAGAAGTTAGGCCTACTTGAAATACAAAAGCATGAAAGTAGACCATTGCAGAATTTCACTACTTTTTTCCTGAGTAGTTTGGTTTTGTTTCTTAAGAAGCATGTTGTGAAAGCCACCAATTGGTGGAGTACATGGATAAATCCTAGACTGTTGCTCAGGTGACTCAGAATTGATTAGTGGCTCAGATACCTGACCGAGCAGGCAGAGGGGATGGATGGAGTGAGTTGTCACTGATGCTTTACCCATCCTAGTGAATCAGCAGTCGCCTTGTTTCACCACTTGAATGGCACCCTGAGGGAGCAGTAGATGCTGCAGCTTTTGAATATGATCCTAGGAGCAGGTCTTGCCCATGTGCATAACATTGTAGCTAAGAGACCCAAAGCATGCTCACTGCAGCAGGCAGTTGTGAGAGAGCTTAGAGAGCTGCTGATAGTGAGGATTGTTTTTCACTGAGGGGACGATTGCCTGCCCCAGCAGACCTGGAAGTTGGAGCACCCCTATGACCTGGCTCTTGCCATGAGGATGTATTGGCTGATGAGTCCCCATGGCTGAAATGAATGAGTTGTAACTTGGCTCTTCCTTCCAATGAAACAAATAGGCCAATTAGGGAATGCTAGGGGAGCCATTTGGCAGGACTACTAGGGGATAAATGAGGATGTGGGAAGCAAAGCCATAACACTTGGAGTATGGGCAGCTTTACCACATCATGAGAAAAGCAAATAGTTCACCTTTTAACAAGCAGTGTTGCCCATTCTTTGCACATTGGTTACTCAAACTATAACCAGAAAAAGCAAATAAATTATAAAATATCAGATATTCCCAACAGTAGCATAGCTAGGGTGGGATGAGAGGGGCAATTGCACCAGGCATAAAGTGTTGGGATAGTGCGATCAGCTTATCCCATCTCTTTAATGTAATATAAACTTTTAAAAGGTGGTATTGCATTTCTGTCAAACCTGAGCACTCCATGTGTGGTCTAAACTTTAGCAACTGCATGCTGCATGCTGCATTGTAGCAAGCAGTTTGCTATGGTTTAGGTTTATAGGTTCATAGGTAGGTACTAGGCTATTGTCCCTAGGGCCTATACAAGCCTAGCCAAAAAGGTACGCTGGCTTTCGCCACCCAAGAAAATTATTTTCCTATGCCCCTGTCAAGCAGAACCACAGAAGTGATCCCCGGGGTGAATTTCCTATTACCCATCCAATCATCAAGATTTTTCTTGAAGAGAGCTAATGAGGAGCTCTGTTTGACATAGATAGGTAGTCTGTTCCAGAGTATGGGAAGTCTCTGGGACAGGAATCTATCCCTCCAACATGTTCTGTTTATTGTGGTGACAAGGTTTAGGTCCCTAGGTCGTGTAGCTCAGAGGGATTGGGATTTCTTTAAGTGAAGCATGTCCAACAGCTCTGTGTTTTACATAGCTTTGTATGTTAGGCAGAGATCACCTCTGAGTAGGCAATATGCGACTGAGTAAAGCTGGAGTTTTTTGAGATGGTCTGCGTAAGGCATCTGTTTGAGGCCAGTAATCCTCTTTGTAAGGTATTTTTGCAGCCTTTCCAGTGGTTGTAGATGTCTTGTGAGGTACATACCAAAAGGGGCGTTGTACTCTATAATGGGTCTAATGAGTGACGAGTAGAGGGGAACAATGACCTCTTTTTTTCTGGATGAGAAACCTTTTGTGATAAGGTGTGCCATGTAGAAGGATTTCCTGACCACTGTGGCGATGTGATTATCAAAGGAGAGACTACTGTCCACCTGTGCCCCAAGGTCTCTTATCACACGTTTGGTGTTAAGTAGACTACCAGGCATGTGGTAGTTCATGTAAAAAAAAAAATTGAACTAAAACCTGAGTGTTGCAATGCTCTGTGCAGGCAGGTTATAAACTGTAGCAATTGTTTGCTACATTTGTAGCAAGTAGTTTTCTGCAGTTTAAAAATATGTTTTTTTTTTTAAATATGCTGAAGGAGCGTTGGGGTCAGGGCACAGAAATAGGACCTAAATGGCTGGGGCAGGAGGGATCTTTGCCCTGCCCTTTCCCATCTGTTTGGCATCCCCGTAGATGGAAAAAGCATTTTTTTTTGTATTTTGCTTTGAGATGGAGGTGGGGTGCATAAAGCTAACTGTAATAAGCCGTCACCTACAATGTAGCAATTACAATGAAATTTCTTTTGTTTTTTTTTTTTTGTTTTGTTTTGTCTTTTGTGAGGGAGGTGGGACACTGGTTGCTCATACCAGACCAGAGTGCTGGTTGAACCAGCTACACATCTGTCTACATACAAAGCATCCTTGGATCCCACTCTGATGGACCTTTTGCATAGCCGCAAAGCAAATAGAATCAGAATTATGTGAACCAGGGATTTAAACTTTGCTTGCGACATAAATATGACAGGTCGAAGGGACGGGTATGTGACTTAGAGAATTCCATTTCTCTGAAACAGGCTTCCCATCCATGTGAAGCAGAGTTCTTCACTAACCCTATTCAGAGAAACCTGGACCAGTGGATGGCAAACTGGATATATACTCTGGGTCTAACACCTATGTCTCTGATGGACAACAGCAATCTGTAAATCTTGCCTTAGCTTACATACTCCTTAAAATGACCTGGAAGACATATAAAAATGAGGGATACATTTGGGAAACCTGGATAGACTTACAAAGGGACAGCACATGAACTTGTGAGATACATTGTGGATGCTTTGCTAGACTTATAAAGACCCCAGTAGTCATTAGCCCAGTACGCACCAAAAAAACTATGAACCTATGAAATTAGTCTACTGAGCACACTGAATATGAGATAGAATTTTTTGAGTTGCCAAAGATGTAATTACTATGACAGGAGTCCAGAAAAAGAGGCATAGTGCTGACGCCATAATTTAGGTATTCATGATTAGGGTTCAAACCAGGACTGACCCATTTTTATATCTCTGTATGAAGAAGAAAGCCACACATTCAAATGACCATTTGTAATGCAGTGGAATAAGTAATCTCTTGTAAGAAAATAATTTGCTGCACTGTTAAATAGCATGATATTAGATTTACCATAGTTTAGATCTGAGATACAAGCAGATGGTTTTGAGCTCTTGTAGCGGACCCACTGGATCTAATATGCATATGGTACATATGATTCTTCCAGGATTTGTTATACAAAAGACAGTCATTCATTAACCATTTTGGTTTTGCAGAAGGGATACTTGCATACACATGGTGCTTCCTGACATTGTTTGCTAAGGCATTATCTCCTTAGATAAATAAGACTGAAGACAAAGGCCATCCTTGCTCAGTAGATTGTAAAGATAAAACTGAGTATACTATCACTGGTGTTGCGGGCTACTGTCATTGTTTATAAACATCTGTGATATTAAAGAAAATTTCTGGAATGCCAAATCTGTGCATTATGTGCAAGAAAAGTTTGCATTGTAATGGATTAAATGTTTGATTTTGAGGTTCCCCAAAACTTCTCTTTGGGCACAAAAGAATATGGGGAGTTCTACACAGGTGAAATATTAGCTGTGCTATATTTTTATTCAGAAATCTAATTTGGACTCACTAATTAAATTAGGATGAAATGTAGCCACAAAGTACAGCAACCATAGCTAATACCTTTTATTGAACAGTCTACACTTATCAGTATCAGATTTGTCTTTTCCAAATTTTGTGAAAAGTACAATTGTAGTCATCTTCTCTGACTTGGTTAACTAACCAGATAATGTGATACAACTTGAGAAAAGAAGTGATCACCTAACAAGCAAACAATCCAACAGTGTTAACGAAACAAGTTCAGAAACAAACGAAAAAAGCCAGAAGTGCAGAGCCACATCCACAGTACTCGTGATATTTAACGTTCAGTAGTTTTAATAACGTACAGTAAGTTTAATACAACAAACAACGTTTTCGTCACCATATAATAGTAACTTCCTCAGAAAGGTCCTACTAGGTCAGGCTTAAATGCATCATAAACTCTGGAGGAAGCCCATCTTAAAAAGTTGTTTCACTGACTACATTTTTTAGACAGTTTGTAAAATCTAAATATTTGGGATGGACTGTTATAATGTTGAGCTGCTAGAAGTAGTTCTCAACATTACATCTTCTCCAAAAGCTGATAGATACACACGCCCTGAGATTCAGCAAATTCTGTATAGACTCTGCGAGAAGCCTACATGGAGTGTACATGGTGTGTGGTGGTACAAGGCAAGCAGCAGTGCACACCAACATGCAGTGCATATTCATGCTGTGCACCATGTCTAAGTGAGGTTTTTGGCTGGCAACAGTGTTGCTGGCCAGGAAAACATGCACAGATAGCAATCCTTTTTAAAGCAGAGCACTTACGGTCTGCGGTTTTGCACGGAATGCCACAACGATCATCAGGGCTTCTCAGATAGCTCTCAATCGGTTAGTTTAATACATCTGCACATAATGTGCAGACAATTAACCAGAAATAGGGGCATATTTGCCATAGATGTCTCAAAGAAATGTGGTAGAATGAAACTCAAATACAACTCTCAACCTCTTAGAGCAAGAAATCTAGACAAAGCCATTAATAATAGGGGGGCGAAGGCTAAGAAACAGGTACAGATTGTAATATTGCTCTTACCAACTTAAAAAGTTGATAGAAGAATAGGTTTTACAGTAGCATGAGTTTTCTGAACAGCATGAATTTTGAAACTCAAATGTCTATCATTATTTTCTGACTTCAATCCGCAATAATATGCCAACGATTTGCCAGAAAAAAACAGCATTTTATGAGGGAAATAGGAAAAATATAAGACAAAAACTGGACATTCTGCAAAAATTAGGACAATTGAGAGCTATGAAAGTGTATGTAATATTGAGTCACATCAGTCTATGATCATCCCACCAATATGACAGAAAGCCAAACATTTGATAAGAGACACATCTGGACATCCTGGAAATATCTGAACAATTATAGAAAAATGTAAACAGACCTTCGGTAAGTCCAAGTGATTCCACAAGGTAATTGTAACAGGATACAAAGAGCCACTGGAACCATGACAGCAAAAAAGATGGTAGATTTATTTAAATAGCACAGGTGGCCAGATAAGCCCACAATAGGGCTTCCTCAAGCATTACCATGAAAAGGCACATCTGTTACACAGTAATAAATATCAGTATAGAGTCACATGACAAAGCAACAAAACAGCTCATCTATACACAATTGTGTTTGTCTTTCAAAATAGGCTTTAAAAGACCTGGTGGAACATGGGCTTTAAGCCATAGTATCTATTTTAACTCTGCTAATGCTGTCTTTAGTAAAATATCTTCTCTTATATTCTCAGTACACACTTCTAAAATTATAAACTTAAAACTATGATGGTCACCCTTTTCTAATATATGTCTATAAAGTGCATTTGCAAGTTTCTTAGTGTTTATTTCTGACATATGACTACAAATGCTAACTTTAAGTCTCTGATTCATTTTCCCTATATAAAATGAATCACAATGTATACAATTTCCTAAGTAAGCAAGATTAATGCTATTACAACTTCCATACACTCTCTGTTCTATCTCCCTCTATTATATAGGGTGATAAAAACTTGTTTTTGTGTTAGTATAAATACATAACTTACATTTGTCACATTTAAAAGTACCTTTCATGTCTCATTTATCATTAAACCAAGTTTTTGGTTGCTCTTTATAACATGAAATATTTTTAAGATTTCTATGCCTCTTCTGAGAAAACCTGTTTATGTTAGTAATAGAATTCTTAAGCTCTGGAATATCTTGTAGTACATACCAATGTTTGGTATTATATGTTTAACATTTGAGGTATTCGTATTGTATGTTAATATGCACCTCACATCATTATTCATATTCTTCCTTTTAAAATTGTTTGGTTGTTTTGAAGAAAAATAAGGTCTGCTAGACACACCCTTTGCCCCTTCACATCTTCGCAGATTGCTATCACTTTTTCCCAGTGATAACCTCTTTGTACGAACTCTCCTACTGTTAAGTCCCTCTGGTTAAGCATATTACTTTCAACAGTATTTAAATTTTCCACCCTAAGAAATTGATTTTTAATAACATTTTTAAATGTAAAGTGTGGGTGGATGCTTCTTTTTTTTGTTTTATGTTTTATTGATTTTTCAGTAACAATCATTTGAACAACAAATTATGATAAAACTATGTACACATTTTACAAAGGCCTCAATCAGTGTATAAGGAAAAGAAAAAACAAAAAAAAGAAGGAAAATAAAGGGAACAACAAGTTATATAAACTATAAAGTAGGGTACAATATTCATTCATTCATACTTTCAATATGACTAATTAGATAGAAACATATCTGAATTCAATGACTGAATAAGAGATAGAACTTTTGTCCAGGGGTTGTTAGTCCGTTTTCTTGGGTATATTCTTGATTCTTTAACTTTTATTTCCATTGATGCTACTTCAACCAAAAGAGTCATGAAATCTTGCAAGGTTGGAATGAAGGATGACTTCCATCTTCTTGTAATACATTTTTTGGCTACTGCTAGAATTGTCCAAAGAATATATTTATTTTTGTTATTCAATACAATAGATTCATTTACATTCAGAAGAATTAAAGGTTTTGATAATATAAAGGAATCAGTAAAGATGGCTTGGAGAAACTTTCAGTATCATTCCAAAATTTCTTAATGTGAGAACAATCATAAAGATGTGAGACCAATCAGCCTTACATTCTAGAGAGCATCTCCAACATATCACCTGTTCAGAGGAGTTAAATTTAGTAATTTTATTAGGAGTGTAAAAACCTCTATGCAAAAATTTCCAGGAAAAAATCTTCCATATTTGTAAATTAGAGGTTAATTTAAGAATGTAAAATGTTTGATTTATTCATAGGAGATAGGGACCATGTACAATCTCTAGTAACAAAATCTCAAAATATCTGATTAGGAGTAGTTTTATAAGTAATAACAATTTTATAAATCTTTGAGATTAAGTTTTTCCAGTTAAATTCACCCATGCACTGTTTCATGCATAAGAATTATAAATTTGGGTGATAAGCTATAGGAAGAACTCTGTATTGTTCTGCACAAATCTTGAGTGAATGGAAGTAGACCATTGAGAACTAGCCAATCTGATGATGGTTGATCATACTCTTTGATCAAATTTTGTGCTTCTAGTGCAACTAGGTTTTTTTGTGCAATGATACCAGCATGCCATTTTTTATTTCTCAGCAGCTCAGTGTATCTAAGTTAATATTATTGAAAAATATTTTTGTAGTTTTAAAGGAGAATAGAAGCTGGATCCATAGTTTAATGTCAATATTGTTATTTATGAAACTTCTAAAGGTCTTATAGATATGATTTAAATAATCTAGATTAGTAAATTTAATAGTATTATATTGTATATTGATACAGAGTACATACCAAAGTCTGTTAGTTAATTTGGTTAATTGTAATTTTTTTTCAGTTTATTTTCATTTAAGATAATTCTTGTATGTAACAATTTCCAAGCTGAAGAATATTTGGGGTCTATCCAATTTAATATTGTTTTGAGGTTAGAGGCTTTAATGTAGGATTCTAAATCTGGGAAATTTATTCCTGCAAGTTCCCATGGTCTAATATGATTAGTAAGAGCTATTGTATGCTTTTTAGGGTATCATAAAAAAATTTAATAGAGTTTTGTTTATTGCTTTTAAAATATTTTTACTGGGTAATATGGAGATAGAAAGAGCTATGTAATTTATTTTTGGAAATAAGATCATTTTAATTAATTGTAATCTATCTTCAACTTTTAGATGTAATTTGTTCTATTTCTCTGTGTAACTTTTAATGTGTTTATAATGTTTTTATAGTTTGTGTTTAAAGTTAGGTCAACATTTTCACACAGGTCAATTCCTAGGTACTTCAGTGAGGAAACCTACTTCCCAATTATTTAATTAGTAGTCAAATTAGTATTATAATTAAGCTTTTTTTTATTTAGAAGCATATGGTTGGATTTAGAAATGTTGATTTTTAGGCCAGAAATATAGTAACATTTTTCAACTAGTAAATCTAATTCCTGTAAGGATTCTTCAGATTTTATTAAAGTAAGTAAGATATCATCTGCAAATAATATTATTTTGGAATTAAAATGATTATTTATATTTAGGCCTATAATTTTAGGATCATATTGAATTGCCAAAGAAATGGGTTCTATTGCTAAAGCGAATAAAATCAGAGACATTGGGCATCCCTGTTTAGTACCTTTAGTAATTTTGAAAGGTTCTGACATAAATGGCCCTACTTTTACATATGCTAAATTGTTATAATAAACATTTTTTATAAAAGTAATAGACTGAGTAAGGAATTTGTATGATTTAAGAATTTTAAAAAGATATTTCCAGTTTAATGAATCAATGGCCTTCTCAATATCAATAGTGATTATAAGAGCCTCTTGATTATCCTTATTTAAGATATCTATGGTAGTTATAATTCTTTGAATATTATCTTGAGTATGTCTATTATAAACAAATCCCATTTGATCTTCTGAGATGAAATGGGTTAACGATTTCTTAAATCTGTTAACTAGAATAGACATTAATAATTTATAGTCATTATTAATCAGAGAAATTGGCCTATATGATTTACACATATGAAAATCTTTATTTTCTTTTAGTATGGGAGTAATTAATGAGTATTTCCATGAGGGTGGAATTATACCTTGTAAATAAGA
Organism: Protopterus annectens; assembly: GCF_019279795.1. NCBI lineage: Eukaryota > Metazoa > Chordata > Ceratodontiformes > Protopteridae > Protopterus > Protopterus annectens. The sequence goes on along the minus strand of NC_056739.1, from coordinate 1,423,224,621 downwards.
TTCATTCAGGGCTTTGTGTAAGAGTGATATAGCGGAGTATGGTAAAAACTTATATATTTCATTAATAATACCATCTATGCCCAATGATTTATTGTTTTTGCTTTCTTTAATTTTTTCATTAATTTCCTTTAGAGAGATTTGTTTCTGATTCTCATTAATCAAACTCTCTGGCGGACTTCTAAATTCTGGGAAGTCTAGACTGTGGTCTGTGAATTCATGATGAGAGTCATTGTTTTTGTATTGTTCTGAAAAGTGATACTTAAAGGCATCTAAGATATCATTAATATCAGAAACTTTTTTATTATTTCTCCCTTCATGGAGTACATTTACAATATTGTTTTCAATGGAGTTTCTTTTCACTCTCAATGTTAGATTATGCATATATTTTGGAGATACAGAGAAATAATTTAGTTTTAATTTTTCTAGGGCCAAGTTGGTTTTATGAGTTAAAAATGTAATTATATTTCTTGTTTAAGGGTTCAATTTCCTTTTTCTTGTGTGAAGTGATTTTAGTATTATCTTTATTAATTAATACAATTTGTTTTTGTATATTAGATAGCTCAGACTCCCATTCCTTTATTTTATTAATAAAAACATGCAATAATTTTTCCATATAGATAAGCTTTCAACAAATCCCAAAAAATTACTACATTTACTTCACTGGTTAGATTTGTATCTAAGAAAAATTCTATCTCTGTATGAAGCCAAGGTTTAAACTGTTTCAATTTAGTAATATAAGCTGGAATTCTTTTAGTGAGAGACAGTTTTTTAAAATCTGTTGGAAGATTAAAAATAAGTGCATTGTGATCAGACGTATGGCACAGGACTATTGTAAAGTGTGATATTTTTGTTTTCAGGTCTAGGGATATAAATATTTTATCAATTATGGTTTGAGTCCTGTATCTAAAATCACAGTGGGAAAATTCTAATGAATTATCATTTCTGAGATAAAATAAATCACATAGCTGTAAGTTATCTGACCATTTTTTGAGAGTTTTCCCTATAAGAGTAATATGAAAAGGTCTCTTGTTAGTAGCTTCTGAGTCATTTCCTAAACAGTTGAACTCACCCCCTAAAATCAGGCTACCCTTAGAATTGTTAGTGATGAGTTCTAAGTGTTTTTTTTTATTGTTGTTACTCCAATTCCCGGGAACCAATAGGCATTGACCATTGTCCAAATTCTGTTTCTAAATTTTATTATTGCTATTGTCAGAAGTCCTTCTTTATCTTCATAATTATATAAGATTTGAGGGGAGATAATGCTTTTCTTTCACCTCTGTTTTTTTTAGTGTATGAGGAGTTGGATAATCTTAGGTATTCATTTGGGTTCAAGCTAAAGCTATCATTTATTTTGAAATGGGTTTCTTGTAAAAATATTACTTGTGCTTTATTTAATTTCAAGTATTTTAATAGGTTGAGTTTTTTTCCCTAAGCTATTTAAACCATTAACGTTTAAGGAAAGAAAAGTCAAGTCCATCTTTTTTGTTTAAAGGTTTAGAGTGTTAGTAAAATGTGATAGCAAACAATCATGATATTTAAAACTTGCGTACCCTTCTTGGAAAGATTATATTTTGATGACAAGGTGCTGATTCCCAGTATAAAATATAATTTAATAACAGTCTGAGGCCTAAAAAAAAGAAAAAAAAAACATTTAAATCTAAACTTTTGATAAACAGTAAATCCATTAACTGACATGGAAAGTAGAACATTCCTAATCTGACAGAATAAAAATATCCAGTCAGATTAACCATAATTTCCAGAATTTTGAAACAAGTTTGCCCAACTTGAGGCTCCAGAGCATGTGTTATATGAAAGTTTATATATTAATTGGTATGAGAGAACAACAATATATTAGTATAATATACAGTTTGATTATAAACAGTGCAACTAAATTTCACTAATAAACCTTTGTTCAATTGAAGTATATATATCTTTACTTCTATATGAATAATTATAGGATCAGAGAAATAATATTTTGATAATGATCCTGTATAAGTAGAATTATCTATTAAAGGGCTCAAAGAGCATCTGATTACATAAATAATTCTAGTAATTTAAAGATGGATAAACAATAACAGTGTTAACCAGAATGAATCAGTAAATTAGTAGATCAGCACTTAAGTATTTATAATAGAAGATATTATATGTAATTAATTACTAAAGCATTTCGCCTACTATGAGGTATTATATGATTGATACTCCCCTATATAGTAATTTCGCATATTTCCCTACTGCTACCAGTTAGTAACAGTATTACAATAGCATAATCATGAGCAAGGACATATAGAATTAAATTGTGCATTTACAAATAGTGATGGTTATAGGAGGAGATACTGCTCAAGCAATTCCTATCTATCTCAAACTCAATAAGTTTAGATAACCATGGAGAGACTCCAACATTAATTAATAAACATCAATTTGCTTTCTAACAAATTATGTATAGGTATATATCTGGTTAGGCACAGAGAAATCTGTACTTCCATAAAGTTTAAATATCACATATTCTATTGCAGCAAGTTTCACTACTGTCTAGAGTTTATATATATATATATATATATATATATATATATATATATATATATATATATATATATATATGTGTGTGTGTGTGTGTGTGTGTGTGTGTGTGTGTGTGTGTGTGTGTGTGTATATATATATATATATATATATATATATATATATATATATATATATATATATATATATATATATATATATATATATATATATATATATATATATATATATATATATATATATATACATATATATATATATATATATATATATATATATATATATATATATATATATATGGGTTTCTATGAGTTAACGACACGCCGTTCCATCGACAGCCGGCAGATGGACTTCAAGTAACCGAAGCGTGAAAGGAACGAAACCTGAAACCAACGAGCGTGGAGTTAACGAGCGTCAAAGGAGAAACCGAAATCAACGAAAGTCAGTCAACCGACACCGGAGAAGCGAAATGTGTAAGGATGTGTATATATGCAGTAGTGATGGGCGTTAGGGTGCGAGTAAGGTAAGTGTCGATGTACACGGTCTGTGGGGATGGGGTGGGTTAAGTGAGTTAGGGTTAGGGCTCGGGTGGGTAAGTGTGTAGTAGTGATATCTTGTGGGTTAGGGGTGGGTTAAGTGAGTTAGGGTTAGGGCTCGGGTTGGGTAAGTGTGTAGTAGTGATATCTTGTGGGTTAGGGGTGGGTTAAGTGAGTTAGGGTTAGGGCTCGGGTTAGGTGAGTGTCTTGAGTGACGGACCTTAGGGTTAGGGTTTGGGTCAGGGTTGTCGATAGGTGTGCATGTCAGGTTTAGTGTTGCTTTGGTAGGAGTTTGGTTTGCTTGTGTTGTGTGTGTGATGTTTGGAGTGGGGATCCGTTTTGTTTTTTAATTATTGTTGTTGTGGTGTGGAGTGTATGAGGTGTATATAGGTAGCAGTATGTATGTAGTTGTGTATGTGTTTTTGTGGTAGTGATTGTACTTGCAGGTATGTGTTGTTTAGTGCTAGTATGTAGTTTAGACTTGTCGGTTGAGTGAGTTTCGTTTATGTTGGTTTTCATTGTTTTGATGTGTCGGTTAATTGAAGTCCATCTGCCGGCTGTCGATGGAACAACGTGTCGTTTATCTGATATGAACCCATATATATATATATATATATATATATATATATATATATATATATATATATATATACTCCTTTCCCCTTCATTTATTCCCTCCTTCTATTTCCCCTCAACTTCCTTTTTAGCATTTGTCATTATATTTCTAAAGCATTAAGTTGAAAATTTGAGCCCTGCACAATGAATCTTCGTTACTGCATATTTGATCTTCAGTCTTTTACCAAAGTCAGACTTAGTGATCTAATTAGTTACAATATTACTGTGTCTATGTATAAACTTTTATTTTCAACATCGTAGTTGCTGTCTTTTATATGTACGCATATATATATATATATATATATATATATATATATATATATATATGTACATATTCATATGCATCCCTACACACATAAGCACACACATATGCCTACATATAATTACACACATGTATGTTGATATGCATTCCCTGTAATTTTTTTTGTCAATAACAAAGACAGGCAGTGCATTTGAAAAACGTTTGGGAATGGAGTTAAAAGAAAACTCGCCGTCTTAATGTGTTGTTCAATTATTTATTGCTGTATTAACAGTCAATCTCTTATGACATATCTCAGGTACTGATGAGTATATTAGAGTCTATTATTACGAACTTTGTTGTGTGTAAATAATAAGTCAGACTTATTTTCATTTAACTTAAGCTTCAATAAATGTTCAAAGAGTTCTAGAAACCACTCATCTAGCTAAATATTTATTCACCACTCTTTTTCACCACTATTGTGTATGAGAACAAGGTGTCATTCCAACATTGGTAATCTACTAGGACTCTAACATTTTGAAATTAGCTTAACTAATTTATATTCCAAACTGCAGGGTGGCAATTATTTGTAACAGCACTAAGGATAGTAAAATAGCAAAAGTATTAATAACTTAGGTATGTATGCCACTTAAGCCAGTCTTTATAACAGCTATATTGTACATCTCCCCAGTAACAACACTGCAAAGCCGCACCAGATGGAGCAGACATCCCAAATCAAATCTGAAAGAACCTGTCCCCAAATGTGAAATGATGGTACTATGAAGTGGTTTTATACACTCCCTATGGCGGTACTTACTATTTAACTCACTGGATAAACTTTAACAGGAACAGTTTAGATGTATTTAGAGCCAATTGCAACTGAGTATTTATGATATATTCTAATAATTTGCCACCAGTTTATTTCTTTAATTAGGAGCATGTAAAAGCTAGCGATACAGTGTGATATTGTATCTCCTTACTGATGTCATGTTACTCAAAAAGAATATCACTTTACTAGAAATCTACTTGAGTGGATGAAACCTTTCTAGAAAATCCATAAAGGTAATTATGAAGTATTTTCTTATTTCTAAGCTATATTTGCCATTAATGATCAGTGTTTATAAATGGTGACAATTGTATTCAATCAGCTGTTCAACAGAAAGTTCTTCTCTTTCCTTCCTACTATTTATAGAATACCTGCGTTTAATTGTATGCAGATGCTTGTGTATAAAACAGGGTAGTGTTTAGCTATTAGTATTATGTTATGGAAAGTCAATTTATTTATTTTTTGGCCTGCTAACTTCCCAAAACACTCGATGGAATTTGAAATGCAACAATGACATCATCGTAGTTTACATAATCCCACCTTGGTTGCTATAGAGATCAGTTACTAGCGGATTTTATTTTTATTTAGAACAAATTGGTATTTCTACTAATTATTAATATTTAATCAAATGTCTTGTGTACTTTACATTCCAGACAACTTTCAAGCTGCTGAAGCAACAACACAGGCAAAGGAGATCTCCGTTACAAGTCAGCGTCACTCACACAGCTGACCACGTTGTTCTAATACAGTACCCAAACAAATTTTTTAATGCTATACAAAGTTCAGTTTACAGAACAACCACAAGAGCACTTGGATGCAGAGAGAAAAAGAAACTGCTCTTCAATTCAAAGTAACACTCAAGGTTACTGTTTCACGAAAGAAACAAATGGCAGTTTAAAATGTTAAAACGTTAAGCTGGAAACAAGATTAGGGAAAATAAATTATTTCAAGTTTAAATCATATACTGACAGAATGCTTGAAAAAAACAAGTGTTCTTTACAATATATACATAAAATCAAGTTCTGATATTATCTATTTCAGGTTTCTGATTAAACATACAGTAAATTAATCCTTCTCCCTTTTTTTTCTCATTTCCCTCACTCTTTCCCCTCAACCTCCCCTAATTAAAAAAAAGGTAAAGGAGAAAAGGAAGAGACAAGTCAAGAAAGAAATAAACATATGTGTGCAGGATCCAACTAACTATACATCCTAGGTAACACTAGCAGTTGTATCTAATAAGAATATAGTAATATTAATTTTAGATTGCAAGCTTCAGTGGTTAAATAAATGAAGAGTTATACAGGACAAGTAAAGTAATGATACATACTTCTTTAGGTTTCCATAAACATTTTATGATTTAGCTTGATCTTTGAGAGAATTAGGAAGTCCAGCATTTTTAGCTCCAGTTTTCATTTTCTTCTTTCTTACATCCATCCAGTTATTTTTTTTATGTGATCTTTTAAGGGTTGTAGATGGTGACCAGTCCATCCCTTCTGGGATTGTAATGATGTTGTTGTTTTGGATGAAAGAAACAGCTTCTTCAACACTGTTGAAAGATCTCATCTCGTTTTGATGGTAGATTTTGATTTTGGCTGGATAGACTAATTGTGCCTTAATTTTATTTTGCTTTAATAGTCTTACCAATGGCCAATAGCGTTTCCTTATTTCCAGGACTCTTGTAGAGTAATCATTATCTAACCTTATTTGGTTTCCTTTGAAAGACAAGGGACTTTTCCTCCAAGCTGTTTCCAGTATGAGTTCTTTATTTAAGAAGGATAGGAACTTCACAACTATGGATCTTGGAGAAGCATTAAGGGAAGGAGGGATAGGTTTCCCTATGGCTCTCGATCCTGTATGACAAACCTTCTTTTAAGTCCAAAAATTCAGGCAGCCAGGAATTTAGGAAGGAAATAATATCTTCTCCTTCTGTTTTTTCAGGGAAACCAAAGATTCTATTATTTGTTTTCCTCTCTCTGTTTTCAACATCATCTACTTTATTTATCAGCCAAGTGTTTTGTTGCAGAATGGCCTCACAGTAGAATTCATCTTCCTTATGTCTTTTATCCATATCATTCAGTGAAGACTCAATGTTCAGAAATTTGGATTGTTGGTGCTGGAGGATTTCCTTTAGAACATCAGTTTGTTGTTGACAGTTCATCTTTAAAGTTTCAAGGTTGTCAGTAAATCTGTCCATTTTTAAAGATAATTTCTGGAGAGAAGTAGATATAGACTGGATTTCTTTCCTTAGTGTAGAATCAGCATGTGAAGATTTTGAGTTGCTTATCTCTGCCCAGTTGTATAATCATTAATTATGACATTATTTTTTTTAAGAAAAAGCTCCAAAGTTGAAAATCTAGTAGATTATAGGTTCTCAAACAGATTGTATAACTTTTAAGAAGCTGATAATAGAATTTTAAATAATAATTTTCCTGTTATTGGTAGCTGATGTGGAGCTCAAGAAAAAAGCTGTTACCAGTTGGCCATTTAGGCTCTGCCCCCCCCCCCCCGGGTGGATGCTTCTTCTATGTAGTAAATTATTTATTTTCAAAGGCTTTTTGTATAAAGATGTTTCTAGTGATCCATTTTTATTCTTCATGAACGTTATATCAAGAAAATCTATCATCTCAGTAGATAGGTTTAAACCTCAAAAATTCATTCTTACCTGATATATATATATATATATATATATATATATATATATATATATATATAGAGTCAAAAAATAGATAAAATGTGGCCTTACTACCTTTCCATATCAAGAACAAATCATCAATAAATCGACAATAAAAATAATGTTCTCTCTAAATGGATTCTTACGTGACATTATGTGCTCATACTCCCACATATACATAACCATATTGGCAAACATATTGGCCACTGGTGTTCCCATTGCAACACATGCTTCTGTCTATACAACTGTTTTTTGGAACAAAAACATTATTAGATAGTATCATCTGCAATAATTCACATAGTGTAGACAGATATAGTTGTTCATATTCATTGAATTCCAGTAGTAATTTCTTTACGGATTGTATACCAAACTCTATAGGGATCACTGTAAACAAAGAATCTACATCTACAGTAACAAAATAACAATCTTTTAGATCTTTATTCACTGACCATTCATATAAGCCATGTAAGAAATCATTGCTGTCGTTCTAGTGACTCTTTGTATCCTGTTAAAATATCTAGACAGTTGAGAGGTATGAATGTGAAGTACATGGTTCAAACACAGTACAGAACAATATATCTACAGTGCAGAGTATTGTGATATCCCATTCCTGACATGCTGTACTAAAGCTTAGAAAATTATTTGTAACAGTACATGGACTACCATGTAAAATGAACACTCAGGGGAAAGTTTGTATATTGAATAGGACTACATAGATGAATACAGGAAAAACAACCTAATATACAGGAGATGAGGGCATGTGAATATAATATGGTTGTAGCAGCAACACAAATCACATATCTATATGGTACAGTAGGGACTATACAGTGAAAATGTGTTTTATGTGACTGTCACACAAGGTAACATAACAATGGAAGGATATATGTGTGAGATAAGCTTCCTTACATGAATAATGCAGAAGACATCTAACAGGGATCTGGCATACAATTGGGGTAGTGTGCAAACTGATATGCCTGAGTATGAGTATAATCTCAGCAGAGGTCTGCAGCAAGTGGGGCATAGATAAAGGCTTATGGAAAACATTAAAAGAACCAGCCAGAATTATGGACAAAATATCAAAATAATTCCACCAGTAATCCCATCACCTCTGACATAACAGATGTGATTTAGAGTGATAAGAGATGAATCTGCAGACACACACTTGAACAACTATTATGATATGTCCATAATCTATGAGGATAACCACACACTCTGTTCTGGAACTGTAACATCTGGTGGAGGTGTTAGGAGTGACACTGCTATACCTGTATACAGCATTATGCGTAATACAGGCTAGTTGACTGGTGTGCATGGCAGACACACACACACACACACACACACACATATATATATATATATATATATATATAAATATGTGTATATATATATATATATATATATATATATATATATATATATATATATATATATATATATATATATACACACATATATATTTTTATATATGTATGGCACAATCCACACTGTTACAAATGATATACATAAACAAGGAGGATAACCCAGAAGAATGGTAGGATGAGCAGCAAACCACTTTGTTGCATAAAAAAACAGCAGTCAAGTGTTTTCGTCTAGCTTACAGACTTCTTCAAAACTGCCATAATACTCAAAACCTAACACTTAAGAACATTTGAATTATTAATAAAAATGAATTAACCAGATTTTTATAAAAATACAATAATACAAATACAATGTGACTATAAAACAAATGCCATGTTGGTTTAAAATAGAAAAATCAACCATCTAAACTATTAAGCTTCAAAAGTGGCGTAATAGAACAAGCCTCATTAATAACAGGGGGTTCTATTGCATTAAGCTTAGGAATCCAATAAATCTTTCAAATAAAGATGTTCACCTAATATATAGCCTCAAGAATCTTTCAAAATATAATCTAAAACAACAAAATGAAATTTATGGTTAGGGGCATGCATATGTCTGTGCAGGCCATTAGAAGTTTTAGCTTTTGTGATGTCATTAGCATGTTCATACATTCTGTCTCACGACTTCCAAGAAGTTTTACCTATATAGCATTCCCTATTTGCCTGCATGTTACCATATTTATATGCATTGCATATCACACAGCATTTGATATTACTTTCTGTAACTTAAGTGATATATGTGTGGAAAATGTACTGAGACACCAAGGTTGCATTTCTTGGGAGCTGGCAATACAAGGCTGTATTGTAAATATGTGGTATATTGTTAGATAGAGCCTTCAGTTTCCAAATGTAATTTCTTGTTACAGACAGGAAATGGAAAGGAAATGTCAGTAACGCATAACAATATTTATTTTTCCACAGCATGGCAAGTGGCAGGTTTGTGTGATGGTTGGCAAAGTGTATACAAGATACACATGTTTGCTCTTAGCAAAGCAGTGTGCAAATACGGGTCACATTGCTAAAGTCTGACAGTAAGTACTGTGTCTATGAAACACACCTGTTGCTTAACTGACTCTGTGGCAGCATGTGTTAATGCACTGATACATTTCTTTTTGTGTCCAGATGATACTGGGTTCAAATCCAAGTGTATGTAATACTTTAAATACATTTACATAAACATTGTAAAGGCAATGACATGAATTCATTATAGTACATGTGTTGCTGTGTGATGGCATAGCACAACAGGGTTAAACTGCATTGCATGGCAGTAACCTCAGCATATGTTGACCCTCACCATTGCTGCATACTCATGCACAATGCGCACCTCCATGCAAACATAGAGCCCATAAAAGTGAAGGGATCCTTTGACTTTTCAGCAACTTATGTGTGCTGTGTGTATTCTATTTTATAAACAGATTAAAGTGAAGAAAATGAGCAGATAGGAAAGTGGTGAAATGGGGAGCAAGCAGGGTGAAGAACAAAGGGAAGGCAGGACAGGAATGTGCAGGAGGGAAGTAGGAAAGAACCATAGCTATCAATTTATTTAACAGTATAAACTGTAAATATGAGCAGAATATTAACTGAATTTGGACTGTCACCTCCACAGATAGGAGTGACCACAATGCAATCATGTTGTATAGCCAGTTGGACTAAATCAAGTGTATCAAGAAGCCATGTGCATGAAATGGAGAGCTGTGTATGTGATGATTTTTTTTGTGGGACAGGTGACCATTTGTTTTTTTATTTAAGAGAGGGGGGAATGTTGGGGAAAGAATGTAGGTATGTCTGGGTCAGGTAAGTTGGGTAGGTGATAAAGCAATTCCTGACAGACAAGACAAACAAAACAAGAGACAGGGATGGTGATGGACACAAATGTTTGTGGGACACTATGATTGGGGTCACAGTGGGGACAACCCACACCCACTGTCATCAAGCTTGTAGATGGTGAAAATCAAGTCCTCACTCACTGGACTGCATCACTGTCACATTACTTTGCAGGCAGCTGAAGTGCTTCAAGTCTCCTCATCCTCCTTTAGAACATAAGGGACAGCAGCCTTGCCCTCAGGTGTAGGCATGCACCAGTGGTGTGCTGCACCACCTTATGCACCATCACTGACAACTTGCTACAATGATAAAATCTCTACTTCTGCCTCTGCTCCCAGAGGGTACTGCTGGACCAGCCTCTGGGGCAGGACTACCTGAGGGTGCAGGTAGTTCAGGGGCAGCAAAGGCAGTGCTACCAGGTTGGCTCCCAGATATGTTGGGCATCGATGCTGGAGCCGGTGAAGCAGGGACAGGCTGAGTCACTGAGGCTGGCCTACCCTGCTGTGCTGTGGAGCATTTAGTAATGTGGTACACATGAATGATATGGAAACATTTTTGATGACACATAATAAAAATAAAAAATAAAATGAAATAAAGTTAAAAAAATAAAATAAAAGAAAAGAAAAGAAAAATTAAAAAGAAAAGAAAAGAAAAATAAAGAAAATAAAAAAGAGAGATAAGGGTTGGGGTGAGAGAAAAAAAAGATAAGGTTAGTACCATCAGATGTGATGTATAACGCATTAATACAATTATACAACTCTATTATCTTAAGTTTTACATTTAGGTCCACCTCCTATCAGATACACATTCCACTATAAATAAGTGAAAGTAATCCTTGAAATGTGCATATATTGCACATATACGTGTTCCAGTTATACAGATTACAGTTTATGGGTGGGCATTTGTGCCACTGGTATAGACTTAATGTAACTATTAATGAATAACTAACAGCATTGTATAGTTGTAAATTGTGGTATTTGAACCTAAAACTTCAAACTAAAGTCTAATATTGGACTCTTACAATTAGTTTGTGCTGCAGACTAATGAATGCATACTTGCTTTTACAGGTGGGATATACATGCTCAGTTTGATACAACTCTATAAAATACCAAAAAAAGCTATCTTTCACTTTTAATGTTACAATAACACTTCTATTCTGCTGCATACAAACCACTTGCTTCCCTCAGTCTCTCAAGTTTAGTCCTGTGGGCCCGGACATTGAACTCCTAATCACTGGCAGCTGGAAAAAAGCAGAAAAGAACAGGAGACCATTATGCATATCAGTCTTCCTATATTCAGCTTTCTAAGTTCTATTATAACATGGGACCATGTATATGGCAATCCTACACTTAACACCTGTCACTACAAGAATCTTGAAATAGTAATTGCCCTTGTTTCAGTTCATTACTATAAATCACAATGTCACAACAGTAAAAGAAAGGCTGTAAACCCTGTACTAGAACCCAGGACTATCTATAATGCAGCCCTACACCTACACCTGCTGCCGCAGGACTAGTTACATGACTTTTGCTAATTTACTAATGATTTTTAAGGTCTCTCTGTTAACCGCCATGCAACTCTGCATAGCTCATTTGCACGGTGCCCATTAGAATTACTTGAAAGGATTTTGTTTCTATTTCAGCTGTCTAGGTCCTGTCTTCTTCCTGTGTGGTCCAGCTGTCCAGTTTGCACACTGCTGTACTTCACATAAATGAGATAAGCAGAGCCAAATCCACCACTCATTTTTTTCTGTTACCCTGATGGTGCTAAGTGCCATATTGTGCAAACTCTGGCCTCCCCCCCCAAAAAAAAACAGAACATTAAAAAAAAAAAAAAACAGAAAGGGAGAAAATGACAAAAAAAGGACAAGTAGTTGAAAAGAGGAAAATCAATATATGATATGCACGCAAGAAAAGGTGGTTCACATGATATACATCTACAAAGATCTGGATTTGAACTCTCACTCCAATGAATCTTCAAAACACAGGATGAGAGCCTTATCCTTTTTTCTACATAAACAACTTTGCAGCCAGGAAATGAAATCATTCTGCACACAACCAACTGCAGCATCATCTACAGTAATGTAAAATCATACAACTGTTATTTGTACATTTGTTATATTTAGATGTAGTACACTTAGTGGCCACACAGCCTGTAAGATTATTGCTTAAAAATATACAGCTCTGTCCTACCTTTCTGTGCTTGTTGGTCATTCTTCAGTAATCTGAGCCATGCAGTGTGTAAGCCATTCTATATCACTGGCCTTAAAATGTGTGAGGATATTAACTGGACATAATATCATATGCAGTTGCCAACAAATGAAGGCAGGTTGGAAGCTACTGAATGTAACCTGTGAATTGTGTGCTGCCTAATTATATTTCCAACCTTCCATCTAACACTTTGTAGATCTAACCTGACACACCAATTGAATGTAAGACAGCTTGGACTGCTGTTGCTGCTGTTGTGTCCTCCTTCTCCCAACCAGTGATCATTCACATTTGCAATCCATTAAAAACAAACATTGAGGGAGTGCCTGCACTGTGTTTACATCTCCTACAGTATTTGGGATTCAGTAGTTGTAATCAGTTCACACCTCATTTGCATCTTCACCATGCTAATATCCCTGAATCTACGCCATATAAAAAGGCAACTGTTTAGCTAGGCAAACTGATGGTGAGGAGCCTTGTTTATGTGGAGAAAACTGAACATATGCTATTACTTTGGGATATATCTGCACAGAAGATTACTGAACTTCAGAAGGTATGCTTACATTTTGTCAGCTACATACTGCACATGTCAGAATGTAATTATGAAAAATCTGAAGCAAAGGCTTTTACACTTTTATCTGTATGCATTAGTTAGAAGTGTTCTGATGTCATGGGCACGTGCGCTAAGGCATTTTACAGGTATACATGAAAATTGAATGCTCTGAGATAAATATGTGCTCATGTTTCAGAAACAGTTCCTCTGATAGCACTTTTAGCATTACAAAGATAGTTTCTAGCAAAATGTGTAATTTTCCTTTTCTTTTGGGGGGCAAAGCTGAGTTACTGTTATGGCACAAATGGTTTACTATCACATGTTAGTTCATCTTTTAGATGAACAAAGTATGTGCGAAAACTACTTGGCGAAACTGGTAGGGTGACCACCACCATGCCAAAGCTGACATGGGTGAATGGCTGCTGTTGTCAGCTCCAACATTGCGGTGCAGATCGCACTATAGTGGGGATGGGAAAATGTATCCTTATCCTCACTGTAGTGTGATCTTGGAGTTTGTCTATATAAGTAGGGGGATGGGGGGGTGCAGACCCCTGCATGGGGGGTGCAGGGGGGCTTGACCCCTGCAAAAACCTGTTGTAGAATGTTGCATAGGTAGGAGCATTTCAGTGTAAGTCGGCATTTTCGACATTCAACTGCATTGAAATGCTCGGTTCAACATTAACATTGTACGGTGTTCATATTTCCGAACATTTGGTTCAGACATCTGTACATTCAAACAATGTTATATCAAACATGTAAACCGGCACAAACAAAGATATGTTGCTATTATTACTCTCCTTTTTTTTGCAACCAGCCTGTTGTTCGTGTTTCACATCTGTAGACTGTTTTATGTTTCTCCAGTGGGTAATACTGAGAGGCTACCTTTTCTGTTGTATCTTGGAACAGTTATTTTGCAGTTATGTGATACTTATATGTATTATCCTTTTCTTGTCTTTTAGGACACATAGGAGTATGCCACCCAGGTGTGTCAATCCTCAGAGACCACCCTTCACTGATGCTGAAAATCAGGTGATAGTGAATGCCTTTAGGCAGCATGGTGCCTTCCTGCTTGAAAGGAGATGGGGAGATACAAAATGCAGAAAGCAAATTTGGCAGCAGATTGTGGATGATGTGAATGCCATGGGTGGCCAAGGCAGGACATATGAGCAGGTGAACCATAGGACCACTGACATGATCACATCTGCATGCAGGAGAGCAGCTGCATTGGGCCATGACCAGATTGTTACTGGGGGAAGTCCTGCCTTGTAGCCACTACTAACACTGAATGAAGAGTTCCTGGACACCGTCAAGTATCTAGACAGCTCTCAGGAGAGTGCAGAACAACATGTAGTGGACTTTGGTGCAACAGTGTCAGGGACTGCTAGAATCTAAACAGTTGAGTATTGTTGTATAGTAAAACAATTGAAATCAATACGTTACTTCTGTGTCACAAGATTTTTTTTCAGGGTGATTGAAGATTGCTACAGTTAACAGCACATTCAGATTGATTAGCTTAGGTTGAAATTGTCAGTCAAGGTCTTCTTGAAAGTATAGCTAATTGACATATAAAGGGGTAAAAGTATTACCCTGTGTGTTACTGTTAATTGTAATGATGTTCCCCTTACTATTTGCTTACCTCCTTCCAAGACCAACTGGCTTGCAGAGGAGAATCTCATCTGCACATGATAAACCAAACATTTTTATGTCATTACTGTTGAGCAATTTAAAGAAATATATTAGTGTGTGATGTTGATGTCAGGCCTGTTGTGTGTCTTGCTGTATTGTCTGTAATAATGATACCACTATTCATTTTTAGCATATATTGGACTATAATAGTGTAGATATTCATTTTTCCTGTGTTTGTTGGTTTTCATCACGTGATCATGACAATGAAAGTGTGGGACCACTGCCACCTGATGTCATTGTTTTAGCAGACTCTGATGATGATGGTGGCCAAACAGAGGTACAGTTAGGGGGTGTAGATGTTGAGTTTGACACTGAGCTTGACATACAGCCATCCCTGAAGTTCCATTGGACACGACCAGTAGGCCACCGCCTACCCATTCCAAAGAGTCGACAGATATTGGGCAGGTGGAGGGCAAGACAATTGAGCAGGGAAGTGCGGTTACTGCTGGTTCAGTACCTGTTGACTCTGGCCATAGCCAGATTGCAGAGTGAGGTGCTACAAAGGAGGGGTGTTAGGAGTGCTCAGAGAATGCCTGGTATCCTTCATCCACCTGATCCAAGTGTCTCTTCCTGTTCCACTCAACATATGTTCAGGACCATAATGGAGGCAAAGGCACATTCTGATAGGTGTTCCAGACAATGCTCAGAGTTGTAGATGGGCACAGGCTGACATGTGTGACTGCCTCTACAGTATTGCTGATTCAATGGATCGGATGAATGACTCATTGGAACATAGAGTGTTTGTGATGGAACAAGGGGTGACTGTCATGGAACAAGCATTGACTGTGATGGAAAGTCTACTAGGAGGGGAACAGCATCCTCATGGGTGTAGATCAACCACAACATCTGCTGTTAGCCAATGTGACCATGCCTGATCATACTCCCATAGCGGCAGTACTTCTGATCCATCAGTGGTTGAGCTGTTTACACCCAGATGTGGCAGACCATGGGATCATGGTCCTGGGTGTCCCCGTGAAGGGAGCTCATCCAGTAGACATTATTTTTGTTCAGGTAGCAGCAGTGCATTTCACTGTGGCATGGACATGTCAGTGCATAGGTCAGGGATGACAATAATGAACTGCCACCTCTACCATGCACAGCTCACACCTGTCTGACATACCAAGACATAAAGTTTCCACAGAGCTTGGCTGTGTTCATGCAGGCACACACACACACACACACACACACACACACCAATTTCCATTGAGGGACTCCTACAGACAGACAGACAGACCCCCCCAGACACACACACACACACACACACACACACACACACACACACACACACACACACACACACAACAGGTACATTGTTCAGAAGTGCAGCTTAAAACTCATTTTGTCTCACTGGCAACTTGTTGCTTTATCTGAATGTCTGCCTGCTTCTCACACATGCATTCACCAAACCTTTGTGTCAACCAAGGCTTCCTGCCTCCCACAACACCATGTGCAAGTGATGATAACTGTGCCATATACCTGTTTTTTATATTTGGATTCAGGGATACATAAGCTTTGTGTCTGATGCTCAGGGTGCATAGCTGACTTAGCGCTTAGCATATCTGCATTTGTGGTGTTGAACTGGTACCTTTGACTTATATTGGCCATGGAAAGTTAGACAGTAGATAGCATCAAACTTTCCCAGCTGTATTCTGCATGATCTTGTGAGGGTTGTGAAGTCAGAAGCTACAGTGTGTCTCATTACTTTCTAACTTCTCTCATTAATGATTTTCTAGTACAAATGTATGGTGCTAAACTGAGGGCATGCAGTGATCATCAGTACTTTTGAGAGGTAAAACTGTGTAAATCTTTGATGTTTGAGGGCTGTTACTTAATAATGGACATATATAAGTCAATTAAATCTCTGCTGTTACATGTTAATGTAATTTCTGTACAAATCTCCCACCTTTTACTTGCTTACAGTACCATGTAATGAAATACAAGGATATGCAACTCATTCATATTATTACACAATACACTCCAGGTTAAAGACTTACCTTGTAAATGCAGCAGTTGCCACAGTTTTAGTTCAGGGCTGACTCTGTTTGATAAAAGTACTACACAGTCGATACATGGGGAGGTAAAGGTTGTGAGAGTTGCTTGGCATCAATGTTACTATATGTATGTGTGTAGGAGGAAGGTTTTAGGCTCCTAGGTGATGAGTGAGTCTGCTATGAGTTGTCCCTTAGCCAATGTGAGGGCATATTGAGCATGCCTATGTCTGCCTACACCCACAGCAGCTGACAGTTCCCCCTCTGACTCCTCATCTGTCTGTGGCTGTGGTGAACTTGACATTGGTGGTGGGTTGTGTGCTCCCTTCCTCTTGCTGACTCTGCTGAAATTGTTTTCTCAAGATGATGTTGTGTAGCATGGCACATACTGTGAATATTTCAGTACATGTCCATGGATTGTACTGCAGGGCTACCCCAGATATTTTTAGGCACCAGAACCATGACTTTAGCAGTCCAAACACATGCTCTATGATATTTCTGGTTTAAGTGTATGCCTCATTATGGCTTACTTCAGTGTTGGTGTACAAATTTCAGATGGGTGTCATCAGCCACGGTTCCAGTGTATAACTTGTATCCGACAGTAAATGACCAGTAGGATATCCTTCCAGTGAACATCTGGTATAGTTGGGAGGTGTGCCAGATATGTGAGTCTTGGTAACTGCCAGGGTTGCCAGCACACACATTCAAGATGATTCCCTTGGCATTATATACGACTTGGCAGTTAACAGAGTAGTAGCCCTTTCTGTTTATGTAGAGCCTATCCTATTCCCTGGGTGGTGCCTTAAGCTCTATATATGTGCAATCTATAGCAAGCAGTACTTCAGGGTAGTGCACTCTACTGGAGAACTCCTGCATATTTCTGGCCCTCTCCTTGGGAATACTGGGAAAATATATGTGGTCACTGGCATGTTGAAGCACAGCATTCAGGAATTGATGGAGGATCCTGCATGCTGATGCCTGTAATACCCCCCGCATGCCCCCTATTATTCTCTGAAAGGTACCCATAGCTGAGATTTTAAATGCTACACATACCTTTGTTTCCACTGGGATGAGTTCCCCTCGGTTGGCCCTGGATCTGAGTTGATGTCAGCAGAGGTTGCAGAGTTCCTGTGGTGTGTCCCTATCCACCATGTAGTGCTCTAAAATTTCCACATCATGTAGGTTGTGAAAAGTTAAACAGGGCCTGAAAACTCTTCTCCTTCTTGGCCTTGGTCTTTTAGCAGCAGCTGCAGAATAGTCTTCAGCCTGTTGCACATACCAATGAATTAAAGCAGGAGCAACCCCTAACATTCTTTCCATGCAGACTCTTTTCTGCGGCTGCATTCCAGTATGCTTTGGAATTCACAGGGAAAACCAGCACTGAGTCTACACAGTTGCTTTATAGCTTGTTGAATAGCTCCACTGTGTTGGCTTGGTTGATTAATATGCAATTCAGCTGCTTTTGATGTAATTAGTATGCCACAGTGTTTATCTTGTTTGAGCGGCGGTGCGTGCCTCTATACAGCTCTTACTGAATCTAAAACTGTGTGCCGCCATATAAGGTTTATTGAATTAGGCTGATGGTATATACAGGGATGTTATTGTTGAATAGTTTGCTATAAATGTTGAAAAGGTTTGTATTCATAACTTTGAGACAGCATAAAATATTTCTCTTTGGATCATCTGCAAATAGCTTGAAATTTGGGGGCTACTTTTCTTGCAGTTGTTTCATCATGTGATTAAGTGCCTTTTTAAAAGTTTTCCATTTAAACTTTATTGTAAATAATGCAACTTTTGAACAATATAGCCAAATGAAAACATCAAGCATACAGAATGTTCCCAATAACTGAAGTAACCATCTAAGGAATTGATAATTTTTAAAAAAGTGAACCAAACACAATTGACAGAAATAAAATGATTAATAACTACATACAAATAAGAGAGCGAGGAAGGCTGGTTGATATAACAGTTATCAAACATGACCATAACATCAGTAAAGTTGATAGAGTATGAAAGTGATAGTAAGGATGATTCTTAAATGACAGTAGTTGGAGTGCAAGTGGATCAAGAGGCAATAAATTCATTACAACAATAAAGAAAAAAAAGATACTTCTCAACTGAAATAATCTGGAAAGGTATTATGACTGGTGTAATAACATCTCTTGAAAGTTAGACCACATAGAGCAGCTGATGGAAATCCAGGATTGGTAATTCCTTGAGGGAATACCTGCAGACTGTCTAGGTTATTCCATAATAAAATAATAGCCATGCCTGGAAAGCCAGGTTAGAAGTCCAGAATCTGAAATTGAGGATGGTTATTTCAATACTGAGGCATTATAGGTACTGACTGAAGATGAAGTAAGTTGGAGTAACCACAGGAGATAAGGGGTATTGCCCTGTCAGATTACAGGAGAAAGCCTTTCCATCAAAAAAGATTTAACATGGGGAAAGGGTTGTCCTTTAAAGGAACTCAGCCATATATTAATCACAGCCTATAGTTGGTAAACTGTGGTGAATTCCCAAAACTTTTGATCTAAACCAGGAGTATTTAATTGCATGCCTAACAGCTTACAATGATCACCAAGCATGTATCTGGAGTCCAGTATTCATTGCTCACCCACAATCATATAGCTAGAGGAAGGGTCTAAGGCAATGGTTTCATTCAGAAAAGTGGTATAATATGACTCAGAGACTTCCCTGCTCAATTGCTGTTTCCAGGAGTGGAGAGAGGCCTGTGTATCATTTATATGATGTGATATCAACAATGTATAAATACTGGATGCTTTGAAGACTCTACTTAACTCATTTATTAACTTGCTTCTAAGTAGTAGAGTGCAAAGTAGAAGGGGTATGTGTGGAATAGGAGTGAGAAAAGTTGATCTGTGTATCATATACCTAAGCCTTAAACATTTCCAGAAATCTAATACAGATAAGTCCCAGGTTTTTTGTAGGTCCTCAAATGTAACTAATATCCTTATTATCCAATGAATGTTCTATTAAATGATTGCCATCCAAGAGGAAATAGGGGTTATTCCACAGGAGAATAAAAGAACTCCATATGCCGGGGCAATTAATAATTTTTTTTTGGGGGGGGTGATATAAGATCTTGATGAGAACAATTAATAGAGTGCCAGGATTTCTGGTATTTGGGGAGGGATTTCTGATACCAACTTAGAGTCCAGGGAGAAATTTACTTCAGAATTGAGGCTTCTACACAATGGTGGTGAGGAGGGGGCTGCACAATTTAATGAGAAAAGCTGTAATAGCAAAAAGACTTTGGCATAACTGACCCAATCTATAATTTCTATCCCAGAAAATTGGGTGGGACCTCATTGTATACTGCATTTTACCCTTTGCCGACCTCCAACCCATATATAAGATAAAACTAAGGCTAATAGTTTCTTTAATCTCAAGCAAGCAGGTGGGGTAGGGATATTATGAAAGACATTGAATATAAAGGAAGTGAGAATAACACTATGTAGTGCATTAAGGAAATAGGGAGGTGATGCCAAAAGTAAACCCAAACAAGAGTATTATCGCAGATATCCTTGAAATTAATTCTAAGCATCTCCTGTATACCAGAGTATAATTTGACACCAAGACAATAAGGATAAGATCCTGACCAACATGAGGGTACTGGATTATTGAATTATTTAAGAGTTTTTCTGAGAGATTGCAAAAAACGTTTAGTCATGGAAACGTTGATCTTTAAGTCTGAGTGATTCTCAAAGGCTTTGAACTGGTCACACATCAGAATAATGTCTGATACTGTGGGCTGGGTGTTGGTATAATGGTTAAGGTGTTTATCTCACAGGCAAGAGATACAGGGTTTGATTCTCCCTAAGGGAAATTGGCTAGGTTGAAAATAGTCCACATGGGCAGTTAGCCTAGTACCTACGTTTGAACTTATGAACAAGAGTCCACTCTCAAGATGACACAAATATCTCTGAACATAAACTAACCCTTTAATACTATTAGATGTGTTAAGAACTCTGTTCAATGGTTCATTGGCAAGCAAAAAAAGGGCAAGTGATAGGCGTAAGCCTTGACAACGACACTTCTCCAGAGGAAGGGGGAAAGATGGCATACTATTAGTGAAGACACAAGCTTTAAGATGAGACTACATTGCTTGAAAAGAGTAAATAGAAACAGCTGGAAACCTCATTCTCTGTATAACTAATTAAGTATAGGACTAATGAATGGAATTAAAGACCTTCCCTACATCGACAAATAATGCAGAAATGGGATCTGGCCTTGTAGGTAAAGAAATTGTGCATAAATGGACTGCACTGCTCCTTCCCTTAATAAAACCAGCATGAGTATCAGAAATTGTATCTTGTAATTTCTGATAGTAATGCTTCTATAGTTATTAGTCAGGGGAGCATACTTGCCCAATTTTGAGAATCAAAGGGATAGTAGAAAGGGTAGAACAGTAGTTGATGGATTTGGGGGGAAGGAAAAAAATAATAACTGGGCAAAGGGTTCACTAAGTATATCTTGTAAAGAAGTACATAACTCTGTGTTTAAACCACCAGGCCCAGATTTCCCCTTCTGAAATGACAGTATTACATGTTTGATTTTATTCACTGATATAGAGACTGTTAGATTAGTCTGTTGCTGTTGTGAAAGTACAGGGAGTTCAACCTTACTCAGAAAAGATTTCAAGCACTCTGCTGGGATCTTCCATTGCTGTGTCATCTCAATAAAACCGTGCATAGAACTCATGGAAAATGTTATTAATCCCTGTGGGGGAAGAATTTATCAGATATCTTGGAGAACACCTCACCCTGGACATAACTACCTAATTTCTCCTCGGACTATGTCTATGGGCCAAGAATTTACCAGGTCTAGTCCCAACAGCCCATGCTTGTCCTGTAGCTTGCTTTAAAAAAGAAAATATCACTCTTGGAGAAGAATATTAAGAAGGTGATGGGCTGATTTATATAGTTTAATAAGAGAAGGATATTTGACTCTGGATAATTTACATTGGGATGAGAGGCATTTAACAAGGAGGCCCTGCTTATCAGTCCTATTTATAAATGAGTCTAGTAGCATTGCCTATGCACATGAACACAGGTTAATCCATTCTAAAGGAGTCCTACCCCACATTTATAAGGATACTAGAAAGACAGTTTAGAAGTATACATTTTTTCACTCCTTCTGTAATGACGTTCAATAGATAACTTTCCTTGATAATCAAGGGATATATTCTCCAAGATTTAGACCCTTTGAAAAAATATTCAGGGGAGATTTTGAGTTAAACAGCTTGCTGATCAATGGCAGGGGGTGGTATGTTGTCAGCATGGCCTCTAAAATGATTAAAGCAACAGAAGTGAGGAAGTAATCTCTTGTACTACCTAAAGCACCATGGGGAGAGGTTTAGCAAGCACCAAATATCCACTAGAGATATATGATTACTAATCTTATGAAGGGTGTTTGGAGCCTTAATATGTGTTTCACTGTTAGAAATCTATTTGTAACTGAGTCAAAAAACACATTAATATCCCTTGTCAAAATTATTCTACATAGGTACCCTCCTCCTCTCTATTAGTTTCTACTTTACTACATAAATCAGTAAAACAAAAGGATGGGTCATTGTGAATAGGGCCATATATTGAACCTGAGATCTACATTCTTTCAGAAAAGGAAAATAACCCTAAAACCAGTCCAAAAGAATAAAACAAGAACCACAAATAGTGAAGCCAAAGTCTCAGGAACCACATAAACCAAGGTGCAAACCACAAATCCAATTTATTGACAGCAAAAACAAACCAAATGCAGTCAAGTGCTTTCATCTTTAACAAAGACTTCTTCAGAACTACTTAACATGGTGATTTCCAGCCTTAAATAATCCTAATAAATCATGTGATGAAACATGTGATCAAACATTCACATGACTCAACTTTAGTTTAGTAAACACATTGATTAAAAAACAAGAATTCTTGTGAATATCAAGTTAAATTGGATCAAAAATTAACATAGCTATAACAATACAAATTAAAAATGAAAATAAAAATAATGTTGAGAACAAAAATGGTAAAAAAGTCAGTGTTACAATGACAAATGTATGAGTGACATGACATAATCAGCTCTCAAGACTTTTTAACTTTAATATAGGTGTAATAGAACAACATTCATTCAAACCGGGGGAGGGGGGGTAAGGGCATCACACACAAGAATCCATATGAGCTTTTTCTTGAGAAGATGTTCATCAGTGTAAAAGCCCCTTAGGTCTGGTTCCAAGAAATCAATCACCACAAACTTAAAAAGGTGACCAGGAAAGGAAGGAATATGTCTGTACAGTGCGTTAATTGTCTTCCCTTTCTTGATTTCAATGAGATGTTCATATATTCTCTCTTTCAAAGCTCGACCAGTCTTGCCAGTGTAAAACACTTTGCACTGTTGGCAAAGTGTACCATAAACCAATCCCTTGGATGAGCAATTAAAATATTTTTTCACCTCACATTTCTTGTATTTGATGAAAAAAGACTCACAACAGAGAATATGATGACAGTAGTTACAGTGCATTTATACATACCTTTTGGTCTATTGGTACAAAATTTGCCCAAATTCATTTCTAATAAACGTTTAAAACATTTGTCTTTCCTAAATACTGTCTTAAGTTTGGAACCAAACGGTAAATTACCATCACCGATGGAAGTAACAATAGGCCAAAATTAATTAACCACATCAACAATGTGGTAAGCTTTTAAAGAAAAAGTAACAATCAAGGCTTGTTCATGCAACCTAACTGAATTATAATCATAAGATGTCATTGGCCCTACTGAAGATAAGGAATGACTGGAGTTATCAAAGATTGGTAACAGGGAACAGTACAGACCCTTACTCCTTATGTCACATACTTCATCTTTGATGGGTGCTAAGAAGTCTGGTGGATAACCTCTGTGGATAAACATATCCAAAAGTTTTTCATCTACACCAAAAATACTGCATCATCAGATATCATCCGAGTGAGTTGGACTAGTTGTCCCTTGACAACTGCTCTTTTTTGAAATTTGGGATGCCAACTGTCATAGTGAAGATAAGAACTGGAAAAAGTTTTCTTCCGAAAAATATTGGAGCTAAAGCAACCCTTTGAATAATCTTTTGAAACCAGAAGGTCAAGAAATGCCATCTTGTCCTTGTCAAAATTGCGAGTAAATTTAAGAAAGGGGGTGCTGTTGTTGATGTACACAAAAAAATCATTCAGAATAATTCAAAGATGGCTGCATTCTGTAAACACTGCTAATACACAGCTCTTCAATACTTTTGGAATAAAATCAACCCAGAGGAAATACCAGGATCTATTCAAGCACAATATTCTGAGTTAACAACTCTAACTTATATCCAGGAAACCAGAAAAGAGAAAATAAACCTGAAGATTAAGTAATTCTGTCAAGATTACAACAGATTAACTGGAGTTGATATAAGAGACAAAGGAAATAAGCCCTGTGCTCAGGGCACTCTACACATTCACCAATAAACTAAGATGCTTTACTTCCACAAAATGTCAAAAGAAGATAAAAACACGGACATTACAACAATGAAGACTAAAATCTCAGAATTATTATCTCCTGAGAAAGATCTGAGCTCCACAAGGCAGAAAATAACAAAACAACAAGACACTACAAAACCAGGGAATAAAAACAAACCAGATCAACTAGCAAACATGGTTGATATAAAAGCAGCCTTACTGCCTATTCAAGAGGCCATAAAAGAAATGTCTACTCAACTGCAATCATTTGGAACTTCCTTCAACCAAATCTTGGAAAGAATGGACAAATATGAAGTTAGAACTGCGGATAATGAGGAAAAAATAGCCCTTCTATCCAAAAAAGCTGACTCACATGAAGCTGATATACAAACAATGCAAGCTAAAATTATTGATTTGGAAGCAAGATCCAGAAGGAATAACATAATCATTAGAGGCATGCCGGAAAATATACAGCATAATGAACTGATTCCCTCTCTCATTCAGATGTTTGTAACACTATTTAAAGACCAAAAAACAGCCCAGCAAATATTACTTGAGAGAGCACACAGAGCCCTGAGAGAATCTCAAACTTCAAATACTCCAAGACCAGTCTATGCTAAACTACTTAACTTCCAAAATGTTAATAACATATTATTTTCTGCAAAGAAGAATGGAGGACCCTTAATTTGGAACAATAATAGAATCTCTCTAGCCCAGGACTTGCCTTTTCAAATTAGACATGCCAGACAGCTCATGCCTCCTTACTGTAAATTTTTGATTGACAAAAATCTGAAATTTCCAATGAAGTATCCAAATACCTTACTATTTTCTGTGGATGGGGTTAAATACTCAGTTGTCAATAATATAGAAGCAAAATCTACCTTTATGACTGTTTTTAAAAGGATTCCTGCCTTAGACAACTAGCTTCACTCTCTGATGCGATTATCGAGCCTCCGAGACCGGATATGTGACAGAATAACAGCCGATGTCTTCATATTAATGTAACTCCTTCTGCCTTACCCTAGAGCGTATTTTTAGAATGGCACGACATTATTTCTCACTCTCCAAGCCATGAGAGCCCCAACAGGAAGTGTACAGCATGCGCGACATGCTCATATTTCCCACGGGAGAAACTGAAAGCTTCTATACTGCTCCAGTGGCCATTTTAAGTGGTGGCACTTCTGGAAGTCCGTCGGCATTGAGAATCCCCCTTCAAGAAGCTAAGTAATCGGCTTAGCTACCTAGAAGTCCAAAAAGAAGGACAATAGAACTGTTAAAAAAAAAAAAAAAAAAAGTTAACTACAGATGTGAAATCTTTAAAATGTATAATATACAGTTAAATTACATATACCCTCTCCACATAATTACCAATTACTGTTTTTAAATGTCATCAAACATAATTAATGTGCCAAGCTTTACATAGAATTTATAGAGATGTTAAACTTCACCATACTGCCAAATAGTCTTGAAATTGTTTAAGTTGATTACATCAACTCACACATACCTAAATGACTACAATATTGAGTTTAAATTGTAAGGTTTAATCACATCTATGATAAATTTAACACAGTTAGATGCATTCTTTTTATACATCTGCAACTTTACTTTGTTGATGAACAGTAAGAACCTTTTTACCTCTGCAAGTACGAAGTTTGGTAAACACAGCTAACATATGCATTACTAAGGCTGATATGCCTTACAAACGGTACCCTATTTTGTTGGATGCATGAGTAATGAGTTAAGAAAAGAATACCTCACCAATAAAAATGGTGTGTTGCAACACAACAAGACATCTAGAGTAGCACTGATGCAGCAAGATAGTAAAAGATCAAACTCAATGTTACATGTGGATATTGTAATCTCTATATGCTATTTACAGTTAATGACTTACTTAGGGAGCAGGGTAATGGTCTCATAACAATTTAATATTACAAAACTGTTTATACAATAATGTAAATGGGCTTTCTCTATATTGCTTAAAACTGTTTCATGTACTTTGCATGTGCAGTAATACACTCCAGTAATGTACAAGCATGATTTATTACACCTTCAGAGGTTATGGGTACTTAGCTACCAGACGTTAAGGACTTGAAGGTATTTAAGTGCACCTCTACTATGACACATTATGGTTAGTCTCAGTTCACTTGAATATATTTACTACATAAACATGTCTGGTTCTGAAATTAAAACAAAATAAGTCTGCTTAACTTGGGTGATAAAGAAGATGCATATTTTAAGCTATTAAGTATAATACAGAGTTTAGTCTGGAACTAGATGCTCTCTTCTATTATATATTAGACAATGCATTAAGGGTAGTAGAGTATTTATTTTCTTTTTTGTCTCCATCTTACCTTCCACAGTGATCTCCAAGGATGGCCTAAATACTGATGACTATATTCTTGTATGTGCATGTGTATATTGTTATATAATTATACTGTCTTCTTTAGGGCTCATCAGAATAAGAATGTGTAAAATGAAACAACTGACATATGCTGAAACTGTTGTAGAGAAATGTAGCGTTAAGATCTTTTTTTTTAATAAGGCCATTCAAGATTTAAGCATCTTAGGGCAAAGGTAATAAAACAGATGAAAGTAATGACTCTGGGGATAATAATCAAGAATGAAGAAACTTTCAAATAATATCAGAGATAAATTTCTTAAAGAGATACTACCTGCCATTAGGAAAGATCAAACCTGGCTAAAATGGACTATTTAAACTTGATACCTTATTATAAAACTCATAAGAAGAGTTTTGGATTATAATAGTAGTGTTTGTTAGGGGATGGGTGGGTTAGGCTTTGTACAAGTAGTTGTAGGACATGCAGGGCCATTAAGATTCTTTTACTTCTTAAAGATTGATATTCAAGGTATATATGTACTAGTAATACAAACAAATGCAAAAATCAAAACTTGCCAGGTCCTGTTAAATTCCTGGTCCAGGAGATTAGTGGATAGGCACAGGGAAGGGACGGGAATAAAAGAATGCTTTCATAACATCTTTTCGATAAGAAATAAACACATCCCAATATACTTACATAAAATTTCAAGATTACTTACACAAAATAAAAAGTTTATAAATGTGGGAAATAGACTCATGGAACATTAAAGGGCTCCAGAACATTAAGACAAGGAAACTGTTTCTTCATTTAGCTCTACAGTCTAAGGCAACCTTCTTACTAATTCAAGAAACACACTTAACTAATGAGCAATGGTCAGATATTAAAGCGAAAAAGTGGATAAGAGAAATTATAGCCTCTGAAGGCAAAACCAACAGTGCAGGAGTAGCTATTATCATTAAGAACCACTACAAAGATAACATTTTAGAAACAAAAACAGATAAAGAAGGAAGGTGGTGTTATGCAACCCTGTCAACTCCAGCTTATGATAAACCCATCCTACTTCTCAACATTTATGCACCCTGTAATAACCAGCACTCCTTTGTCGCTTAATTGTACCCTATCTTAAATCAATACAATAATCACTATATGATCATAGGAGGTGACTGGAATGCATATCAAAACCCAATAAAGGATAAATCAAGCTCACAGAGATCATGTAACAAACAAGCAGTTTTAACTTTAAGTGAACTTAAATATGACTTTAATTTATATGATCCCTTCAAATATGGTAATAATACATACAACGCACATAATTTTACATTTTACTCCAACTGTCATAAAATGTGGTCGAGAATTATTTTTTTCCTAATTTCAGAAACACTAATTAACCTTGACCCTACAATATTTGTTCATACTCGGTACTTGTCTGATCATTCTAAAATTACCCTACGCATTACTAAGATTTCCCAAAACAACACACAATATCGAGGATACAATTGGTCTCTAAACCCAAATCTATTAAATAAAAAAGATATAATTCATGAAGTTCAGAACACTCTTAAAATGTCTTTAGACAAGGTAACAAAGCAAAAATGCCTTCTGATATTGAATGGGCAGCAACTAAAGCTCAGATAAGAGGTATCTTTCTCCAGAAAGCTTCTTATTATAAGAAAATTCAACTCAGAGAAGAACAACAACTAGAGACTAAAATTAAGACATTAGAACAGGATCTACTTAAAAACTATAACACACAAACGGAAACAGAACTTTTGAAAACCCAGAAAGACCTTTTTTTACTTCACAACAATAATCTATAATTTTATGAAACTAAAATACTTGCAAAATATGCTAATCATATAGAAACACCATCACAATCACTAGCAAGGATCATTAATCAGTCTAAAACACCTTCACAAATTCCGGAATTACTTTATAAAAAAAAGTCGTATACGAAAACAGAAGATATTATCAAAATTTTTGAATTTACATACTCTCAAATCTATGGAGAACAAAAACATTTACTGACAAATGATAATAGTGCAGACTTCCTACAAATACTCAATTTCCCAAAAATTGATGCAAAACAAAGGAAAGAACTAATAGAACCAATAACCACTGATGAAATAATAACAACAATCAAAAAACTGAAAGCATACAAATCTCCCAGCCCAGATGGCCTTACAGCAGAGTTTTATAAAACATTCTACCTTATCGCTGCACAAATATTATCTCACATATTAAACTATATAATAAATAATAAAATTATTGATATACACTTTAATGCATCCAAAATGATTTTCATACCCAAAGAAAAGGCAGACCCGCAAAATCCAGATAGTTATAGACCCATATCCTTGCTCAATATTGATACCAAAATTCTAATCTACTCTGGCTAATAGACTGAAAGAAATAACGGACACAATTATTTCGAGTGAACAATCGGGTTTCTTATCATCTAGGCAAACCAGTGACAATACACTAACACTGCATACCTTAATTTCTTATGCTAATCAAAACATATACGCACTAATTATAGATGCTCATAAGGCCTTCGACAGAGTCAACACAAGATTTTTATTTCAAATCCTACCCTACTTTAACATACCCCAAGAATTTATTTTAACACTATAAATATTATATAACAATCCTTATACAACACTATATATAAACAAAAGACGGTCTAATAAAATTCAAATCAGAAATGGCACTTGACAAGGGTGCCCACTATCCCCTTTATTGTTTAACTTATATTTAGAACCCCTATTTTGAAATATCAAACAAAATATATATCATAATGCTCCAGTAATATATAATAGAAAAATCTCCTTGTCAGCCTTTGCTGATGATCTCAACATATACTGTACAATGCCAATCACAGACACCAACAAAATATTATCTGCTATTGAAGATTTCACCTCAGATTCAAACTATAAAATAAACCTTAAAAAAACTAACATTTTCCCTTTAAAAAACTCCGAAACCTTTTTCTACCACTGAAAGGTCAAATAAATTCTGAAGAAAAGATCAAATATCTAGGAATTACATTCTCTACAGATAGCAAAAATTTCTGCCTCAATAATATCAAACAAAAATGGGACCACATCCTACTTGATTTAAAGAGATGGGAAAATCTGAAACTACCACCACTAGCTAAAGTCTCGATTATCAAAATGAATATCTTGCCCAGATTTCTACACATATTTATGTCCTCCCAGCTATCAATACCCAAGAAATGTTTAAGCAAATATATACTGAATTCACTAAATTTATATGGGAACCAAAAAAAAAGTAGAATCTCATATGATAAACTGATGACTCCGAAAAACAAAGATGGATTAGACCTACCAAATTTTGAAAATTACTACTCAATCATAAACGCCAATAGAATTTTAAGAATTGCAAATTTCAATAAGCTAGATAATAGCTGGTCACCACATTGGGTAAAATTAGGTTTTAAACATGTTGAAAGCCTGAATATAAATCCTAAATCAATACCTTTCTTAAGTGGTAAAAACATTAAAGCATATAACCTATTGGAATCTTTTAAAAATTCCATAACATTAACACACAATCTTTTTAAATCAGTAAATCTCCTCCAACCCATGATGATACTACAACCCATTCACAAAAACCCCAACTTGAGAATTAATAACCAGATACTTGACCTGAAAAGATTCCCACTTATAATTAATATAACGCTTCAAGATTTATATCCATTTTTGAACTGCTCCACGCAAGAAATAAGAGACCAATTGGATCTCCCTAAGAATTACTTGTGGATCTTAAGACAGATCAAAGAACTGTGTTTAAGTTACCTTTAAGATGTAAACATAAATAAAGATGACTTAAGTAAATGAAATTCACTTTGGCAGACTCTTTTACAACACAATAAATTCATAGCATGCTCATACAAACTGATAAAAGACCTGAAATTTCAAGAACACATGCTCTTATCTAATTATTGGAAAGAAAAAATACCATTGATAGAAAACCATAAAATAATACAAGCAATCTATATAACAACAAAATCTATATCTCTTCAAAAACTACAATTTACCCAACTCATGATATACAATAATGCTTACTACACACTCCTTAGACTGCATAAATGTAACCCCAGAAGCTCCCAATTTTGCCCACATTGTAAAGATGAAACTGCTGACCTTTTACATATGTTCTGGAGCTATAAATGCGTATTCAAACTTTGGAACTCTCTGAAAGTACAGTTACAAAAGATGGGATATCAATCATCAACGCTCATGTGGGAGTTTACGATTTTACATATTCCCCCAATCAATTTATCTAAAAACCAAGCAATCATTCTCATCAATATTTTTTTATTAATGAAACTCTACATAGCTACCAAATGGCTGACCCCATCTAAAATATCATGGAATAGCTTTAGGAACTTAGCGATAAAACATCTATTAGCCCACAAATACATAATAAATAAACAAAACAAAAATCCTAATATTTTGAAACGTTGGGAACAAATATTCAATATTATACTTGCATAAAACATTGACCTTGGAAGACAATTACAACATACACAATAAAAATTATAACATCATATAGTAGGTTACTAACTTGTTGGTACTAACCGTGGAGAAAACAATTCTTGTCTTGTGTCTTAGTTTTAAAGTATGAAAGCATTCATGTAAATAGTGTAAATATGTTTTAATTGATTGTTTTTGTAACAGTTGTATATCACCTGTCTTTACTCTTGTGAAATGGTGTACATTTAAAATAAACAATAAAGAAGCATTATTGAAAATAAATCATTCAATTTCATCAAAGAATCTGTCCAAATGATAAATATGTCATCCAGGTACCTAATATAAAATGATCAACTGTCAGCAAATGTACTATTGAACATAAATTGCTTCTCCCAATATGCCATGAATAGGTTGGAAAAGCTTGGGGCACATGAGGCACCCATTGCCACTCCACTCTTTTGTTTGAACAGTTGTCCTTCAAAAAATAAAAAGTTGTTGCTTAAGACTAATTTTGCAAGTGTGATAGCCATGTTGGTGTCATTGTTGTTCAATAGCCCTATGTCAAAGAGCAACCTACTGTTGTTTTATTACACCTATATTAAAGATAAAAAGTCTTGAGGGCTGATTATGTCATGTTACTCATAAATTTGTCATTGTAACACTGACTTTTTTACCATTTTTGTTCTCAACATTATTTTTATTTTCATTTTTAATTTGTATAATTATACTTATGCTCATTTTCCATGCAATTTAACTTAATATTCACAACAATTCTAGTTGAAGTTTTTTAATCAATGCATTTACTAAACTAAATTTGAGTCATGAATGTTTGATCACATGTTGATCACATTATGCATTAGGATTATTTAAGGTTGGAAATCACTATGTTAAGCAGTTCTGAGAAAGTCTTTGCCAAAAACAAAAGCGCTTCACTGTATTTGGTTTGTTTTTGCTGTCAATAAATCCATTGCTGTCAATAAATTGGAATTGTGGTTTGTAACTTGGTCTGCATGGTTCCTGAGACTCTACCTTCACTACTTATTACCCTAAAACCAATCTGCCTTTTTCTTGATCACCTTTTGTAGGAGTTTCCAATTCAAAGTTGCTCTTACTTCCATAATGGCACTAGCTTTCAAACTTGGATTAAGATTATAAATTAATTCCCATCCCAAATGGAAGAAAGAACACCGGCATGCATTTTATTTATTTTGCACTGACTGAATAATATATCACACTTTATTTTCTTCAACCAGCAGTTAACAGCCTTATGTTTAACAGCTCTGTGTTTCCAAGGTGAAGATAAACCATGTAAGTTTACAGACAAAAACAACATCATAAAAAGAGCACTGATGGAATAAGTGCAAGAAAAAAAGAGAGAAATATAAGAAGAAAATAACTAATGAACTAGATACAATAAATTGTAATTGTTAATAAACAATATAGAATATGCTGTTTTAATAGATATTAACTATCATTTACTTCTTGCTCCCATGACAGCAAGTGAGACTAAGGATTGCAACTGTACTAGGAAAAAAGGCATAGATGCATTGAGCAGTTAATAACAAGACTTGCAAATGCAAAAGCATATGGCCACCTTATGTGTAAACTAGTCTCTCAGTTGACTAGTAAGGCAAGTTAATAAATAATATGGCATCATGCCCCATCTAAAAGCATTCATGAATGTCCTTTGACATTTTGTGTTACAGTAACTGACATCAAAGGTAACTTCCTGGATTTGACATACGTGTCCAGCCTGAAGGGATTCTCTGCCCCCATAGTAGAGAATTTATAAGTGAAACATCTAGCTTTGGTGGGATCCTGGGTAAGCAAACCATTGGAAGTAGAAGTATTGGCACTATTATAATCCATTGCCTCCACAGATATCTTATCTAATTGATTCCTTGGGAGGCAGGGACCAAACAAATCATGATGTGAGGATGATGAGTACAGTGCAGATTGCACATCCCTTGTATAGCACTGCTCAGTATTTTATGTCAGTGGAAAGCCCAATTTTAAAGCAAAACTGACAAACAGAAGCAATGGACTTTCTTCCTTGGGTAGCTTTTTTTGAAAAGTCTTGATAGACCATCACTTTCTGTCCACAAGAAGGAATGGCTTTCCTTCCTTTACTATTCATAGAATGTGCTTCTTGTCATCTTCATTAAGTAGATAAAAGGGATCAGCCTCGGTGTATATCAGGTTCAGTTCTAGGGTGAAAGGATTTTTAGGCACATTTTATAACAATTGGAGAGGCAGGTGGTAAGTTTAATGCTTGCCACAAATATTCCTCAAGAAATTCCACCAAATTGCCCTTTTTGTGCCTTCACTTAGGCTAACTAAATGCAAATTGTTCCATTGGTATCTTTCTTTCAGTAAAATAGCCACTCCAAAAATATGTATGACTTGGTCTTTAAGAACAACGGATTCAGGTACAACTGCGGTATATGAGATATAGTGCAAGCACCTGCACTGGCAAGTGGTCATAAACTGAAGTGGATAATATTGTGCTCTGAATGGTATGCAGTCCACTAACCAGAAACATATTCTCTTGGATATACTCCAAGGCAAGTTCAGAAAAGACTAAACTGAAGTAATTTAACTGCATTTTTGCCTGCTGTATTTCAGACAGAGGAATCTTATATGCTCAGCTGTTTATCATGTTACATAGCAGAAGACAGACTTTCCTATGCACCTGGAGTCTATCAAGGTCGGGTTCCAGTGTGATATTAAAGACCACCATATAAAATAAAAAAAAATACATTTGGCATGCCAAACTTTTTATTTGCTACCAAGCTGCTTAAAAGAAAACTTGTTATTCTGGATAAGCCATAAACATTCCAAATAACTGAATTCATCTTGGAGTCTGAATCTTTCCAATAATATACATACCTTTTCTACCTGCCATTTGTAACTTCAGCTATAAGCTACCAGTTAAGGTTCTTGTTTTGTGGATCAGAGTAGTTATTTCCCCTCATCAATGATTTGGATGTTTTATGAGATTTCTTAGAAGTCCAGAGACTGGAATTTTTTAGATGTTTCATGCTTTTATTTGACTGCTGATAAAATAACCACCTGTACTCTAAGTTTCTGAAATATATCACAGAAATCTTTCCTCCTAAATGCTGAGCCTAAGCATTTAATATTATACTTTGTACAAGTACATGTTTGAGGTCTGTATAAGGTGGGATGATGTAAAATGAGTTGAAGATACATAAGGGGTAAATAGAAATAATTTAGCTTGTGTAACCAAATCAACTTAATGAGCAGATAGAAGCATTCCCACTGATGAATGTAGTCATAGGAGGATTTATTCACAACTGTTTGGAAAAGAAAACTACTGCAATGGTGAATGTCCAGATCTGTTATCATTACAGATTTTGCCTGATGGAAAAATGAAGTATCAAAATAAAGTGGCAGACCTAGCAAATATATAATCTTAACTAATCTAAAGCACACACCATTATTCATAAAGAGTGCAGATACTGATGCACTGCTTCCTTGGTGACTAATCTAAAGCACACACCATTATTCATAGAGTACAGATACTGATGCACTGCTTCCTTGGTGACTAATCTAAAGCACACACCATTATTCATAGAGTGCAAATACTGATGCACTGCTTCCTTGGTGACTAATCTAAAGCACACACCATTATTCATAGAGTGCAGATACTGATGCACTGCTTCCTTGGTGACTAATCTAAAGCACACACCATTATTCATAGAGTGCAGATACTGATGCACTGCTTCCTTGGTGATCTGTATTAACTTAGTTAAACTACAGAGCTTTGACATTTTAAATATATGCTTATTTTCATGAAATCATTTAAGACTATGTGTGCTAGTGTATTATTTTCTAAATGATTCTGCTGTATATGTACAAGTGTGTATTATGCATGCCAACAGCACAGCATGTGATAGCCCACTGAGAACTGGTGAGTTTCTCATTGAGAGGTATCTGACATGTTGGCACACAGAGGCATCATAGCTGTTGCCTAATGCAGAACACTAGTAGTATCACTAATGTAGTCACCTATCATCTGTCCTTCTAGCTCTAGTGCTTCTAGACCTCAGCAACTGTTAAGTTCAATTGCTCACTAAGCCTCTCACAATTTCACTCCACTCAGCACTGTGTCTGTGAAGGATTAAGGTGTCTATAGGGAGTATAGTGTTATATCCTTTACTATCACTAAAGTACTATTGCAACAGGGATGATGACAGCCGCAGCATATCCCTGATCTTCTGTTATGGCCGAGGATAATTAAAAAATGTTAGTCCCCCTGACCATGTCTTTAGACTAGGCATAATGTGACATAATAAAAGGATCCAGTGTGCACCTCTATCTCATTAGTTTGTGACTATTCGTACATTTTGTTTTTGGGTTGGATGAGTATGCTTGTGACAGTGTGCTGATATGCACTGCAACCAACCACAACATATTATTTTGCATGCTTTTATATTTTGTTTTGGGGCAATAGAAACATTTCAGAAAATGATGTTGTTGTTACTTAGCAATGTTACACTGAGAAATGCATTATCAGTTGTTGGATATTGGGTACCTGACAGCTTTAAGACAGCTCTGAATTGTACCATACTTAAACAAATCCACCCTCCATAATGCTTGCCCTTATCCACGTTTTGGTGTAGGAGTCACAGGTTTTTGACCCATGTACTATGGTTTATCACGTATGTGCTAAACGGTGGAGCCATATGTGCACACCAGATGTGTACTTGGTTATTCCATTGCTCAAAGATCACTTTTTGAACTCTATAAGCAGGTCATGTTTAACCATTGCACCCATAGTTTCAAAAGTAAGATTAAATCAATAATTTGTCTTGTAGTTATTACACATGAACTTATCAGAAAATGCAGAGGCTAAAGATGTGAGCTATTAATGAACTGTTTTCTGTAGCCCATGGTCTGATTCCTTTAGCCTCTGTTTGACTTCTGTGTCACTCTGACTAAGTCATTTTACCAGATAGTGCTCCCAAGTCTCAGGTTGAAATGCATACTTGTGTCCAGTGAGCTTAATTGGCTGGCAAACAGAATAAAATAAAATTAAATTTCAAAATAATGTAACTCTTTTTATGGAAACAAACAATATATAACTATCCATGCACCATACTGAATAAATGTGCATACTGATATTGTATTATTGGATGACAGAAATATTTAGTGATTGTCAAATGCTACACAAACATGCAATCTCTATGATACAGGTGTCTGTTGGTCTTCATCATATCAGATGATACATCTGGCACCTCTTCTTAGCTCTAGTCTATGAGCCAGTTAACACTTGTTTTAATTACAAGTCTAGGAGGCAGATGGCACATGTTCTTAGTCCCAGACTATGATACAGATGACAACTGTTTTTAGTCCAAGCCTGTGATATGACCAGCACCTGTACTTATTCCTAGTCTGTGATACATGTAACACCTAGTGTCAACTATTCTTAGTCTCAGCCTAATACGAGGTACCTGTTATTATCCCAGTTGTATTATACAGATGGCATCTTTTGTTAATACCAACCTGTGATAAAGGTGGCACCTGTTCTTAGTCCCAGCCAGTGATACAGGTGACATGTGTCCTTAGTCCCAGCCTATGATAGAGAGGGCACTTGTCTTTATTCCTACTCTATAATGTAGGTGTCAGCAGTTCTTATACCTTTGCCCATGATACAGGTGACATGTGTCCTTAGTCCCAGCCTATGATAGAGGGGCCACCTGCCCTCATTCCTACTCTATAATGTAGGTGTCAGCAGTTCCTATACCTTAGCTCATGATATAGGTGACATGTGCCCTAGTCACAGCCTATAATAGAGGGGGCACCTGCCCCTATTCCTACTCTATTATATACGTGGCAGCAGTTCTTATACCTTAGCCCATGATACAGGTAACATGTGTCCTAGTCCTGACCTGTGATAGATAGAGGGAACACCTGTCCTTATTCCTGCTCTATAATGTAGGTGGCAGCAGTTTTTATATCTTAGCCCATGCTACAGGTGGAGGAGATGGAGCTCTCAGTACATCAATTTTGGGGAGTCACTAATTGTCTTTGTACAGTATTGTTTCTTTGAGTAGAAAATATGCCCAGAATAAGTGCTAACAATTCTGGAAAGAGAAATCCTAGTCACTATATGGATCACTGAGAATGAGCAATAATCAACAATATATATCTCTGGGATAAAAAAAGCCAGCATCACCTTCAAGTGTCTACCATAATTTCTGTCATCAATAGTAAAGTGTCACAAGTGTAGCAGAGGAGATAGTTAAACTAAATGAATACACTTCTTGTATGCTAAAAGATACATTACAAAAATCTATTACCCATAAAGGTGCTATGACACAATAATGTTAAATGGTTTATATGACCAATAACACCTTACATTATTGCTTGAATAGGAAGGAGTCTAAATTTTAAATAATTATATGATTAACTAGATGTGGCACAGTTCACCTGGGCATGAGCATGCACACAGAGGCATACTAATATTTAACATCCTGCATTAGCAGTATAAATACAAAACAGTAGATGAAAAAGTATTTACTATTTCTGGAAAAACTAATAAACATGTTAAAATATAATTTGTGCGGTCTCCACTTGAAAGTTTGAGGGTTGAAATTCTAAATCTCTTAACAAGCAAATGTTAAGTGCAACCTAGGGTAACATGTATTAGTTGCAAAATGTTGCTATCGCTGAGCATTTCTCCATACTCTGAGGCTTGCTATAGATGAGCAGTAGTGGTAGGTGGCATATTCCTTAATGTTAGCAGGTGTAGAGGGTGTAGCCCTCTTCCATGCAAAAATGCTTTAAAGTGTTAATAGTAAGTTCTACAGTGCTCTTTTATTGTAGCAGAAACGCACAGTCATTTTTGTGTTGTCCAAGCTCACATTATTAATTCTCACACTTCTGAAAAGGAGATGCAGTAGCTATGGGCATGCAGGCCAAGACAGTAACATGATGTGGTAATGCAATTAGAACTCCACCTCTCATTCATCCTTTCTGAAGTTTTGCCAGAATCCATTTCTGCAGAAAGGTGTCTTATAATCCCCAGTCCATTTAATAATCGTGCAAATGTAGAGTTTGCTTCTTTAGCTCTTGTTTGGCATCTACTTCTCTGAAGTACAGGTCAACACTAAGGGACTCTGGCTAACAAAGTTTGCAGATGACTGCAAACTGGGAGCCATTATTGAATCCCCAAATGATGTAGATACTCTACAAAAGGGCCTTACAGAAACAGATGCTTGGTGCTAGAGCCATGGGCTCAAGCTCAATGCCAAGAAATGTATTGTTATCCCCTTTGGGAAAAAACATGTATCCATGAATTACCATATAGGTGGCAGTACACTAAACACAGAAAGTGTGATAAGAGACTTAGGGACACAGGTGGACAGTGGTCTCACCTTCGATAACCACATTGCCACAACAGTCAGGAAATCCTTCTATGTGGCACACCTCATCACGAAGGGCTTTTCATCCAGAAAAAAGGAGGTCATTGTCCCACTGTACTCATCCCTCATTAGACGCATTATAGAATACAATGCCCCATTTGGTATGTACCTCTCAAGACATCTGCAACAACTGGAAAGGCCTCAGAAATACCTCACTAAAAGAATCACAGGCCTAAAGCAGATGCCCTACACTGACCGCCTTAAAAAACTCCAGCTATACTCTGTCGCATATCGTCTACTCAGAGGCGATCTCTGCTTAACATACAAGGCCATGTCAAACCCAGAGCTGCTGGACATGCTACACTTAAAGAAATCCCAATCCCTCAGAGCTACACGCTCCAGGGATCTAAACCTTGTCATCACAATAAACAAAACATGCTGGAGGGATAGGTTTCTGACCCAGAGACTCCCCAGACTCTGGAATAGATTGCCCATACATGTCAAGCAGAGTGCCTCTTTGGACCTCTTCAAGAGGAACCTTGACAATTGGATGGGAGAAAGATAATTCACCCCAGGGATCACGTCAGTCACCCTGCTAGACAGGGGTCCAGGAAAGTAAATAATGTGGGAAGAAATAGCCAGGGAATTGTTATGGCTAGGCTTGTATAGGCCCTAGGGCTGATAGCCTAGCACCAACCTATGAACCTATGAACATGATGACTGTGGTATTGATGTTTCTATGGAGATGAAGGAGGTAAAAAATGCGGGTCCCTATTATTTTAGCGAAAGCAATGAATTGCAGATGCTGTTTAGTCAAACATCATTACACGAAATGGCAAAATACTGAAAGCACTGAACAGCGATATTTTTCCTAGGGAAAAAAATCACTGGACCATTTTCAGGGCTTTGCCATTTCTTCTACTGTGGTGTGATCTTGGATTTGGTATATTTAAGTAGTTCTGATTTTTTTTTTTTGTAACGGAGCAGTGATTTTTTCCCTGGGAAAAAAATCCCTGATCCGTGTGTTCGACAATATGGGTTTTCGAGGATTGTTGTTCAGTTATATAACATTCGCAATTCACTGCATTCGCCTATATAATATAGACCCAAAAATGTGAGGCCTTTCATACTGTAAGAACAAGGAGGATATCATCACATAACAGATTATAAAAATGATATAGTGAGGAGGCTTGCAGTCTTTTAGGATAATTTAGGTTGCTTAAAGCTATGATTATCTTATTAGAGAGGGACATGGAGAATGGGGCATTTTATTCAGTAATATGCATAACTAGAGGTAAATAAAGTAGAACTCTAATTTCGCTGGACAGAGATGGAACATGAAAAATGATAAGATGTGCAAGACAGAATGATTTTTGAACCACAGCTAAGACTTGGTGGTCAGAGAAAGCTTGTTATCAGCATAAGTGCCCAGATCTCTAATGGCTATGTCTGCTTATGGAGTGTTGAAAATTTCCCAAAGGTAATTAACTACATTTCTTGGTCTCAGGAGTGAACCCATAATTAACACACCATCCATTGGTCTGATATAGCCCCTGCTGGAGAATATGAGTGTCAGAAGTGGATTTGGCATTCACATCCATTTTGCAGTCATCAGCAAATTGATTTAGCTACAGTCCTCTCACTTCTGTCTTCACTTTAGAGAAGCAGATAACAAAGAGGCAAGGGTTCAGAGCAAAGCTATGTGGGATACCATTTATGACATGTTTTTCTGACTAGAGGAAGAACTTCCAACCGTTACACTTCATCGGTTCATAGGTTGGTACTAGGCTATCGGCCCTAGGGCCTATACAAGCCTAGCCATAACAATTTCCCTGGCTATTTCTTCCCATAGTATTTACTTCCCTGGAACCCTGTCTAGCAGGGTGACTGACATGATCCCGGGGGTGAATTTTCTATCTCCCATCCAATCATCAAGGTTCCTTTTGAAGAGGGCCCAAGAGGCGCTCTGCTTGACATGTATGGGCAATACCTATGAACATCATAAGCAGGACCTTATATCTAGATTTAAGGCTAGGGGTATGCCATGGGGGATGTCCTAAGTGCTAGCAATTCTGTCTCCATTATAGACAGGTGGGAGACTTTACAGTACAAACAAAAAACAGCGAATAATCAAGTAATCACCTGCCTAGTGACCATTTATGGTAGAAATACAGATCTCTTGCTTAATAGCGTGCAGAGACATTGGAACATATTACAGGCTGATGAATATTTTTCCACGATTTTGGGTGAAAGGTGTCTGTTTTCATTCCGTAAGGGGAGGAATATTGGTTCCCAGCTAAGCCACTATAAGCACATTCTCAGAGGCCCCAATAATCTTAGTCAAAGAACAATGACTGGAGATCCTCTAGTAGCTTGTGTACCCTGTGGTCACTGCACTCATTGTAAGAATGTTAGCAAGACAAAGGATTTTACTAGTCACAATACAGGCAATGTTTTTGATATCCGTTTTTTTGCTAACTGTGGGTCTGATTGGCTGGTTTACCTAGCTACCTATACTTGCTTTGCATTCTATGTTGGTCAGACCTCTAGATTCTTAAGGATCGGTATTTCTGTACATCTAAGTGAAATCAGGAATAAAAAAATTACTAATGCTTTATTTAAACATACCAATAAACATCCCAGTGCTTCCTTTAAATTTACAGTTTTAGATAAAATATTGGGTAATAGGGCTACTAAAGCAGGCTAGCATAGCCTTTTAAATGTGAAGGAAAATAAATGGATAGTCAAATTGGGTGCATTATTTTCACCTGGATTAAATGAAAATTTGTGAAGAACCAATGGCTGTTGAACATGCATTTACATGAATGATATTTAAATGTGTCTAAAATCATTCATTTTTTACACTGATGAAGGCTAAGTAGTAGTGTTAGCCGAAACTGGCTTGTTGCTTTTGACTACCTATGTCCTTTATAGGAGTCCAATAAATTCACAGTTTGCCATTGTCTGCTGGCTTCATTTTCTTTGTTATGTGTTTGGTGTTTTGGAGCCTTGCAGCTGCCGTACGTGCAAGAAACATTTCACTTTGGGTTGTTCATTGTGATGACAAGGTTTAGATCCCTGGAGCATGTGTCTCTGAGGGATTGGGATTTCTTTAAGTGTAGCATGTCCAACAACTCAGGGTTTGACATGGCCTTGTATGTTAAGCAGAGATCACCTCTGAGTAGACGATATGCGACAGAGTATATGTGGAGTTCTTTTAGACTGTCAGCATAGGGCATCTGCTTTAGGCCTGTGATTCTTTTAGTGGGGTATTTCTGCAGCCTTTCCAGTTGTTGCAGATGTCTTGAGAGGTACATACCAAACCGGGCATTGTATTCTATAATGGGTCTAATGCGGGATGAGTACAGTGGGACAATGACCTCCTTTTTCTGGATGAAAATCCCTTAGTGATGAGGTGTGCCACATAGAAGGATTTCCTGACTATTGTGGCGATGTGATTATCGAAGGTGAGAGAGACCACTGTCCACCTGTGTCCCTAAGTCTCTTTATCACACTTTTGGTGTTTAGTGTACTGCCACCTATGTGGTAATTCACAGGTACATTTTTTTTTCCCAAAGGGGATACCTATACATTTCTTGGCATTGAGCTTGAGCCCATGGCTCTGGCACCAAGCATCTGTTTCTGTAAGGCCCTTTTGTAAATTATACACATAATTTGGGGATTCCATAATGGCTCCCATTTTGCAGTCATTTACAAACTTTGTTAGCCAGAGTCCCTTATTGTTGGCCTGTACTTCAGAGAAGTAGATGCCAAACAAGAGTGGTCCCAGGACTGAACCCTGAGGTACTCCACTTGTCACCTGTCTGGAGCTGGATTTGGAGTCGGCTACTTTTACAGTGTGGGTTCTGTCAGTAAGCCAGTTGGCAACCAATCGAGTGATATATGGATTAATGCCCAGCTTAGTAAGTTTATCTATGATTCCAGAGTGGGGG
Source organism: Protopterus annectens (assembly GCF_019279795.1). NCBI lineage: Eukaryota > Metazoa > Chordata > Ceratodontiformes > Protopteridae > Protopterus > Protopterus annectens. The sequence goes on along the minus strand of NC_056739.1, from coordinate 1,423,181,910 downwards.
ATGGTGTTGAAGGCCTTGGCAAGGTCCAGATAGGCTGTGTGGACCACCTTACCCTTGTCCACAGCTCTGGAGACTGATTCAAAGAAGTCAGTCAGGTTCAGGAGACAAGATCGGCCCTTCACGAACCCAGACTGCATGGGGTCCAGTGTTTGAAGGGTGCCATTGTCTTTGTTTATAAGTTCCATGATAATACATTCCATGGCCTTGCAGATCAGGCTCATCAGACTGATGGGGCCGTAGTTCCTGTGATCCAAGGTGGATCCCCCCTTGTGGAGTTGGATAACTGTAGCTGTGCGCCACTCAGTGGGCACTATGATTTTATCAGTGATGCAGTTAACTATCCAATAAACTACATAGGGGTTTATGTGTTTATTTATTTACAATTTGTTAACCAGGTAGGTGAGCTAGACTACTGACCCTTTTTACTCAATGAACAGATGTATTAAATATTAAATGAGTTAAGCTTAAAATGTCAAAATAGTATTAGGAACATTACAATAGGACGTTTAGTGAGCATAGTAATAGAAAACGTCAATAATAAGGTAGTGGTAAAGCTATCCACATATAGCATTTGGAAAGCATATTAATCAGTAATAACATGCAATAGTAGATAATAAAAAGATAGAATTATAATGTGGCTGTCATGGGACAGTTAACATGCATCATGAAAACAAATACACTTAGTGTTATCATGTAAATATTCACTCCATACTTGGAAGGACTGGAAAGCTTGATTTTTATACATCTCTAGGAAGGTTATTACAAACAGCAGGTCCTATTTTGGTAAAAGGTTCTTTCTCCAATGATGCTCTTGAACCTTGGCTGTTCAAGGGTACGTTTGTCATTTTGAGTGTTTCGTAATGAATTTCTATTTCCTTAGTCAACAGTAACCTTTTCAGATGTGGCCAGCAGTCATTTTATAGCACTTTATAAATCATAGCAGCATGGAGAGAGATAGCTCTGTCAATTATTGCCAGCCATTTTACTTGTTTTAATAGGGCACAGTGATATATATGCAAGTCAGCCACAGCAGAAAATCTGACTTGGGTGGGTTAAGCAATAACAAGTACACAGGAAAGTGTTGAAGACTTTCTGTGAAAACCAGAAGAGTAGCTGGTTCATCCTGTGCCCTATGAACCAGCACCCCACCCTCTCAGTTCTTCAAATGAAAAAGAAAAAAAGAAAAAAAAGAAAACAGATGTTCATTCTACTGGCACACTAACCAGGTGCCGGGTGGCCAGAGGCATGACATGCTCCTCCCTCTCTCCTGCTCCAGCCATTCAGATACCATTTTGTGCTCTCCCCATTTTACCATTTTATTAAAATAATAATAATAATAATAATAATAATAATAATAATAACACTAAAAATAATAATAATAAATAATAATTTACTCTTTTAAACTATAGCAAACAGTTGCTATAATGTACACCCTACCTGCATGGAGCACTATAGTGCTCAAGTTTTCTTTAAAAAAAAAAATAAGCTGTAACAAACTGCTTGATACAACTGTAGAAAACAGTTAATACAGCTTATACCCTGCCTACATGGAGCGCTACAGCTCTCACTCAGTTTTTAATTAAAGAAGAAAAAAATCACATTTTTTCTTTTAAACTGTAGCAAACTGTTTGCTACAATGTAGCAAGCAGTCTCTATAATTTAGTAACTGCGCTGCACAGCTGTCTGGTTTGAATGCAAATGCAATATCAGCTTTTAAAAGCTGGTATTGCATAAATAAGAAATCAGGATTGGCTGATCATGTTCCCCAACATTTTGTGCCTGGAGCACTTGCCCCTGTTTCCCCACCCTGGTTATGCGACTGGTGAAAACATAGTTAAACTAGTTACTAGGTAGAGTTTATACTATTTATAAAGAACTGATATTGAGCCAGCTATTTGGGTGGACTAAGCAACTGAAGTTATTTCCAAGAACAGTGTGGACAATATGAGTGTCATCCAGGGCAAGGTCTTGCTAACCCCTTCACAAAAATGAATAGTCTGAGTAGACATGACCTGCCCTTTTCAAGACCAAACTGACTCTGGTCAGTGGACTGCAATATTTCCATATCATTCTTTATTAACTGTGCAACTGTTCATTCCAAAACCTTGCAGAAAATACTGGTAACTGCCAGGGTCCATTGTCGCACCAACCTTATGGAAGAGCATCACAATGGCTGTTCTCCATGCATCTCACATATAAGCTATGGAAGGGGTTAGGTTGAGCAGGTTTCTATGTAAGTCATACTTTGCATTATCAAGAGACAAATGACAATATTACTGAAGATCCAAAGAGATAATGCTCTTGGCTTTGAAAAGGAGATGATGATTTTGATATAGTGGTTTGGTAGGCATGAGGTGAATATTGAGAAGAGTAGGTGAACTTAAATTAGAACATGATGTTATCAGTAAGGCTATTGGCATTAGTTTGGGGATTAGAGTAAAAGAAAAAAAAAATTTGAGCTCCACAGTACTGTGCCTTACTTCTGAGTTTTCTCAAATAATTATAAAGACTTCCAGTTGCATTTGGTAGTAGTAGCAACATAGACTTTATAGCTTGTCTTATAATTCTTAGCAGCATTCTGTTTTTTAAACACCTTTACCGATTTATCACTTGTGACATAGGCAAACTTACATTTATATAAAATTAATCAATCCGTATTAACAAGTTTACATTTACAAACATTATGCATCAAAATCATCACAACAAACACTCTATGAGGCAAAACGATTGGCTAAACATTCGGAATGGGCCCTAGCTCCTGCCAAATTTCTTACAAAGATTATAAATGTAAATAAAACTTCTCCCTTAATAACTGAAATTTCATATCAGGATAAATCTTACAACACTAGAGAAGGGATTTTAAAAATATTTATACATATATACTCCCAAATATATGGAGAACATAACATTTCCTATGACTCTCAGAAAAGAGATAATTTAAGTACCTTATCTTTTCTAAAAGTCAATCAAGAACAGCAGAACTGTCTTACTTCACCAATTACACAACAAGAAATTCTGCAATCTACAGTCTTAAAGGAGGTAAATCACCTGGCATGGATGGCATTATTGCTGAATTCTGTGCAACTTTCACTCCAGCAGTCTCAAAATACTTTTGCACTTTTTCAACGACATTAAGGAACAATGGCATTAAAGATGCATACTTAAATAACTCTAAAACAATATTCATCTCTAAGAGCAAACCTGATACTGAAAATCCTTTACATTATAGGCCAATCTCCATTATAAATATAGATATTACAATTTATGCATATCTATTAGCAAATAGACTGAAAATAATACCTCCCAGTATAATCTTTTCTTACCAATCTGGTTTTATTCAAAATAGACAAACATATGATTATACACTTACAGTGGATACTTTAATCACTTTATCCAAACATCATAACAATTCAAATGTTGTATTCGCTTTAGAACTTTAGATGCCACTAAGGCCTTTGATCAATTTAATTTAGACTTTCTTTTTTCTGCAGTGCTAGAATTCAATATTCCAAAATATTTTATTGAATGGATCAAAATTCTATACACTGATGTATATACAACATCATACATAAATAAAGCTTCTTCCTTCCCAATAAAAATTATTAATGGAACAAGACAAGAGTTTCCATTATCTCCTTATCTATTCAATATTTATATAGAACCCTCATTTCTTTTGCTAGCACAAATATTTTTCATCATATCCTCAAAATGTACAATACTCAAATACTATTAATGGCTTTTGCTAATGATCTACATTTCTATTTCTTTTTGCCTATACTGACATACTTAAAATCTTACAGTCTATTGATACCTTCTTTAAATTCTCCAACTATAAAATGAATATGATTAAATCTTCTATTTTTCCATTAAACCCAAAATATAATCTGATTTTTTACTTTCCTGATACAGAAATTAAAATAAGTGATTTGTTTAAATATTTAGCCATAAAATTTTGCCACTAACATATTCTTTTTTTACCAAGACAACTTAAGAAAAGTTTGGAACACTTTATAGCAGGATATCCTTAGATGGAACAAAATAAATCTTTTGCTTTTACCCAAACTTGTTATTATTAAAATAAACATCCTCCCCAGATTATTATTCCAATTTAATGCTTCAAATATTAAAATCTGAACTAATTCTAGAATGGTTCTATTAGTCTATCAGTTTCTTTGGTTTCAAAAATCTATGAGGATCAATTATCAAAAACTCACATATCCTAAAAATATTGGTAGATTAGCCTTACCGGACTTTAAGACTTATTTTGATATAATTAACAAAGGCAAACTGATACCAATTGCAGAATTTAACCAACCTCAAGACAAATGGATTCCATTATGGGTGAAATTGTGGCATAACTCTGTATGTACATCTCAGTGTAATCCCAGAGTTTTACATTTTCTAAATAAAATAACCTTAAAAATTAAAAATTCATACATTTCTAAAGCATTTAATTAGAATGTTTCAAGACATGTTGGCTACTCTTGATTTAAAAGAATCAATGATGTTATTCCAGGTATTACATCTCAATCCTAATATAAAGTTAAATAACCTGATATTAAATTTAACAGGTTACTCCCTACTTAAAGATACAATTATTTTTTGAGTGAAGAAATGAGAATTGCTCTTAACTTCCCCAAAAATGATTTTATCATGTTAAGACAAATTAAATAAATAAATAAATCAATCAATGACCATAGTAGAAACTTTTGCAAATTATTATGGTAATCATTTACTTCCAAAACACAAATATCAAATGTATGTAAACTAATTATTTCTATTAAATATCAAAATGCTATCATTTATTCTAAATACTGGGATGAACTAAACCCTTCAATTTAATTTCGTCAAATATCTCACTCTATTCAATTATCATTAAAATTATTACCTTTTAAAAATTGCTTATACTCAACTAATAATATCAAATACTGCCTATATGACCCCTGATAGAATTAAAAAATTCTTCCCTACATCATCCCCTAGCTGTTCAATTTGTAACCATCAAATAGCAGACATACTTCATATTTTCTGGAGCTGCAAATGTTCATATAAACTTTGGAGTTCTGTTAAAGTCAGTCTGGAAAAAATGTGATATGAGAAATATAGTCTATCCTGGGAATTTGCTTTACTACATATATCCCCTCCTGGTTTAACACAGTTCGATTTACATGTACTAATTACCCTTATTTCATTAGTTAACCATTATATCACTCAAAATTGGCTTGACAGAACAAAAATAATATGGGATGGATTTAAACAAATGGGAGTAAAGCATTTATCAGCACAGAAATCATTAGTATCTAAGTCTAATAGACAGTCTTATTATAAGCAATACTGGGAAATACTTTACAACTGCATTCTATATTAATTTTGACTGGAAGGCGTAATAGGCACTCAGTACTTTGTATATAGTTGATGTTGTTATTTTATTGATTTTTTTCTCTCTGTCTTTTTGTCTGTTCAATTGCTGTCTACAAGTTTATCTGTTGAATAGAAAAAGTTATGAAAAATTTAATAAAGATGTTGGAAAAATATATACATCAATTATATTCATCTATACAATATAATCAGGCCAACATTTATTTGGCATTTGTTGACCGGGAAAGTCCACTGGGCAAAAAAAAACATTTTCAGAGTAGGCCCGGGGAGAAAAGCTCCACAGCTAAATGGACAACAGAAAGCAAAAATATTATGCAGTTAAAATACATATTTGGGGAGAAAGGCTCCACAGTAAAAACAAACGAATATCACAGAGCAACATAATTGCAAATATATTGCATACAAATTAATATACAAGCACCACATCAGAGGTAAACTATATCATATACAATAGGCACATAGTAATGGACAAGCAATAAAGTATTTCCAGTCAATGGAGTAGACTGAAAATCAGAGGTGTTAGAAATGCAGGATTCATTGTTGAAATAAGTTATGGGATTAAGGCTGCTTACATTGTACAATATTAATATATTAATGTGTACAATATGTACAGAAGGTACATACTGAGATACATAAGTTCTTTCAAAGGTTGTAGCTATAAAACCATATGTGTGTGTGTGTGTGTATATACATACATACACACAGATATATATATATATATATATATATATATATATATATATATGTATATATATATATATATATATATATATATATATATATATATATATATATATATATGTATATATATATATATATATATATATATATATATATATATATATATGTTAGTTTTCAGCTATAACAATATTTGCCTTCACCACTATTACAAAGGAACCTAACTGGTTCAAGACAGACAAGTCAAATACAATTATTTCTACAAGTGCATTTATTTGTATATTAAACTCTGACGTACCTCTAACAAACAAACTCTAACATACGTCGAACATTACCTAAGTTGTTCAGTTCTTGCAATATCTTAAGCCTCATTCCTCATTCAAAACATTTTTTGCATGTATTTTTCGCACAATTTCCATTTTTTCTATGTAATTTACTCCTACACTTTTCTAAAGATCTGCCTTCCTGTTCTTTTATTTCTGTTACAATGTTCAGTATTTCAAATATGGTTGGTTTAGACTTTGATTTCCATTTTCTAATAATTGCTTTATTTGGCAGCCACTAAAATTAAATTTAACAAGGTTTTATTATGTCTAGGCAATTCAGATCATGTATCCCAACTCAAAAAAGCATGTCCTTAATTACATACATTTGTTTTCCCAACATTTCTGCAAGGATTTTTTAAAGTTTTCTCACTCACTACACTTCTTGAACATATTGGATCATAGGAGGTCACTATTGTATCGACCCTGAGGTCATTTCAAGCCTAGCCATTTTATCCCAATGTAATACCATAGATACTTTAATCTGTAACCAGGATTGTATTTATTAATGACTGCCCATATCCAGGAGGGTTTTGGATGCTATCCCCAGTAAGAATTAATGGTGCCCAATACACTTGTCCAGGTTCCTTTTGAAGAGTGTCATAGAGGTGTTCTGCTTCACAAGAATTGGCAACCTATTCCAAAGATGTGGCAGCCACTTGGAGACAAATATGTTCCTCCAGCACATCCAATTCAAGTCACAGGCCATATTTAGGTCCCTGGAGTCGGTAGTTCTAGTCCAGTTTGATTTACGGATGTGCAGCAAATACATTAGGTTTGGGTGGAAGATTGCTCTGTAAGCCAGGCGTAAGTCCCAAAGAAGTCTATATGATACTGAGTATAGTGAGAAGGACATTAGTCGGTCTGAGTAAGGCACATGCTGCAGTCCCTTGATATTCTTAGTTAGAAACCTCTGAGGTCTCTCCAATTACTGCAGGTGCTTTGTACGGTACATGCCAAAAGGGGTGTTATACTCAATTATGGGCCTGATTACTGACGATTTTAGAGGGGTTATAAACTCCTTTGCTCTAGTGGCAGTTCCTTTACTAATCAAGTGTGCTACATAAAACACCTTTCTTACTACAGTAGACACATGGTGGCCAAAGTTAAGGTTGCAGTGCACTTGTGATCCCAGATCCCTTATCTCTTTGTAGGTACATAGGGTATTGTTGTTAATTTGATAGTGTGAAGGGAAATTGCTTTTATCAAAGGGAATGATGATCCATTTGCATTCACTCTGAGACCATGACTAATACACCAGTCATTGGTCTGCGTGAGACCCTCCTGAACTAGCCTGACATCATTTGGAATTCAATAGTTGCCCCAGTTTGCAGTCAACTGCAAACTTGCTCAGCCATAGCTTCTTAGTTTTGGCCTGAACTTCTGAGGACTATATACCAAACATTAGGGGACCTACCACTGACCCTTATGGCACCCCGCTGGTGACAGGTCTACTGGTTGATGTGGAGTCAACCACTTTGATAGTGGGTCACTGGTTTTTGAGCCAGTTGACAACCCATCTTACAACAAAGGAAATTCAATTTACTAAGTTTATCAGTAATGCCTGAGTGTGGGATTGTGTCAAAGGCCTTTGCCAAGTCAAGGTATGCTTGCTGTGTGCACAGATTTTCCCTTATCAGTGGCCCTGTTCACATTTTCAAATAAAACCACCAGGTTTAATAAGCAGGATCTGCCCTTGGCAAATCCAAATTGGGCAGGATCCAGGGTCTGGAGGTTGCCTGTGTCTTTATTTATGAGGTGCATTATGATGCATTCCATGGCTTTACAGATGCAGTGGCTTAGACTTATGGGTCTGTAATTCCCTGGGTCTGTTGCTAAGCCACTTTTGTGGAGGAGAATAATTGCTGCTGTTCTCCATTCCACAGGAACAAAGGCAGTGATCATGCTGTGATTGAATAGGGTACTTAATGGTGATGCTAGTTCATGTTTGAGTTTGTTTAAAAGACAGCCTGGGATGCTGTCTGGTCCCATAGAGGCTGTGTTTTTTGCTTTAGACAAGGCTTTACTGACCTGCTTTTTTGGATATGTAAAGTGGGGGGAAGTTGGGGGCAAGGTCTGTGATAAGTTTGCCATATCTGTCTACTAGCTGGTTTTCTATCTCTAAGGGATCAGTGTGTGATACCGTTAGTCACTAGTCCGACACATGCTTGAGTCCTACCTTTTAAGCTACATACATAGCTGTAAAAAGCCTTTCTCAAAGTTACCCTTAGAGGATTTGACATGTCTTATTTGCCTGTTAAGGCTGAGGAGGGTGCTTTTCCATTGTTGGGGTCTCGCCTTAGTTTTTTTAGACAGCAACTTTTTGCATTTGTTGTAAAGATTGTTGATGCTGGATGTCCACTAGCGTGGCTTCTTTTTACTTTGGATTTTTGCTTTGATTCTCTGGGGAATAGCAGAATCGATACATTTACACAAGTGATTGTATAGGGATTTAGTCAAAGCATTGGTATAGTTACCACTTCCAGCTGGGGGTGTGGCTTGGAATGTATTTATGTCTTCCCCTAGGATGGTATAGTTTGCTTGATGAAGTTTTTTTGTCTGCCTTCACACTTTGTGAGTTCTGGTGTTAGTGCCAGTTCAAATGTGACTGTTTTGCGGTCATATTTAACTAATGAGAGTCTGACAGTTGCAGTGGTACATTCTGTTTGTCATGTTAATGAGGACAATATCTAGTATGTTTGCTCCTCTTGTTGGGGTTTGAACAATTTGTTCCAGGGCATTTGAGTTATAAAAGTGTATTGCTAAAATGCTTATTCTTTTGGATTCAAATATGTTTAAAATAAGAACTCACACAGACACTAATTCAGCATTTAAAACACAGCTTTATTATTACAATAAATAAGAAAAGTACTACATCACCAATCAAGTAGGTTCAACATCATTCGTGTCCCTTTAGGCTGGGGAAGTCCCAAGACAGCTGGACAGAAGATAACTTCATAGGGAAATCCTGCACAATGCATCCATCCACAGGTGAGACTTCTGTCTGGTGTTTGAAAACCCGCCCTTTTTATACCATGCAGTAAACAACTTTTGAATGACAAGATATAATTTTTTCCCATGAGAAACCAGATGAAGCTGGAACAGACAGGTACTGGCCAAACACCACAGAATGGTCCATCTGAGTCTGTTTGCAAAAACATTTCCTTTGCTTACAAAAAGATTTCCTCTCAAGTTTTGAGAAAAACAAGTATCACCAACGACCTCTACTAGCAACCAGAAAAATAGTAGAAAAATAGCAGAAAAGTGATTTAATTCTATAATATGCTTTCCATACTGGACCAGCAAACAACCATCTTTACACAAGCATCCCCTTTCATGTCACATTCATATCACGCAAAGTCAAACGTTTGCGCTAGTAAATTAGGGCTAGAGTAGGTTTCCCAGTTGATGGTGGGATAATTCAAATCCCCCATGACCAGAGTCTTTGGCAATATTCAGATTGACTCCAGTTTGGTCAAGTAGGCCTCATGCTCCCAGGTTGCCTCTTTCTTCGCCATTATACCACCACCATTTTCCATCTGCCTGAAGAAAACATCTTTGGAGTCTGCTTGGGGCATAGAAGTATTTATGCAGACACTTTCATGGAAAAATCCTAAATCTTCTAGATTTTGCTCCGTATTTGGAAGTCATGCATATATCCTTTCATTGCTTTTTGTGAATTGTTTATCTAATTTCTCTTCACAATCTTTTCTGACCTTCTCCGATTGATTCCTATACTTATCACATAATATTTTATATGCCCTATAGCAGCAGCTCCTGTTCTAGATTCAACTAAAACTTAGCAAGTGGAGGTCAATGTAATGGTTAAGGTGTTTACCTTACAGGTGGAAGGTGTCAGATTTTATTCCTCTTTGTGGTAATTAACTAGGCTTAAAATGGCCCACAATGGCAGTTAACCTAGTACTAATCTGTGAACTTATAAGGGCAGGTCATTCTTTTAGGATACCCCTATAACTTTCTCTTTGCCTATACTTTGATATCAATCCCTGATAGGGAGGACAATATCTACCCCACAGTCCAAATGTCTTCTTGGCCTCTTACTATTCTCTTACCTTTCCCTCTCTAATTATTTGCTGCCAATACCTTGGTTCCTTTTCCAGCTTCCTCCACTAAATTCCTGCCCCCTCTTGTCTTTTCTCTGTACCCCTAAATGCAGTCATAGCAACTGGCAGAAGCTCCTTTCTCCATTCATGTGTTGGCTTAGTTCTTAACATATTTTCTGCTACTTTATGAGTATAATATTCTATATAACTATTGTTATTCTCCTTAAGGATCTGTACCCAAAATCCCGCTCTTTCCTTATTTCTTGAATTACCCTCCTACTTCATCATCATCATCATCCTTTTCCCAATTTGACTTGCAGCTTTCTGCTTGTGTTTTGTGTAAGAGCCTTAGCTGTGTAGCTCTAAAATATCCCTTCAATTCAGGTAATTCTAAACCTCCTTGTTCTACTGGAAGGATCAACTTACCCCACTTTGCTTTTGCTCTCTTCCCATCCCAGGCAAAATTCTTCAACTCTTTATTAACTACTATCTGCAACTTCTCCTGTTGTTGATAAAAATATGACTGATCTGTGTATAAAACTAAAGAGACTAAAAACATGTTTACTGCTTATGTCTTTGCTATCTATATCCATAGGCAAGAGCTTCTAGTTTCTCAGTTTTTGTATTATGTTTTGTTTAGTCTCTTCCCACATATCCATAACAGAATTCCTTTAAACCCACATACTTTAATACTTCATTTTATCATGTCCCCATAAATGTGGGTATTGCTGAACCAATGCAGGTGTGGGTACATTGTTTACAGCTATAGCCTTTGTTTTATCTTCATTAATTTTATCTCCCAAAATAACCATGGACTGGCTCAGTATGTTCCATGTGCAAATAAAGCCAGATTTTCTTAAATACCATACAAATTATATCCCTTAATTACTGAGCCCCTTCTTTTCTTAGCCACTGGTTCAAAATATAATGCAAATAACAGAGGAGAAAGAGGACACCCCTCCCTGGTTCCTCTCTTTAGATGCAGCTGATTAGACAGGAATCCTCTCACTTTGATTTTTGCCTCTGATCCCTCATATATCATCCTAATTAGCTATATTATTATACCATGGACTGCAAATGCTTCCATTGCCCTACTGACAAAATCTCACCGCATTCTGTCAAATGTTTTTTCTGCATCCAACACCTACCAACAGCAGTGGTATTTTCTTACATTCTGCTTTCCTCTGTATCATCACTATTCTGGTAATGTTGTCAAATGTTTGCCTCCCCTCTACAAAACCACATTGATTGATATCTGGTCCTTCTTTTAGCCATTATTTCCTCCCACATCCCAAAGACATGCTGTAGATGTATTGGACACTCTAAATTGGCACTAGGCGTGAATGCGTGTGTGTGTGCCTTCTGTGGAAGGTTGGGCGCTGGGCTGGCAATTCAACACCGTAAAACTCCACTGCCAATCATAAGCAGATAGGTGATCCACTGTGGTGACCCCTAACTGAGAAAAAGCCAAAAGAAGAAGAAGAAGGCATAAACAGTTTATAATCATGGTTCAAAACTGAAACTGGCCTATATGAAGCTTGATCTGATGGGTCTTTACTACCTTTAGGTACTACAGCCACCACAGCTTTTTTTTCCAGGATATTGTGCTTCCAATCCTTTTAAATACTGTTAAAACTTTTCAGATCTTTATCACTTTCTTCTCGCCTAGCTTCCAAACTTCCACTGGAGTAACATGTATTCCTGGAGACTTTCCTACATATTGGTTAAACATCACCAGTTTTATCTCATGTTCTCCTATCTTAAATGTTAATTGCTGAGCCTCATTCACTGCTTACCTTGACATATTGAAGTTTTCTATAAATATTTCCATTTGTGATTTTTCTTGACTCCCCACAACTTCTCTGCTTTATACAAATGTTCATAAAATTTCCAAAATATCTCTAATACCTCTACAGGATCTCTGATTATTTTTCATTATTATGGGCTCACCAAGTTTGTCAGCAATCCCTTCTACTTTCTGTTGCCTAAGTCAATTTGCAAAACTTTTTTGTGCTCTAGAGTTATTATAAAAAACAATTGTTTAACTGCAATAATTCTTAATAACATTCTTAATGGTTTTGTTCACCAATAATAATGGCAATATTGAATTCATAAATGGCCTTGAAACTCTTAAAAGCATTCTTAAGAGTTTTGTTTATATGATTTAAAATACTTCTCAAATGGATAGTTGAGCTTTATTATAGGGAGGTAAAAGTTTTTTTCTTGCTGTTGTAAAGTTTGATGAGGTGAGATTTCACCATATAGGCTTACTTTTGAACTTAATTACAATATGTATGGCAGATAGGAATACATGACTTAATTTAGTTATCTAAGAGAAATAAGATTTGGAAGAGCATGAAGTAGGGAATTATGACATTTTTGATTATGAAGAAGGTCAGTAAATAGTAGTTGTGGTTTTACATACAGTTAGATTTCTGTGGATTTCAAAGTAAGACTTAAGGGAGATGGCGGCAGATAAATTGTCAAATGTTCCCATGGGGGAAGTGATTGGAGGGGTTGTACAGCCTGGTGATATATTTCTAAGGACAAGATTAAGAAGAATTACTCCTCAGGTGAGAAATGGGGGTTATTTGCTTTAAGGAGTTGGCATTCATAAAATCTACAAATCTCTGATAATATTTACAGCTAATTGTATATGTTGGTTAGCTGACAGAGGAATGGTTAAAACATATAACAGAAAGTATATTTGGATAAATGATTCATTTGTCAATGTGACGGCTGGTTTTATTGAGTGGCACGATGACTTTAATAAATACCAGTTTACTATTATACTGGATTCGATATAAGATGATGGCTTATGAATAACTAGTATATTCTATACACTGGATCATGTACTAAGAGAGTTCTTTTATTACAAAATTAACTATGCAAATATGGATGCCTTTAAGGGAAGGGAAGGGCTCAGGCTCTGAAATTTTATTTTTTAAACTTGCAGCAGTAAGCAATGCTACTTTAATGTTGTCTGAACTAGAATTTTAATTTGAAATTTTCCAAATGTTGAACTTTACCTAAAAAGGGCAGAAAAGTTTTAATCAGTATGCAAAAGCCAAGGGTGAGAAGTTCAAACTGTCACTAAATCCCTCTACACCAGTTTACTAGTCAATTTTTAAAGTCAATTATTTTGTATTCTAATTCAAGCATAATTTTCAGTGAAGTTATAATACTGTTTCTCCAGATACACAAATGGAGAATTCAGATACATGTCTCTGTATCCCCTTAGTCTGGAATGTCTATGACAGTTCACTCCTACATGGGCTACCAAGAGATAATAATCATATCTGGTTTGGTTAATGTTCTAAGGGTCCTAGTGACAGCTCTGAATCTAGCACAAGAGAAGCACATTTTTGTTACCCTGTGGTTGTCTGCCAGTGTGTGTAAAGTGTCATTATGAAATGAAATCACTGAAAGCAACAGCTTTGCTATGACATGCTACAGACCTAGGGGACCTTAGTGACTTGGGCTTGCATTTTGCAGCCTAGGTGATTCATAGCTGATGTAGCTGTAGCAGCAGAAGAAATTCTAGTTAGCTGGGGTTTGTTAAATGGGTGTTTGATGGCTTTAGGTAAAGATTTTTTAACCACCTAACATATGCAGGTGTGGCACTGTGATGCTGTTTACTAACAGTAGGTGATATGCAGAATGTTGCTGCCAATTTAAATAAATAATTGTATCTCTCTAAGATGGAATTAGTATGTGTTTGAATTGGGTTTTCAGTAACTATATTACTTCAAAACTCCTAGTGATAACAGGCTGGCTAAGAAAGAGATTAGATCAAAGTGAGATATGATGATGGTGAAACATACTGTTAAGTGCAAATCAAAGGATGATATGTTCATAGGTTCATAGGTGTGTACTAGGTTAATGGCCCTGGAGCCTATATAAGCCTAGCCCAAAAAGATTCCCTGGCATCATGCCGCCAAAGTTAGTTCCCAGTGCCCCTGTCAAGCAAGGCCACTGAAGTAAATGCACCAAATGAGATTACTTAAGCAAAGGAAAATATTGTTTTATACTGAGGGGTGGCTATGTTTACTAGAGTAGAGGTTAAAGGAAGGCGCGCATATTATTAAATATGAGATAAAACAAAAGGACTGTTATGTTAATAAAATGTAGTAAGAATTAAATTCATTATAGCAGATGTAATGTAAGGAGACATCATATAAAACAGCACTGATCAGAAATCAGAGATTTGGGATGCATGGGTAGGCTTAAAAAGATCCTTGTGGTCATTAGCCTAGTAAACACCTATGAACCGATTTAAAAAAAAATATATATATATATATATATATATATATATATATATATATATATATATAAGGTTTACCGTTAAAAACGCGAATCACAGTGGTTCGAGTGCTCATATGAGTGACTCAAAACCACGAATGTGTAAACATCGACAGTCCTTAATGTTTGAAAAACAACAAATTGAAAAGCAGATTCACTGTTTTTCGAACATTAATGCGAATAAAAAAAACGAAGTGTAAAGCAGGGGGCAAGCCCCCCTGCAACCCCTACTTTATTATTCTAACTCAGAGATCGCATTACAGTGGGGAAAGGAGCCATTTCCAGATCCCCACTATAGTGCAATCTGCCCTGGAATGTCGAATGTGCAATGAGCGAATCTCACTGTTCATTCGCTCATTGCACATTCGAACCTTTTTCTGTTCGGCATTTGCAAATCTTGCAGACTGCCTTTTTCACAAGTGCTGTTTGCTTGTGTGCAATATGCACATCAAAAGGTAAACCTGTATATATATGTATATATATATATATATATATATATATATATATATATATATATAGTTCCCCTTCAAAACATCTAAACCTCATAACATCTAAAATCAAAACATCGAGACCATAACATTTAAAATCCATAACATCTAAAACTCATTATATTGAATTTCATAATACCAATAACATCTAAAATCATAGCATCGAAACTATAACATCTAAAACTCAAAACATCTAAAACCTATAACATCGAATTTCATAACATCTAAAATGTGTATCACAACATCAAACACTACAAATCACATGAAAATAACATCCCCTCCACATACGACACCAAACTAACAAACATTTTTTACTATGTTTCTGTTTCACAAGCCTCTGCTGAAAAGGGGCTTAGCCCAGTCAGGCATCTGGTAATCAAAGGCATATCAATCAATCAATCAATCAATCAATCAATCAATCAATCAATCAGTAAATAAATAAATCAAAACAGAGGATTATCAAGGAGTACTTTATAAGTAAAAGCAGCTTTTGCTCAAAAGGCATCTTCTGAGAGAAAACAACAGACAACAGGAAACTACGCCTCATTACACTGAAATGGAAACTGTCTTTTTTTTTTCTCTCACAAGAGGCAGTCAGGCACAGGGACAGTGATTCCCACACTGCATGAGTTGAACATTTGCTGGATCAGCTGAGCAGGTTCACACATGTATCACAGCTTTAGGTCACTTTGAAAGTGGTTCAAGGATCTTGCAACAAGCTTCTTCTTTTCTCGTTTTGTTCACTGAAGAGGTCATCTACTTACTAGGAAAGAAATTGAATGAATTGAAGTCATAATTCCTAATGCTCCTGATTTAATTGTCATTGCTATATCTTGTTTTTTTTCTGTATAATGTCCTAGAAAGAATTATTGTAGCCCTTTAGATGATATGACAGGAATTAAATGTAGCATGACCATTAAACCTGTAACACATCTACCACTCTCCAAATATTTCATACTTTAAGGAGTTCTTAGTGTACACAGAAGCTCAGCTCAGCTGTAAATCAAGCACCCATTTATCTGCAGCCAAGGTTTATGCCGTACCTTATGGAAGCAGAGTCCATGAATGAAACATTTGGATAGATATACGAATCAGATTTCTACTAAAAATTAAATCAATTAAAGACCAAAACTACAGCTGCATCAACCAGTGCCCTGCCCCTTCAGCTCCTCAAAGTGAAGGGCAAAAAAAAAAAAACAGCACTTCTCTGTAATAAGTCAATCACTACATTACATTGTAAGTTCTTCCGCTGAAGAGCAAAAACATTCCTTCTACTGGCACACCAATCAGGTAGTCTGGTGCAGGACATGCCCTCCCCCAACCCAAGTCACTCAGGTCCCATTTCTGTGCCCTGTCCCAACTCCTTCAACATATTTTATTTAAAAAAAATCTTTTTAAACTGCAACAAACTGTTTAATACAAATGTAGCAAACCTTTGTTACAGTTTATACCCTGCCTGCACAGAGTTCTATGGTGCACATATTTTAGCCAAAATATATATATTCTGTCAAAACTGTAGCAAACTGCTTGCTACAAATGTAATAAATAGTTGCTACAGTTTATACCCTGCTTGCATGGTGCGCTATGGTGCTCATGTGTTAGTTTAAAAAATAATATCTTCTTTTTAAACTGTAGCAAACTTTGCTTTAAATGAAGTGAACAGTTGCTACAATTTATACCTTGCCTGCATAGAGCACTATGGCACTCATGTTTTAGTTAAAAAATTATTCTTTTTAAAATGTAGCAAACTGCTTGTGACAAATATAACAGACAGTTGCTACAGTTTATACCCTGCCAGTATGGAATGCTAAGAGTGTTCATGTTTCAGTTTGACCACAAATGGAATAAGGGCTTTTTAAAGCTGGTAATGCATTAAAGATAGATTGGGATCAGCAGATCCCACCCTCCCAACATTTTGCACCCCGGACAGTTATGCCTCTCACCCCATCCCAGCTATGCTATTGATACCAGCCATAGATCACGTCAGTAATCTGTAAGAAACTAAGTATAGAGATAGGGCTTTAAGGTGATCTACATTGCATATGCTGTTTATGCTCTGTATTCTTTTTGTGAGGAACCTCTGTGGGCATTCCAATTGCTGCATGTGCCAGGTCAGGTACATACCGAAGGGGGTGTTCTACTCAATGATGGGCCTGATGATGGTTAAGCACAATGTAACAATGACTTCTTTGGACTTAGATCCTATGCTCTTGCCTATAAGTTGAATGACATAGGGTAATTCCCTTACAACTTTAGATGCATGTCAACTGAAACCTAGGTTACTACTTACATATTTACTCAAGTCCTTGACTACTGATTCTGCTCTTACAGGTGTTTTATAGATGAGGCAATTTCCTGGAGTGGCTGACTTCCCAAAGAGTACTATAATGCATTTATTGGCACTGAGTTTTAAGTCATGGTTTTAGCACCAGTCATTTGTCTGTTTTAGCCCTTACTGTGGGATGTTATTGTATTGGGGATTCTATGACTGTACCTAGTTAGCCATCATTTGCAGACTTGGTAGGCCAAAACCTTTGACATTGTCATGACCTCTGAGAAGCAGATGACCAAAACAAGCAGACCCAGTACAGAGCCCTGAGGGACTCGCTACTGATGGCCTCTTTGTGGAGGTGGACTTCCCTATCCTAACTTTCTGTATCCTATCTGAGAGTGAGCTGGCTATCAGGGTTTAATATAGGGGTTGTAAAAAAATAAAGCTATATTTTCTTTGGGAAGTGCATACTCCAAGGGTTAGAGCAGTCAAACTCATTTAACATACAAAATGTGGTAAGCTGACCATGCCTTATGAATTAAAGATTCTGTAAAAATGTTACTTTTTATTTGATCACACAGCTCTACATTAAAGTTCATGTACTGACATGTATGCATTAACAAAATTGCTCTTAATAATTGGTAGAATTGAAGTTGTCTGAATCAGAAGGATTTGACATCTATAAATGTGTATTGACTGGGCTAGAGGGAACTGCTCAGTTAAAGTGGACACCTATTGTAGAAAAGGACAGTGTTATGGGGATTTGTTTTCTGTGTATTTCTTCTAACAAGTGTCATTTAAACACCACATAGCTCTTTTCTTGAATTTGATAGTATGCAAACCTTAAATTTACAGTCAGTACTATCAGACGAGGTCAGCTTTAATCAGTTCAAAATTTGAAAGTGACAGAAACATGAAATCATTACTAATTTCACAATGCAGGTAAGTGCATTTGTGAATTTCTGATTATATTACTGTAATGCATATTAGGGTATATTATGTGATACATAAGATACTTTGAATGGTGCAGACTATGTAATATGCACATAAATGCAGATTTCAGAGGCAGATAAGAAATATTTGACTGAGTGGGTTTCCCCAGCTCCATTCCTTCTTCATAATCCATATATGCTTCTTAACCAATGCCTTATGTCTTCTCTTACCCCATCACCACAGGTATTACATTAGATCTGGCAGATGTTTCTTGTAAGGCACTACTGTTTTTGATGATGCAACCTCTTATATAACCTCTTTTGAAAAAAAGAAAACAATTCAAACAGCCAAACACATTTTTGAAATGATACCTTCTTGTACCTCTCTTGAGATTCCAGTGATATAGCTTCAAATTATGTTCCCCTGGTCTCATACATCTCTTTATCTGAATGATAGCACACACTTTGATTTCAGCAAATGTGTATAAAAGTCTTAATTTTGTCATTCGGTGCACTCCTTCTTCAGGTCCATGTGTCATGTTCCTTTACCCTCTATGCACCTTTCCCGGAGGTCATACAGTGATTTTCATACCATTCCATGAATTATGACTATACTCTCTGTGCCCTGTCAAGTGCTGTGTATTGTCTTAGCTCTAGAAATATTAAGAAGGAGTTGTTTATTTTAGATGTGTGAGATCTATAACTGTTCTCAGTAGTAATGATGCAGCTGTTTACAGGAAAATGAAAACGTTTATGCATACTTATTGCCTCATAGCTAAAGCCACATTATCTCATTTGGAAAAGGTATGCTGTAAGCAGCTTGATTTTGAAAGTGAGAACAGTTTTGTTTTGATTTGAAACTCTAGCCATCATGGAATTATAAAGCAAGACAGCCGAGGTTCAACATATTGATCTCTGCTGCAGTAGCCTTTGCTATTTGGGTTATATTCTGCTGAGGTTATAACAGCTGGCCAGCTTGCATAGCTTCAGGGTACCTTCCACATGTTCAAACATTAGGCAGCTTGATATAAACTGCCTAAAAACACAGGTTTGCATAACAAGCCCTTTATAGCTTTCCTGCAGAAGTGAGTGTTCCTCTGTTGGGTTTTAAGAAACAGCAGTTGGCATGTGCTGTTCCATTGCAGGGCAGATAAGTTCCCTTTTGGAAAAAAAAACTTCCACATCTTAAAGTTATTCTTTAATTGTATGCTCCTGGTTAGGAAAGTTGTTTTTTTTTTTTTTTGTATAGGAGTTTTTTTTTTTTTAATAGACTATCATGAGACTTAACTGTACTTTTAAATGGGAGTGCACTTCTTGCTGTCAGTGTAGAATTTGTTAAAAGTAGTAGAAAATATTTTTTTTTTTGAGGAAAAACTGTTTGTTTTACTTTTTGGGGCTGGAAAAGTCTATTAAATAGCCTTTTACTTGATTTCTTGTTGGAAAATGTGACTTTTTACAACTTTGAATTTTTACTGGTGTGTGCTGCTTGTTTCCCCCGGGAAAAAGACACCATTTTCAGACTGAGCATGGAATAAACTCCAGTCCTGTGGTTAGGCCTTCTTCCATCCACAAAAAGAAAAAGTTAAGCAAACAGCTTTTCCATCCACAACAGGCTATCAGTTTGCCTCACTGCAGGTGGGTGGCTTGACTGTGGCCAAAGCTGGCTGTTCAGGCCACTCATCTTTCACCCAAGAACCCTCTGAGGTACTGCCACTATGGACCAGGCATTAACCACATCCTCTGCGTACATTGGGATATCCTCAGTGGGCAAGTGACAGCCACTGTTGCTGGTCCTGGGAGAGAGGGAATAGGGATATCTTTCCTGTTTAGTCAGAATGTTATGCCCATCCCTGGGTAAGCTGCTGGTGCTGCTGCCATTGACACTTCTTTTGGCCCCATGTTTCCTTTCAAAAAGAAACAGGAAACTAAACATGTATCTAGCAGGGGTAGTTTACTAGGTCTGGCTAAGGGTCTAATTAAGGCTATTGATCTTGCTTATAAAGTGCTTTCCAGGAGGAAAGGGAAGCCTCTTTTCCTGAAGAGATTCAGAATTATGAATATGGACTGGAAGATGAGGAACAGATACAATGTGATCTCCACAGATTTCAGATTCAGACTCAGAAGAGAGCATAGTATCTTATTATCCCTGTAGAAGGTTCTCCTTTGCTAAAACTGTTTCCAGAATGTACCAATATTTTCAGTGAAGAATTCTGAGGTTTCTTAGTCTTTCAGAAAATATTATTTACTGTTATAAATGGAATTTCTAGAACTTTCGAGCGCTATCAGCATTGGAAGATGCATGTGTCACTGCCTGCAATTTTCCTGATACTTACTTGGCCGCCACTAAAAAGGCAGACAGGTTGTATTAAGTTCATTAGTCTTTCAAGGCTTTATACACATCCCAAACCTGACCCAGCATCTGTTAATTAATTCTACTGCAGCTACACATTTTGATAATTCCAGTCCTACACTTTCTGACATGGACTGGAAGATAATCTATCAGTATTGGGAAACATGTATGCTTCTGCTACACTGATTTTTAGTATTTTGAATTGTCAAATTCATATGCTAAAATGTATTCTGTCTAATTGTGAAAGCATGAGAAATGTTTTATCTGCAGCTTTTTCTTAAGGAGAAAGTCTGCTTTAAATTGTTTAATTTCTTTCATATTACAGGTCACAACTTATTGTGTAACGTGTGTGTATGACTCTGTTAGATCTTCCAGAGTTAAGGCCACTTTTACTGTTTTGAGGTGGTTTGCTTGACTGTGTTCTCAGAACCTCCTAGATGATGTGAAAAATGAAATGTTAAATTCTCCATTGGATACAGATGTACTTTTTGTTCCCTCTGCTGCAGAAGTTTTCAAAACGTGTGATGAATGGGGTCAGCTGGTACAGGGACCCTTTAATATTTTTCAGCCCTCCTTTTCCAAATTTTCCAAGGGATTATCTAACCTCTCATCAAATTTTGGCAATAAACAAAATAGATATCTCATTGAAATGCTGATAAATAGATATTTAACAAGCAATAGCAAGGAGTTCCAAAAGAATTCAATAACTCCCCTAAACAAAGGACAGTCCAACAAGTCAGAATGACTATTTAAGAGATCATGTACCCTCTTCCCACCATGGCAGTCCCTTTTCCCTTCCCAAAGTCTTCAGCTCATGTTGTCTCAGGAAGTAATAGAACCAGTTTGGGAAATTATTTTATTCAATGATCCTTTTGATGCCAAGGAAAGACAATTGGACCAGTTTTGGATCTTTCTACTCTAAACCAATTTGAGATAGCGCCTAAGTTCAAAATTTTGCTACTTCATAATCTATTACCCATTCTTCCTTATTTAAGTTTCCTGGTAATGCTTGATTTAAAAGATGCTTATCATCACATCCCTATTCATTAAGACTTCAGCCATTTCTTAAAGTTTTGTGTGTCTGGATCACATTATTAGTACTCTGCCTTACCTTCTGGGTTATCCGCGGCACTAAAAGTGTTCACAAAATGTCTAGTTCCAATTATAGCTCACTGCAGGCTACAGGATATCCACATTTTACATATTTAGATTGGGAAAACTGACATTTCCCTACTGTAATGCAATGTCAGTGTTGGTACATATAAATTGCAGAGACTGTGGAGATATAACCCCCCCCCCCCAGTAAAAATTGTAATTTCTCTGCTTTTCTTTCTTTTTTTTTCACCGATTTACGTTTCAGGCATAAAAATTCATTGAATTGCCATTTGATGTTTGGAAGATTCAACCTTTTAAAATATAATCTTTATTTGATAGTTTATAAGGGCAACTTCACAAGCAGTAGCATGGCTGTTGGCATCTGCCCTTTTAAAAAAGAGGCTGTTTGACTATACACTTGTATAATTTAATACAATGCTTTACTACTGAAACAATACATAGCAATTGAGAACTTGCTGTCGGATTGTTGTGGCTGGTACCACTGAATACCACAAAGTGTGAAATTAGTGCTGGGAATGGAACAGCATCAGTAGCTCCTGCTGGGAGACAATTTGTGTGTGTGTGTGTGTGTGTGTGTGTGTGTGTGTGTGTGTGTGTGTGTGTGTGTGTGTGTGTGTGTGTGCGTGTGTGCGTGTGTGTGTGTGTTTGCGTGTGTGCGTGTGTGTGTAAAAATAGTTTTGCCAAACTTTTGATTACTGTTGATAAGATTGCAGTGGAAGGTACAGCCCTCAAACCAAGGTGGGAGAAATCTAGGGAATAGTGATTAAGCTATAAAGTGCAGATCCTATTTGGTTGCAGCAGGTGTTGGTCAAAACTCAAGCCAGTAGTATACATTTTGTGTACACTCTTATGAGCAGTTGAGGATAGTGAGGCCATACCTCCACCCATCATGGTGTCAGTGGAGTAGAATTCATAGCTTGTAGCCTTGAACATCAGATATCAATTGGTACCAGTAGTGCATATTTAAAACCTGTAACCCCACATTTCACATATGTTTTGCATTGGAGAGACAGTCAGACTCTCTAGCCCTGCACATTACATAATTGGTTTGCAGCAGTTATATTGTAAACTATAATTACATAGCCTGCAAAACACTTTTTTCACCAAGAAGTGCATGCAATCTTGTAGCCATATGGCAAACTATGTAACAATTCACATTGCATGTTAATTTTTTTGTTTTAATTTCTTTAGACAGAGTAGTTGGGAAATGGCCAGAACATGATTAAAAATACATTAAAATATCACTGGTGCAACCAAGGCTGGATTAAGACCAAAGTGGGCCTGATGCTGCAGCGCAAAAAAGGCCTATTTTTTCTCGGCATTGGTGCATGTGCATTCGACACTAACCGTACATGCGCACTCAGACCGACCAAGAAGCCTTAATTGCTTGTGATGCAACCAGCCAGCCTTCATTGAACATGAATAATAATAACGACATCTCGACGTATTATCATAACAACTTGAGATTAACATCAAGCTATGTAACATCAACATTTAATAGCAATTGCCTGAAAAGTACACTTAATGCAGAAAAAGCTAAACCAGATCAACTTAACCTAGCCTACCTAGGCAAATTGTCACTCTTACTACTGCGCTAGTGCTGCTTACTTATATTGCTGTTTTTTGAGCCTTAGCAAGTGTGAATTCTTTGATCATGTCAGTGAAGTCAAGGCTGTGCAGCAGCTCATGCTTTATGCTCATAAGCGCCAGCATGCTTAGCCTTTCCTGCCCCATTGAGGACCGCAGCTTTCCTTTGACTATTCCCAACTTTGAGAAGCTCTGCTTGCCAGAGACATTGGACACCATCATGCACAGATAGATGCGAAACCCAATCTCGATGTTTGGAAATGTCTGAGAAAGATTCAGTGATGACAAAAGCTTGTACATGGTAAGCTCTGCAGATTCATTTGCAGTCACCAGTTTCTGAGTGCGCATAAATGTAGCAAACTGTATCAGCTCAGCCACCAGTGTGTCTTCCAAGTCATCTGGATATGAGGAAATGAGATTCTTAGCGTTGTCCTCGATCTGCTCAATGTTCAATGATATTAGCTCTGAGAAAAATCTGAATGCTTTACAAATATCATCATATGCCTTCATCTGCTTTTCCAGTAGAGCTAACAGACTGTAGATCATGACCAGATACATTTGAGTTTTGAACGTTTCTTTTGGGCTGAGGTCTGCTTCGTTTGCAGCTCCTTCATCAGGCATTCACTTTTGCTTATGGTCGCGATGCTGCTCAGCCTTGTATTCATCGTGTTGAACCTTTTCGGTCACCATCTGCTTATACACGTCAAATCTGTCCTGTGCAAACTGAACCGTGTCGACCAGTGATGCCATCAAGCCAGTTGCCGCATTCAGGCTGACTGTTGGATCTTGGAGGCTAATGCCCATACTGTTGAGACGGCCAAGGATATCATTCCAGGCAGTTGCCATAACTGCTATCTCAAGTTTGTCCATCTTGCGTGAAAATCCCTCAGCCTGATTTCTCGTATCTGCCTTCTGCTCCTTATCTGCTGCAAGCTCATCCAGGACTTCTTGAATGCTCTTCCAACCTTCTACCAGCACTTTGACAGCATCTGCATGTTCACACCATCAGGTTCTAGGCAAACCCTTGAGCATCAGTGTGCAGCGATTCTTTATCACTGCCAGTGATATGTTGAGTCAGACAGGAATACATATAGTTCATTGACAAAATCGAAAAACCTGGTACAGCCACCACAGCTTTCAACAGCCTGATCTCCTACCAGATTTAGGATGTGGTTGCAGCATGGAATAAAATGGTGTATTTACATTCTCACTTCACAATTGCCTAGACACCATTGTACCGTCCTGACATGTTTGACGCATTGTGATACAACTGGTGTCTTGCAGTTAGCAATATCCAAGCCTTTTTCCTTCAGAAAATTCAGAAGTATGCTAGCCATCTGCTCCACCATGTGTCTCATCATCATAGGCATGAATGTCAGGAACCATTCAACTGGGCCTGATGGCAGCATGTACCAGATAACAATCATTAGCTGATCAAGGCGTGATACATCAGGTGTCGAGTCAATCGAGACAGAGAAATACTTCACCACCTTGGCTTCTTTCAGGATGGTGTCCTGCAACTTTTGTCCCATGAGCTTCACCAGTTCCTCACAAATTGTGGATGACAAATAGGAAACGTGAACTTTCCCGTGGTTTGCATACTTTCTAATATGGCTAGCCATCAGAGTATCATACTCCGCCAAAAGCTCAATGATGCCAAGGTAGTTACCATTATGAGCTGAACCTATGATCTCATCTACACCCCTTATAGCAAGACCACGCTCAGCTAGGAATATCAGAACATTGATGAGCTGCTTCAGAATCTGGCGCCAGTAACACTGCTCTTCCTTGACCTGTTTGGTGGCTAGGTAGTCAATATGACCGGCCTCCCTCTGTTGGCTCACAATGGACAACATAGCCTCATGATGACCATCGCTGCTTTCATGCATTTTTATTCTGGATTTGCCTGCCCTCCAGTTGTAATACCGTCAGAAACGAACTTGGTCGCTTCAACAGCCATGCCGCTGAACAACTTGCATGCAAAGCAGAACACCTTCCCTGTCGAAGGAGAGTAGCACAACCATTATCTACAGGATTTTTCACCATTGAGCAGATGCGTAGGCTTGAAGAAGGTCTTTGTGCATCGACATTGGAACAAATCGCCTGGGTATCATCTGGCACTTTCTTTAAACTTCGATTCAGTGTGTTGGCAGTCTTTTGGACCTTTCTTGGCCCAATATTCTCGAGTGTCAGTGTCGATTTCACCCTACTGTCCCAAATCATTGGTGAAAGCCTCCAGCGTCAGCGCTAGTGTTTCAGCACTAGTGCCTCCTTTCACCTCTTCTCTCTCAGCTGAACTTTCCCACTCTTTATTCTTTCTTGCCTCCACAGGTTCATCTTGTTTGGCCTGGTCTTCAGGAGCACTTGAACTCGCAATTGCATCCGATGCAGATGATTGAGACGAAGATGCTTGTACTCCAAAGTATGAACTAAATTTGGGAATTTTCGCCAAAAGCTTTTTTTGTTCTGCTGCTTATTTCCTTTTCTTTTTCACTTTATCCCATCCACTGAGTTGAGACGCCATAGCAAGTGTGCGCAAAACAGTACAAAATATATCACAAAGTAAACTGTTTAATGTAAAATTGATAGCATTAACTTGAAATCTTCGGTTACAATAAACACAATGACATTATAGTTACGTCACAGTGCAAAGAATAATAGTAAATGTATAATAAGTAACGCTGTGTATAGGCTTCCAAAAGTCGGACTCCAAATTTCATTCTAAGAATTATTTTGAGGTTAATATAGCAAATGAAAACTGTTCAGCTTCCGGAAAATTCTCATCTGTTTTCATCTGGGCCTATTTCAGGAATGGGCCTAATGCTGCAGCATCAATAGCACCCACCTTAATCCAGCCCTGGGTGCAACAGGTTAAAGGGTGCAGATCAAACAGATTCCATATACTGATTTGAACAAAGCTGACTTAATAGCCATCTTGTGTGCAGTCAGATTTCAGTCCACTGGGCCTAATTACATCCTAGCAGAGATTGTGCAACATTCAGGGGAGGGATCATGTAATAAGTTCTCAAATGGTCTTAAAATACGGCTTGAATGAAATAAGCTAGAGCTGGAAATGAGCTGCCTGAAAACTGAAGTTACCGGTAGAATGAAATAACATGAAGCCACAAAAAAGGAAAGAAAATATCAGCATGGAGTTACTGAGAAAGACAAAGAGCGAATCTATGTGGGTGATAGCTTTACTCTTTGCCAAGAACATATGAGTAGCAGCATTGAAAATACTGGACTAAAAGACAAGGTCAACACTATTTTTCCCTCTGTATAAAAATGGGAATGATTTTCATAACATTATAAAAACATTTGAAAGAGCAAGTACCAAAGGGTAACATTTTAACTCTTCTGCTCACAGTTAAATCCATGTAATCAGTCACTAATAAGATGTCTTGTTCTAAATGAACTGAGTAGAGCAAAAACAGTTGTTTAATATTAAACCATTCACATGTAGTAGTAAAAGTTTAGAGAATATAGGAAAGATAGTCCCCGGGATACATGAAGCTCGGTGCAAGGATGGCGTTAGCCTTGTGCTGACCGTGTGGCATAGACATGGCGCAGCAGCACCACATGCATATTAATGAAGGCGTGTTGTCGTAATGGTCACGTGCATAAGAAACGTGTACGAGTGCAGGGGGCATCTCCAAGTGCTGCACGGAGGCGTGATCATGTCAGCTGCATATGCACAACCTAAAATGCTGACTAGTACAACCTGCCTCTAATAATAATCACTCCTGTCAGTGTCTGTGGATACTGAAATGTATGCAAAGCATACAAGACATCATTGCGAACACCACAATAAGAAGTAAACACAAAGGCACGTAGCTGAATATTGAGTCCCCGTCCTTTGAACAAAGATATTTAAAACCCCGTGCCCATATTCCATTGCAGTGTCGCTAGTTATACCAAGTGGAAGCGAAACACATCATGTTAGCATGCCGCCAATTGCCAAGCCTAGCCCAATGGTTTGGGTTACCACCTGTCCCACATTGTGAGGGACAGTCTCTCTCTAGGCAGGTGTGTCCATACCAAATTCATAATAAATGTGAAATGTCCTGCGATAGTAGGACATAATTATGTCCCATATGTTATGAAATAGTCCCATACAGTACATATGTCCATATATAAAATACCTGTATGTTACAAGAAACAGAATAATCAAGTAAATGAAACAGAATAAGCAATTACACTGCTACAACAATAAAAGCTTATATGTAGGCATGAAACTAAAGTACTATCCTTTGCAATGACCATGGGTATGTGTTGGCATGTAAACAAATGAAAAGGAGGCAACCATACCAATGGTCAGTGCATTCGCCCAATATCTGCCCATTCACGGTCCAAGTCATGCTTGCCAGGATGGCCCATAGATGAATGGGTATTACATGGGTCTACCTACCATGTCATGAAAGATAAGTATTTGCGAGTACCTATGTGCATGAAGTACAGCATATGGATGATCTGAAATGTTAGTGTAGACCTCACAACCATATTGGTCCCAGAGATATGTAGTGTACGCAATGTGTTCTGTTGACTGTGCCATGGGCCATCAACTAGAGAAGGGATGAATGTTGATTGTGGAAAATGGGGGTGGGGGGGTGACAGGTAATGTAATAATTCGCCAAGGGGTTGGATGCACAATAGGTGAACTGGTGGTCTACGAGGAAGCGGTGAGTGAATTAGGAATATAACCAAAGAACAAATATACACATCTGCAATACAATCCCACAAACGTGAACATTAAAATGTGCAATACACATGTACAGAAACATTACCGGCAC